>NW_024737097.1:16442795-16805295 GCF_018991925.1 Homarus americanus
ACATTAATAATAATAATAATACTAATAATAAATAATAATAATAATAATAATAATAATAATAATAATAATAATAATAATAATAATAATAATAATACTAATAATAATACTAATAATAATAATAATAATAATAATAATAATAATAATAATAATAATAATAATAATAATAATACAATAATAATAATAATAATAATAATAATAATAATAATAGCAATAATAATAATAATAATAATAATAATAATAATAATAATAATAATAATAATTAATACTAATAATAATAATAATAATAATAATAATAATTAATAATAATAATAATAATAATAATAATAATAATAATAATAATAATAATAATAATAATAATAATAATAATAATAATAATAATAATAATAATAATAATAATAATAATAATAATAATAATAATAATAATAATAATAATAATAATAATAATAATAATAATAATAATAATAATAATAATAATAATAATAATAATAATAATAATAATAATAATAATAATAATAATAATAATAATAATAATAATAATAATAATAATAATAATAATAATAATAATAATAATAATAATAAATTAGTTCATAGTAAATAAAATTTATAATAAAAAATAAAAAATTACAAATAAAATAATAATAATAACAACAACACTGATGTTGATTATAATAATAATAATAATAATAATAATAATAATAATAATAATAAAATAAAATATAAAAAATAAAATAAAAAGATCAAGGGTGAGAAACAATATCTGTATGTTGTGTTGTCAAAGTAAGAGAAACAATTGAGACCCTGCAGTTGTGTGTAAATAAGGCAGAAAGTCACATCAGCAACCTGGGACTACGTCACAATTTTGGTGATGCCATATGGCAGCAGGGTCTACCATTGGACAACACATTATTCTTCCAATATCTTCCCAGGCGGTAGTACCTCCCTGTTTGGTAGCTGCCTACTACCTACTTAAAAAATGGCCGGGAACCTTCAGCACACCGGCGAGAGGGATCCCTAGGAGGTAATAACTGGGGGGCCTCCAGGACTCCGCCGAGAGGGATCCCTAGGAGGTAATAACTGGGGGGCCTCCAGGACTCCGCCGAGGGGGATCCCTAGGAGGTAATAACTGGGGGGCCTCCAGGACTCCGCCGAGAGGGATCCCTAGGAGGTAATAACTGGGGGGCCTTCAGGACTCCGCCGAGAGGGATCCCTAGGAGGTAATAACTGGGGGGCCTTCAGCACACCGGCGAGAGGGATCCCTAGGAGGTAATAACTGGGGGGCCTTCAGGACTCCGCCGAGAGGGATCCCTAGGAGGTAATAACTGGGGGGCCTTCAGCACACCGGCGAGAGGGATCCCTAGGAGGTAATAACTGGGGGGCCGCCGAGGGTCCTCAGTCAGCCGCCATCACTCCTTACCAACATTGTTAATGTTTTGTCCTTTTATTTTCTCTTTGTCCTTAAGTACTACAGTGTAAATACAGAGGTGGTCAGGATATAGTACTGTGTGTGTGTGTGTAATAATAATAATAATAATTAACGGTTTATTGAAAGAGCATGGCAGCCGGAAGGCTGAAAATATACAAATACATAATTGGAGAATGGTTCTCTTGTGTATGTGTGTGTGTGTGTGTGTGTGTGTGTGTGTGTGTGTGTGTGTGTGTAAAACCTAGGAGGACTTTATCCCCAATATGAATATGCACATGTTTATGACTCAAATTCATTTTAAAATCCAGTGGAAAACTTTACCCGTGACAACATGCAACGCACCACTTCACAGTCTGTCCACCGGAATATTTCCCTTGGTGGAAATCGTGGCGTGATATACTGGTGGTACATCTTGTGAGGCGTGATACCCCGACATTATACCTTGTGAAACGTGATGTACTAATGATTTGTCTTGTGAGGGATCGTATAATGGTAGTATAACGTGTAAGGCGTGATAAAAGACCGCGACATACTTGTACGAGACACTTAAGAGTTACAATATCGACCAATCAGCTCCAGGAAGCAAAGGACAAGAGCTTGGTTCACATTAACAAGCAGTTCTCCCATTGGTGGAAATCACTTAAAACGTTATCCATTTCTCACAGTAATTCTGAATGCAGATTGTCGTATTTAATCGATTTATGCTGTAATTAAATTCCTATTTGTCTATCAGTTATGCAGAATGACGCTTCCAATGACAGCAGCCATTTCAAAGGTCCAAGGTTGTCACTTTATGTAAAAATAATGTCATTTCGAGATTATTTACTTGTCATTTCGCTTGGCACTTGTCATTTCAACGGGATAAATGTTGGTACTAACTGATATGTCATTCACAGTCAGAAAAGCTTGGAGTCAACTGGGAAAATGTTACCTGGAGCCAAAAATTTTCCCCATTATATAATAATACATATCACGTGTGTCTCTCTGTGACATTATTAGGTTTTAAGTGCAGTTATTTCTCAACTCAATTCCCTCGTTCGCAATTAATTTTTAGTAATAATTAATCACATCACATAAACAAGACCATATGTGACATCTCAAGCGGCAAAATTAAAAAAATAAAATAAAAATTAAAATATTATCCCCTTCCCCCATCCTTCCTTCCATCCCTCTCTCCTTACCTCTCACATCCCATCCTTATTTCCCTTTCTCGTCCCCCTCATCCCTCTTTCCTTTACCACTTATTCTCCCTCCGCCGCCACCATCCTACTGTAACTAATTCAATAAATCAGGATAAGGTGGGGGTGATAACGTACTCCCCACTTGGGCCTAAAGACAACCATTTGCACCCCTGAGATTTAACACCCCTGAAATTTAACACCCCTGAAATTTAACACCCCTGAAATTTAACACGAATGAGATTTAACCATCAACCTCTAACACCATTATAATTAAACACCCTGAACATTTATCACCAATAACAATTAACACAACTAGCATCACTCCATCTCACCTGCTTCAGCCGACTAGAGATTAACCTAACCTGTCTCAGCAATGTCTTAACAGCGAGATGAATAACATAACCTTCCTTAGTAACCAGAGTAAATGAACATACCTGTGTCAGCAGAGTAGTGAATGGACTTACCTGAAATAAAAAAATATATATAAAATAATTAGATTAAGTTACTTCCATTTACTAACTACGGCATTATATAATTTACAGGTGAAATAAGCCTTCAGCCTAATAGTAAGCAGTTTATAAACACAGCCTAACCTAACCTAACCATTAATATTAGGTGCCCACAATCCTAACATGGTACATTAGGTCAGGTCAGTATAGGGCTATTAGGACTGGTGCTCATTTGACCTCAAACTACATTAAATGACCATAATAAATTAACATTACCCTCACACATAAGCACCAGTAAATTACAGTCGCGTCCTATTAAATTAATCGGCTTTAGTGTGTGTGTGTGTGGGTGTGTGTGGGTGTGTGTGTGTGTGTGTGTGTGGGTGGGTGGGTGCGTGTGTGTGTGTGTTTAGGCACGATGATTTGAGTCAGTGAAATTATTTAAAGGTTAATGATATATTTGATTACGTGACGTTTTATTCGTGTTTCTGATCCTTAAATGGCTCTCTCTCTCTCTCTCTCTCTCTCTCTCTCAAAAAACAGAGAGAAGAGAGAGAAAAAATTACCTTCTCGGGGGGGGGTCTGAAGTGTTATCGAGTTACTCTAACAGGTTTATACGAGTCATTGAATCTACATTTATCACACACACAGGTGGACCTGCCTCACACACACACACCCAAGTCAAAGGTTGGCACTGGGATTATTCCTAGGAAACAGAGGTATGAAACCGTACATTAACTGGTTGACTGAAGCTAATAACACAAAAATTACGCCAAAAAATAACATCAAAATAACACTGAGATTACTACTGGCTTCAACGTATACTTTTACGACATTAATTACGAGAAATTATTCACCGCAAGAACTTTTCAGAATCCACAATGATGGTGAGACGATGATAATATAAACAAATGATAAACGGCGTTATCAAATTACCTGTTGCCTTGAATGCCAGTCCTTCTGTGAGCGAATAATTCTGATGACTAATAAGAGGTATGTTGAGTGTTTACCACACACACACACACACACACACACACACACACACACACACACACACACACACACACACACACACACACACAGTGTTTACACAACATTCATACTTCCCAAGCTCACCTATGCCTCCCCCACCTGGTCTTCCTCCCTAAATGCCACACAACGTAAACACCTAGAAAAAGTGCAAAAGAGGGCATGCAAGATTATTCTCTCCCCTTCCTACTCCACATATCAAGAAGCGCTCAACACACTGACCCTTTCGACTCTCACTGACCATCACCACGACCTCATCTGCAAATTTGGTAAGAAGCTTCTACACCATCCCCGACACCGGCCCCTACTACCACCTGAGATCCCCTGTCCGAGAATTGCTGTTCGACACCACAACCGCATCCAGCCCATACGTGCACGAACTGATCGCTATAAGAACAGCCCAGTCCCAACCATTGTAAAAATTATCAATAACATGTAATAAATCAGTGTATTCACTCCCAGTAAACACTGCTCCCTACACTGTCACTATGTTGAAATGAACTGTATTTTGAGCTGATCCCCATCTAAGTTACTATATGTCTTATTTGTGTCACTTATGTCACTTGTATATTATTTGTAATTCGTAACCCATTCCCCAAATATGTAACTGTATATTTTCAGCCTTCTGGCTGCCAAGCTCTTTCAATAAACCGTTAATTATTATTATTATTATTATTACACACACACACACACACACACACACACACACACACACACACACACACACACACACACACACACACACTGCCTTTCCTCGATTTGTATTTCTTCTTTCATCGGGTTTATATCCGAGAATTAATTTTTTTTATACATATAAAAAGCGGGAAAGCTAAACCAAAGCTAAAGTTCACAGCTTTACGTAAGAACCTGAAGTTACATAGAACTTCGTAGAAATAAACAGACCCAAATGAAACCCGGTGGCAAAATCACACCCGACGAAGAAAATGTGAAGGTCAAAGGTCAAAGTCACACATAATGTAGGTCAGAGGTTAAGCAAGAAGCCTCAATTATAATGTATGATGTAGTAATGCAGAGTCAAAACAGTCTGAATTACTTTTATATAATAAGTCAAAAAATCCAAATACAGTATACCCAATATTGTCTAATAAGAAATATGAAAGACCAATGTCTACTTGGAGTACCGAGTCTCTCCCTCTGACAGTGCACTACAGACAGACAAACGGACGGACGGACGGACACACACGTCAGATGTATCATAGTTTTAACGTTGCCAGTGGTGAAAAATGTCCGTTGTGTGACATGTGTAAACCTGTTAGAGTAACTCGATAACACCTGGGGCTTGACAACTATGGAAAATATATCCTTCCATATTTCACCAGAGACGAGAATGTGTGTATATCTGGGGGTCCGTGTGTCCCCCAGAGCCCCCATGAATCACCCTCTCGTGGATCATTCAACAATGCCTTCAACACCCCTTTGTAAACACTCAACAAATTCCCACTCAAAAATCAGTCCATATATTCTTTTGTGATAAACTAAAAATATATTTATTCATTATCTATTCCAGTTGTTAGTTTTATTTTTTTCGTATTATTTATAAATTCTGTGACGTATATCCAATACCACAGTCCTTTCCACCGCCACATCTCAACCACAGTATTGACAGAAAATGTTGGGTATTAGATATTTGTTGTGCCAAGTTTAATCTGAATTAATTTATATTTGTTGGAGTTTTCTTCACAAATACTGAACCCTTTAGAGACGTACGGACTCACGCACGGACACCCACACGCAAAACAGCAAGAGACAAGACAGTTAGTTAAAGAGCAAGATTAAACAATAAACAATATTAACACTAACAGCATCAACACTAACAACAACACTAACAACAACAACATAAACAACAACAACACTAATAAGACCTTCCCATCTAACCAGCAAAGATACTCTTTTGGAAGCTACGCCAGACGTCCTTTCGCCCATTTACTACCAAGAAGAGCACTCTTTGATGGCGGGAACACAAGGCACATGCCACAAACACTGAGCCCGGATTAGCATTCAGCAGCACTTGGCACTCCACCCCACCTCACAATGGCAGTCATATAAAAGCTGCTGTAACCAGACGAACATTCACACATTTTTCGCCAACACTGTCATTCTTTTCTGCACGAGCATCAAAGCCTCAACAGAACACCAACACCACTTCTCCGTCAGGTTGTTCCTCTGACTGGTGGCCTCTTAGGAGCAGTGCGGATATAAAACATTGTATGCCAAGTCTTCGGTAGACAAGGAGGCAGTGTGACCATATAACTGCACTCGACCGAATTCACTTCCCCCAGGTGTACAGTTTGATACTGACCCATTTACAGCCGAGAGAAGTGATGGTGTTCGGAACGCGAACCATAACCCGCTAGAATAGGAGGCCGCCGCACCCAACTGGTAACAAAGTATGGCTTAATAGCTGTAGTTTTTAATGTAGTAATCATCTCACTCCTCAAGCCAGACTAATTAATGACAATGATGGTCGTATAGGATAATGATACAGCAGCAGAGATTGTTATGTGTTCTGTAGGAGTAGTGGAAGCAACACCAAGAGGGCAGCTGACGAGGAAAGGAACTGGTGTTATAGCGTCAGTCGAGAGAGAGAGAAAGGACATCGACCCCCACCAGCGCCTCAGTGAACAGGAAAGAATCAAGAATATCGAGTTTAAGAGAAGTTACAAAATATCTCAATAGGACAACTTTTGATCAGTATCACCAGGGGCCCAATTCTTTTTTAAGGGAAACATAAGACACGAGAGTAGGTTTATGAGTGGACAGGGTAATGGTCGACATCACACGAACCCGCAAGAGAGAATCACACACACAGAGGGCACGAGTGATCGGTCAAGTAGGCTCCAGTCCTAATGAACTCTAGGTGTAATGGGTTCCAGTTCTTTCTTATAAGATTCCAGGGGTAAATAGGCTTCAATCCCAAGGGTCCTTCAAAGTAACCTGATCTATACATCATGATTAGAGGCCCAGTATAAATGGACCCCATCCCTCAGCTGCCTCTCTTATAAAGCTAAAACAAAAATAATAGTCAACCATGATAACTAATGACCTGACTTCATATGCATACGGTGAAGTAGTTTAGTTTGTAGGTACTTTGCTTACAACACACAAAGTACACAATATAATTAATATTGTGGGAAGAGTCAGCTGTATTGTGTTAAGTGTTAATCTCAACCCATGAATCTAATTACCTTCTTTAACAAATCGATACAAATAATTCTTTTCTCTCAGACAAGAGATATAAGTTATCCACTTACAAACAAATTAAAATAATTTAATATAAAACTAATGAGAAACAGCACAATTTTTTTTTAATGTTTCACTTCCCTCGACTGAAGATTAATATGTAAATTGAGGCAGTAATGAAGATTCAGTGTTGTGAGCTGATAAATTAATACTTCTGGCCATTCATTATCTGTAAGTCTCAACACAGCCACTCACGGGTAGGTTCTGAGGGGTGGGGGAGGCAAAGTAGGCCTCGTCATACCCCACCCCCCCCCCCACACCTGCAATCATCACCTGCCACTCTTACTACCATCCCTATCAATCACCACCACAACCACTACTAATCAAAGCTGTCACCACTCATAACTCTACCACCACTGCTGTCACCCTTAAACATCACCTACCACCACCAGTGTTTCTATTACCACTACCACAACTACCACAAGTAACAACCATCTCCAACTTTACCTGTACCCCGTAGTTCCTCTACCAGTACCACACCATCTCCTCTATCCTACCCCTCACTAACACCCAAACCTCTCTATCCCATCCCTCTTCCTCATTACCTCACTATTCCATTCCTCTTTCCCCCACACCCCTTTCTCCCCTCATCCCCGCTACGTCTTTATCCCCTCTCCCTCTCACCCATCCACGTTCCCCTCCCTCTCACCCATCCACGTTCCCCTCTCCAAAATCCACCATTAAACGCACCCTTATTCCCTCCAAGCTACAGTAAGTGCTCCATTACAAAGCCAATATAACGTTGTTAATAGTTCTCACTCAGTGTAGTCAGGTCAGGTCAGCCAGCCAGCCGCGGACACTACAGGGTACATACACAGATGGGCTTGACACCTCCCTTTGCTTTGAGTTCAACTTCGCTTTGATCAATAGTAACTGCAGTGATTGATAGGTAAGTCTCACGTGTTCTTACCTCTCGAGGGTTGTTGAATGTATATATATATATTTATGGGTCGTAATCATTGAATTTTTTTTTGTTTTTTTCGTGTGTGTGGTTCATCTCTCGTAGATCTTATGGTAGGGAGATATTACTGACAGGTGTATATCATTAGACGGGTGATAGGGAGATATTACTGACAGGTGTATATCATTAGACGGGTGATAGGGAGATATTACTGACAGGTGTATATCATTAGACGGGTGATAGGGAGATATTAGTGACAGGTGTATATCATTAGACGGGTGATAGGGAGATATTAGTGACAGGTGTATGTCACTGGACGGGTGATAGGGAGATATTACTGACAGGTGTATATCATTAGACGGGTGATAGGGAGATATTACTGACAGGTGTATATCATTAGACGGGTGATAGGGAGATATTAGTGACAGGTGTATATCATTAGACGGGTGATAGGGAGATATTAGTGACAGGTGTATATCATTAGACGGGTGATAGGGAGATATTAGTGACAGGTGTATATCATTAGACGGAACATAATGATGATTGGTGTCTTATTTAAATATTTTCTAGACTATCCATCGTCCTCATAGATGTTTTGAGCCAACTATGTTAAATGAAATTCTGACAGATACGTTCAGATGCAAGGTTCTAAAATGACTTGCTGGCAACTCCCCTCCAGTTACTATACATATATGGCTCAGTAATATAATAGTGATATTATTCCGTTCATTTCAATTTTTCAATTTCAATTGTTTATTCCTTGATAGAGGAAGCGGGATCCTAGTGCTGTCACTAGGTACCCCTGTACAATGACACCAGAATCATCTGGCAAGTGTGAAAAGTATATACAGTATAAATATTATAAAGGGGCTTACTAAAGCCTAAGGAAGGAAGGATGTTCCTTTAACACATAATTAATATTATTTACAAAATATCTGGCCAGTATTGGGAGGATCATCGTGTCTCCGTCAGGGGGTCGTGGAGTGGTGGTCCAGCAGGCGTCACGGAAGCGTTGTGTGTGGGGACATCTTAGGAGGTAGTGAATAAGGGTGCGGCTGTCGGGTCTTCTGCATAACGCACAAGAGCGTTGCTCAGGGGATGTGGGGATACCAATCTCCCAAGCAAAGTCATACCCAATGATGATACGGGCAGCAATCACGTCCCCCTTCCGCGACCCTTTCCCGTAGACGTACGAGAAGTCAGGAAGTTTACGGAGGACATCGTACCATGTGGGCGGGGAGTCCAGGGGGATGGCTGCTTCCCGAGCTTCTCTCTGTTTGCGGCGGATTTGGGTCCTAATCTGTAAGAGTGTTCGAGGAACAACGTAGTCAGGTGTGGCCTTGTTGCAGCCAGTCTTGGCAAGGTCATCTGCTGCCTCATTCCCCAAGATACCGACATGACTAGGTATCCATAGGAATATCACAGGACGGCCTTCATCCTGAAGTGTGGATGTTAACCCTCGTATTCGGAGGATGAGGTCCTTATTTTCCCCAGATCCAAATGCGATCCCGTCGAGAGCAGACCTGGAATCGCAGCAGACAAGCAAGGGGCAGAAACCATCTGCTTCTTCCTCAGCGAGAAGGGCAGCAAGGAGGGCTATTAGTTCAGCCTGAGTGGAGGATGCCCCGTCAGAAACTCTGAGAGACAGTTTGATAGGCTCAGGGGCATGAGGACGGGAGATGTAGACACCAGCCCCGGCCCTACCTGTAGCGGGGTCAACAGAACCATCAGTGTAGAGGACGACCCTACCTGGGGACCAGTGAGCGATCCTGGAGAGGTGGTATTTGCAGAGAATAACAGGGTTCACCTGGGATTTCGGGAGCGGTCCACCGAGGGCAATCACTTCAGGTTGAAAATCCAGCCAGGGAGAAGGAGACGAACCAACAGCAGGGGTGACAACAATATCAGGCAGGAGGTCGTGTTCCTGAAGGGCTCGGATGAGTGACCCTCGCCACTGTCTTCTAGATGGAGGTCGGTCTCGAACAGCAGTAGTCAAGTTGGTTTGGACATAGTTGCCCCTAGGATCCCGTAGAATGGAAACGGCAGTTTTTAGGTAAAACTCCTGGACACGATCCTGTAAGGGGGAAAGACCAAGTTCGTTATATAGAGAAGTAGAGCGTGTCCACTGAGGAGCCCCAAGGATGATACGAGCAGCTTTCCTCTGGATAACTTCGAGACGGTTGACAGCAGTCCGACTAATGTTGACGAGGGCAGGGGCGGCGTAGTCGACACAGGAACGAACAAAAGACTTGTACATGGTGAGAAGTACAGGGATGCTGGCACCAAGGGAACTTCCGTTCATTTCTGATGTGTTGACTTGTCAGATATATGTCATATTTAGCAAGATTTACTTAATAAGATTTCGTATGCCGATATCCTCCGAGAATCCGCTCCAGCATATCATTGTTACCTCACCATTTGCCACCTCAAGATCTATTCACTAAAATACGAAACATCTCTCCTCTAAAGTGTATTTCAATGAGGAAGCTTAACAACGAAAATGAAAGATTAAGAGAACAAACTAAATCCTAATAATTTAAAAAAGAAAGTTAAAGGATGTATATATTTAGTTAGTATACAGTATATATTCACCCTCTAGACTCCTGGATGGACAAGTAATCGCTGTAGAGTTAATCAAGGAACACCTGGGAATTAGGTAATCAATCTCCGTCCCAGGTGTAGGTAGACTGTGGCAATACTGTATCCATTAACACCCACCACAACTGCCTCTATGCGCCCTCACCTCACTCTCTCAGTTTCGTAACTCAATGGTCCTCCTAAACCCGTATCTAACTGGTTCACAAATGTAACGCCACAAGAATGTAAGGCAAAATGACGACGAAATTGGCCTAAGACTCTACTCTAATTACCAATTGTCCCTAGTTAAGGACAATTTTCGTCTTCGAATATTTGAAAACATAGACCTTGTATATGGTTTGTTTCAGTACAGACTTAAATAATCGTGAGTTAAAACTTTTCTTCTGATTTAAGACGTTGGGGATAAAGTTATAATAAATTACAAACTTCAAGCATAAAACTTACAACGAACATCGGGTGTAGATAATTCTTAATAGTTTGATCACCAAATTAACGGCAAGAAAATAACAGAAAAACAGATTCATTGTCTTTATAACTAAGAGACAAAGGTTCTCTCAATAACACTGTAAACACTAAGACTCGTTCGTTATAAACACTGGAGGAATATTAGTCTGCTACAGCTCCCGGCATCAGTGGGACAATACTGCGGGCCGGAAGGGAACCTCAGGCTGTGTCAGTTCTCGTGCTGGCGCTATATTAACGACAAGGGGGCTAAGTTTCCCCAAGAATCAGAGAATGGTTAATAAATCTTGTTTTTTTCCTCAGTTTCCTCATCAATTTCTAGTTAGAGTTGCCCGAGGTGATTTGTTCTTAATTTTTTGTACAGTTTTCTCGCTGTTGTGTGTGGCGACTCGCTCCCCGCCTCTATCTGTGTACAAGTATACAGTATGTTACTCAGACCGAAACACGTCCACAACGGGTTATTGTTTTTTTTTTCGTTCAGTAAGTGAATTCGGTCTTTGAGACACACACACACACACACACACACACACACACACACACACACACACACACCGTAACTCAAGACATTTACAAATCCAAATATGAGGATAAAATATTTGACAATTAGTTATGACTGAACTCTTCTTTGAAATATTACAAGAAAAAACTGCACAACAATAATACATTAACATTCAGCCTTTAAACTACACTTCAAAAACAGAGAAAGACAAAGACACACGACCACACACATACACACTTCGTCTACCCAATATTAATATCACAGTAGACTAGGCAGCATCGGCCGACAAGTTAGGCCTAGTCATTACCATAGAAATGTTATCGGGCGGCTGTGTACCCCGCTATAACTCCTCTCCGCTACAACAAACTCTTCACAAAACTTCTCCGATATCTGATGCGAATGTCCCAGGAAACCGAGATAAATTATAATATTATACAGGTAAGACGCTGGAGGGCAAAGTGAGTGATGCTCCACTTAGACCCAGACTTAAGAGGAGACATTCTACCAGACGGAAGTGTGATCCTCATTCTGTGTTGTGTTAGTCACGTTACGTCTCCGCATACAGGGATTAAGTCATGGTAGTCAAGGGGGTTGAGTCATGGTAGTCAAGGGGTTAAGTCATGGTAGTCAAGGGGTTAAGTCATGGTAGTCAAGGGGTTAAGTCATGGGAGTCAAGGGGTTAAGTCATGGTAGTCAAGGGGTTAAGTCATGGTAGTCAAGGGGTTAAGTCATGGTAGTCAAGGGGTTAAGTTATCGTAGTCAAGGGGTTAAGTCATGGTAGTCAAGGGGTTAAGTCATGGTAATCAAGGGGTAAAATTATCGTATTTAAGGGGTTAAGTTATCGTAGTCATGGGGTTAAGTCATGGTAATCAAGGGGTTAAGTCATGGTAATCAAGGGTAACGTTAAATCATCGTAGTCAAGAGGTTAACAAGAATCTGAACCTAAGTATTATTACTACTTTCGGCATTTTCAGATGTTGACGCCATTCAGAACATAATATCAAGACAAAACTAACAAAATATCTCACAAAAAGACAAATAATAAGAAAAAAAAATTCCGGATGATTTTAATACACTACAATTATCTCATTACATTTATTACGCTACTGAATAAAAAATTACCGCTGCGTCACGGCGAGGCAGATAACGGTGAACAATTTGGTTTATGTTCTTATGTATCGTCGAGTTACTTTGGCTCTTATCAACACAACGAACAATAACAAAAGATTAGACGATGAATATGGTTTAATAGGTATCAATGTTACTTTCTCATTGGTTTACTTGTTTAGGTTTATTGTATTTTCGTTCTGATTTATTTTGTTTTATTTTATCAATTTATTTACAATGAGATAAACAGCAATTTTATCATTAATTTAACCCTTTCTCTATTTTTGTATGTATATTAATTTCATCTTTGTGTTAATTAGACCTAACTATAGCAAATAAACAGAGACATGGAAGGAAGACAGATTGTGTCAGCAGTATTGCCAAGTAGACCCCAGCGCGACCAACCCTTGACGAACCTACTGTTACCAGAATCCAATTAAATCAATCTCTCTCTCTCTCTCTCTCTCTCTCTCTCTCTCTCTCTCTGTGTGTAGTCCGATATCAGCAGTGGTAAAGAAGACTGGTGTATGTATGTATGTATGTATGAACTGTATGTATGTAAAGATGGATGGTTGGATCTATTAAGAATGTGTGTGGGTGTGCGGGTTTGCATGTGTGTGTGTGTGTGTGTGTGTGTGTATATCTACGCATCTATGAACGTGTATTTGGTCTGCCTGTACATATACACTGATATATAAATACTACATATATTGTCTACACCTTATTGTTTATAGCGAGATATTGTTTACTTTCGATTTCTCTAAAAACTACCCGGTACGTAATCAAATAATTCACAGATTAAAAAATAAATAAATAATTACAAAAAATGCAATTAGAAAATATAGATTGAGAAACTGAAGATTGAAGTCCCATGTGAAAAAAAAAAACGCCAAATGATATTAGTATTTTTCTTTTATTTATTTTTTTTCACGTCAAAAAACTTAAGTAAGAATTTTGTCAGGTGTTGAAAATGAAGAAAAAAAAACTCCTTAATGAATGACTAAGACCTAAATCCTTAATTAACGTCCCATTAGTTTAATGTTTATGAAAAGAAAATAGATGCCAAAAATTTCTGCTAAAGGGATAAAGTTATTGGGGGTGACTAATTTTACTATGTTGAAGTGATGAGTTAAAGATGACAACAAAGACACACACGGAGAACAAGGTCACCATCAACCACACCAAAACCGTAGTCATGCACATCAATACCGCCACCACTCCAGTGCAAGCTCCAGCAATCACAGTGGGTGCCCATTCTCTCCAGTTAGTGCAGTCTGCCAAACTCCTGGGTGTTACCATAGACCACAAACTGGACTGGAAGGCCCATGTAAACAACACAATCAAGGCAGCCTCGTACCGACTCTACATGCTACGACGACTTAGGTCACTTGGGGCACCCACGCCAGAGCTGAGGACTATCTACAACGCCTTTATTCTCCCCAAACTAACGTATGCGTCACCAGCCTGGTCGTCTTCTCTCAACTCTACCCAACAACGTCGGCTAGAGAAGGTACAGAAAAGGGCCTGCAGAATCATGCTCGGCGCAGACTACTCCGGCTACATCAACGCTCTCTCCACCCTGGAAATGCCATCCCTCAGTGACCTCCACCACCAAGCACTAGAAAGGTTTGGCAATGGACTACTGCACCATCCTCGTCATCGCCACCTCCTGCCACTGGCAGTCCCCCGCCTACCTTGCACAGTCCGCCACTACAAAATTCAGCCCATAATAGCCCGCACTGATAGATATAAGAATAGCACCATCCCATCTATTGTTAAAATAATAAACAACTCCTGATTTATGTACTGTACAGTCCTGTAAATGTATTCAACGCATATCATTATGTCTAAATCAAATGTAAGTTTGTATATATTCAGCCACCGGCTGCAACTTCATTAATAAACCGTTTATTATTATTTATTATTATTATTATTACACACACACACAAGAAAAGATAAACTGTGTACACCATTATTACAAATTAAGTTAAAGACGCAATATAAGTTAAGTGGTTTCTCAATTCTTTAACAGTGTTTTTCCCGGAGGTGAATTAATGGCCGATGAAAAAATCATAAGAATTGATTAGCCATTTTATGAGTCCGTCGAAAACCCCAGAAAAACAACTTTATTGGATCAGGGAAAAATAACAGTTCTTGTACGTCTTTTAAAGGTGTGTGTGTGTGTGTGTGTGTGTGTGTGTGTGTGTGTGTGTGTGTGCGTGCGTGTGTCTGCCTTTGTTGTTAGCTTTACCTCAGCTCTCTTCCGACAGAAACAGCTGTAAGTCAGAGATACGGAATCCTCATCTCAAATAAAACCCGAGAGGCCGTAAGCCCTCGTGATGGCTATACTTAGAGAGAGTAGGGGGAAGATTCCATATAATTAACAGCGTCGTTTCCCAGTCGAGTCTAAATTATAGGGATTTAAACAGTTAAGTGTATGGGTCTGTGATATTCTGGTGGTGATTATAGGGTAGTGAAGCAAGTCTGGCGTCTGTCTAGGAATATCAGAGTTTGTTTGTGCTAGTTAATTGTGCATGACTTTGTGTTTATATTATCTCCCTCCAACTGTTTTATACTCTTCCTTATTTCTTCCCCCCCCCCCTGCCCATCCCTCCCTTCTTACCAGCACACATCAGCTTCCTCTCAGTCGCCGTGTCTAATTCGTCAAGGTCTCAGGTGAGGTGTGATTGGTGCACCTTGCCGTTAGCAGTTATCTCCTAATTACATTACCTGTTCCTAGGCAGTGTGTGACGGAGTGTGGCGGCAATTTTTCACCATAAGACACGGAGATAAAATTTGCGCGGTTTTTTTCTTTCATCGTTGTTTATGTGCAAGGCGATACAGAGATAGTTACAGTACTTGTAGAGTATTACCCTTACTATATCCTTTTACATATCCTCACTCCATTACGGTACAGGATGGCCAGAAACGAAAGCAACAGTCTCTCCCCTCGCTTGCTGTCATTTGTCCTCTCCGACTGCTCTACCAGAAGTGTTCTATTTCGGTGCCCCTCAATAAGCTCCCATGTGGCTTACTCTCAGTACCTCATACAACACCCTGGCATCAATCATCGAAAATACATCGATCTCCCCAGAAGTATTCAACGTTATGCATTCAAATCGTGCATGTACAGTGCTTGCTTGGTAAGTTGGTACTGGTGCTGGAGTTGGTTGCGTCTTGAGACCCACATTTCCTTGATAGAACGAATGGGTCATCGGCTGATAGCGATCGAACACGCCAGTTGTTTTTTTTTTTTGAGCAGTGGATGGCTGGGGGTATCACTCCTGACCCTCACTGGGCCTTGGGCTGAAACCTTGCTAGTTAAGGTTGTATTATAATGGATGTACAGATCTATATCACAATATATAGGGTATCGAATAATGACGATCTCGCTTTAAAAAACAATGACGTTGCTACAAGTTGGTGAAAATTAATTTGTAAATGTTTAAATTACTAACAGTGATTTTTTTTTTCGTTTTAGGGCATCATGCTGATGAAAGATGTAGTAGTAATGTCAGTAAACAACCAAGGTTTCTTCTAAGACCTTCTTCCTCTTCCTCCTCCACCACCCACGTCGTCACTGGTCCTCCCGGGTGGTCAGTACCCCACCCCCCTTTGCGTGTATCCTAATGTGTTTCCGGGTGAGATGATCGTCTTGCATGATTCACTTGAGTAGAACACAGCCGAAACGTAATTTGAACCCGCTTGGTCACTTCTTACACTCCAGGCTGCCCCTGAGTGGGACACAGACTTACCCTAACTCATTTCCAGGTAGTGAGGACCGGGTCTATGTTACACCTGAGGAGAACATAGACGTAATGTGTTTCCAGACAGACAGGACTCGCCCTTTTGTGCTATATATATATATCACTGATGTACTGACACTCTGTCATTTACTTAGTGGATGAAATCAAGAAACCGCATCGCCAGGGAGAAATAATCACCGAATTTTTGTCTGACGCGAAGCCAATATAAAAATATTTCCATTGTCTTAAATTCATCATCCTGCAAGCTATTTACTTTATTTTTGGAACACAGAGGATGTGAATGAGAGAGCTGAGTGTTTCCCATGAAATCGATGAAGCGAGGTCCAAAGTCCCCACCTCCGATATAATAAACTCGACAAATTCGCTAATTTTTTTAGTTGTTTCACCTTAATATCCCGCCGCTAGGTTAGGTTAGGCCTCAAACGGTTTCTTCCTACACCAGTACGTAACGTCAAGGTGGACTTAGTATTCAGTCACCACCTCGACGTGAACTCCCAACCCCAGCTCCTTCCTGGCGCCGCTGGTCTCCGGGTCATCCCACAAGACCAGCTCCCCGAGGCAACAATATGAATAAGGTCTCCGGTGTAGTACCTCACTTGATTGATAATGTAATCACAGAGGAATACGAAGCGTCTGGCCTACTGAGTGAAGTCCGTGGGTCCGTCTGGTGCATTTAATTAAAGAAACAGGAATACATACGTCTATAGTTGAGAGACAAACAGAGGTAGAAGTTGATGCTACTGAGTTGAACAAACTGACACGCCGATAAACAGGCAGGTTATAGTTAGATAAATCAAACTTAAACTTATTTCTATTGAAGATTAAATTGAAAATGTGTACTGACGAATGTTGATTTATACTTGTGAGTCACAGGGAATGGGTCGCTCATACTCCACTGCCTTATAATTCAAGGTTCTGATGAGTTGTTTAATCGAGTAGAATATACGTCAGGCCCAAGGCTAACAAGCAAGATGCAAATTCGAGCTCAATGGAATAAATTTACGATCGGAAAGAGACCAGTTCATGACATTATTTTGCAGGAACTTGAGTCTCATGAAACGGCTTCGGAAAGAACGAACCCAAAACTACAGCGAAAAAAGTATTCTTGGCGGAAAACAGTTTCTCTCCACTTTTAATCAAGTAGGACCCATTCCTGATGTTGCTGAATCGGAAATGGTGGAGGGAAATTACCTTCGGAATAGCAGTTCGGGGAGGTCCAATGAAGAGGAAATCAACTTTCGGCAGGTAACGAAAAGTGCAAATACCTCGCCATGGGCTACGGGAGGCGCTCTCATACTACCGGACTCTGCTGCCTCGCCTTCTGCATGAATGTTATCTACCAGCGCGGGTTGTATGAGTCGCTATGTTTGTGTTAGGTGTCTGTTATATTCTCCATTTATCTAAAGGTACCATTTATAATATATTCTGCCACTAAGTGAAAGTTACTGCTCCGGTTCTCTATTGTTGAAATTTAAACTTTTTGATTCTGCAAGTTAAGACAAGAATTAGGTCGGTCTCTCTCTCTCTCTCTCTCTCTCTCTCTCTCTCTCTCTTCGCCGTGTTGACAACAAAAAAATAAATAAAAATATTGTTCTTTCATCTCTTTGTTTCCTCTGGTGATTTATCTATGCAATCGGCCGCTTTCTGCCTCCTGTCACACAACCATCTGTGCCATATTTTTCTCACACCAGCCGAACTGTCGCACATTTCTGCATTCATCCTTTTTTTTTCCTTTCCTTGTTAATCCGTTATCTCGTTTCTTAATTTTTTCTATTAACCTGACTTAATTTTTTTTCTCCTATTCATTCGACTGTCCAATTCTTAACTTATCAGGTAATCCATTTGCTTGTTCACCCTCTTTTCCACCTCCTAATTTATTGAACATCCTATCTATAGTGTTAATCCACCCATCCACTTTGTCATCCATTTATCCACAATATCATCCATCCACTCATTCCGTCTACCTACCCACCCTCTCATTTATCACACCCGCCAGTCAACCATCCGCCTACCATCCCATTCATCCACCTATCCACTTTCTCATCCACCTATTCTTCTACCCCATCGCCTGCTTGTTTTATCTCTATGTGTGTTTATGCATCTGTTCAATCACTCCTTTGGACGTTTAACAAGCCCTTTGATGTCCCCCCACTTAACTCCTCCTCCTCACACGTCACCCTCACGCCTCACCTCACCCTCACACCTCACCTCCACCCTCATACCTCACCTCCACCCTCTCACCTCACCCTCACACCTCACCTCTTCTCATAAACACCACTGTTCTGCCATCTCCCTGTCCCCATCCCCCCTCACCTCCCCTCCCCCCTTCCTACGTTCAGCATCCATCTCCCTCTATCCCCGTCATCCGTTATGTCATCCCACTTGACATCAATCTTCCTCATCCCTCTCTTAATTCCCTCTCCATCTCAACCTTTTCCCCCTTTCTTTCCCCATTCCAGCTGTTAACTAACTTTTCCCTCTCTATTCCATCTCATCTCCTTCATCCATCCACTCAGCTTACCCCGTTTCTCACTAATTTCTATCTCTCCTTCATTTTCTCTTCCTTCCTTCCTTCTCTTTACCCTCAACCCACCTTCCCCTTCACACCTCCTCCTCGTTTAACACCGTTTCCCTCCTTCTCTCTCCTTTAAACTCTCCCCTTCCTCCCCATATCCAGCTCTCTCCTTTAATCACCCCCTCCCTCCCATCACCCCCATCTCTCCCCCTCTCTTCACCTTCCCCTCCCACTTCCCCCCCCCCCCACCACCACCACCACCCCGTTCCCTCCCCTTCGCTCTGTCGCCTTCAAACCCCCTCTCTCTCCTCTCCACCCCATCTTCCTCCCCCCTCTTCCCCCTCACCTTGTACACGTCCACAAAGTCCCCATCACCTCACCGGACAAGCTCCTCTTGATTCCTCACACGTCTGGTCCATGTGATTTCACCTTTATTAAGTCTTCCCCCCCACTGGACGCCAATGGACCGGGGACTGAGATATAATCAAATGTAACAGTAAATTGTCGCAACGGAAGCTAAAACATTGATGGCAGGCAGCTCATTGTGTTTAATTGTAAAAAAAATAAATTCTTCACGTGAACAAGGGGATAAATGCTTTTTTTCGAATTCGATATTATTCCGTCTTATATTTTTCTCTTAATCTCTTATTATCAAATTATCAGTTGCTCTTGAGGCTGAAAGAAATCAGGTTTCCAGATGTTTATTTTCTTGTGATATATACTGTAGGTCGATAATGTTTTACCTATTTATGTTTCCTCTGTGTATCTGGAAAAAATGTGGAAGAAAATTCAAGGAGACACGTATGGGAAGTTTTCAAAGAAACAGGATTTTTTTTTTATAAAAAATGGTCTTAAATTCGTCTCGCTTTTCAGGTCACATGTTGCCCCAGCTGGTGGCATGTTGCCCTGTGTTATTCGTCTCTGTCTCTCTCTCTTTTTCTATATAATATTTTTTATGTCGATGTTGGACTCCATTTACCTGTTACAAGTTTTCAGCTCAGTCAGTGATAGAGGGTTACAGTGTATCAGGCATGTGTGAGTCTAATGAAGAGGAATGTCTAGAGTCTTGTACATTTAGTTGAAATTATTTTTGGGGTAATCAAATTCTCGCCTCGTAAATACTCGTCTTTTTGTTAACATCGCGAAAAAACAACTACTAAGGTACAAATTTGCTTCCCTCAACCAAACACGAATACCTGTACTATTTTTTTTCGCCAGAATATGGTGTTTGATGCCAAAATATGACCACTGCTTTGCTGTTATTCATTTTTCTTTTCGGTTTGAGCCTAAGGATTATGTCATGTATGCGCCACACTGACAGACGACGAGCGTACATTCGTCTGGCGAACAATAAAACAAAAAATAAGTCAAATCAAATAGTGACAAAGGTCGTAACAAAGCAGGGATTATTGGTAGTCAATTTAGTGTAATCTAAATTATTAAAACAACACTGTATAATTATCTTAATATTGTTGTAATAAATGTTCGGGTGGCAGAGTAATGATGGTTGCAAAGCTCTGTAACAACAATTAAAAAAATCGCAGTAAAAAATGATTGAAAAACGCAATGAAAATACTCTTGTCCACGCAGTATTATTTTTTTCAATCACAGAGGAAAACGCTTTCAACACCGGAGTAAAGTGGTTGCAACGACACGAACTATCAACGGTTGCAATAACGCAATAACAACGGCTATAACAGTTATACTATTGGTTGATATAACCCCAATAACAACACTTGTAGTACACCACAGGAAAAATGAAGCCAATAACACTTGCAATCCTAACCGAAATGGCTGACATAACGTAATAAAAATTAAAGAGACCAAAAATTCCCAGCTGAATATAACGAGTCTGTTCCAGTCACTCCCACATGACGAGCTTGGGGGCTACAATAGACCCATACCACAACATTAGGTATATTTATATCACCTCTGGCACATGATATTACCTGTATGGGACCAATAACAACGTATAACTGTTCCAAACTTTTATTTTTTCACCTAAATATGACTGATTAGCAGCTCAATATATCCGTATTGGGGTCGTTTCACCTTTGACTCTCATGAAACTCTTAATGGTGCAAAACAAAAAAAATCACCACTTCCCCAATTGTAAAGTCAAGTATTCATTTACAGTTAGGTGGGCGGAGAGTGAATTTGGGTAAGAGGAATGAAGCTTTGTGTGATTAATTCTATGTCTCGAACCTGATTTTAACTTAAGGTAGTGAACGGGAGCCTCCAAAAGTCATAATATTTCTCACGCCACACTGGTACTGATCACGTATTATACAGGACTGTGTATATACTTCTGATTGTAGATTCTAAGTCTTTCTCCTTGTTATAATGAGCAGGGTCTTGTAGGTGATTTCCCCACTCCCTCACCTCACTCCCTCACCTCACTCCTTCACCTCACCTCACCCTCCTCACAGCACCTCACTCCCTTACCACATCTTCCACTCTACCTTCCACCCTCATCCTCCTCACTCTCACTACAACATCCTTGCCACCTCACTATGCTCCTCACCCCCACGCCATATTTCTTGATAAACTCGTATTTCCAGATCAAAGATTCCTACACTAATCCTGATTGGCCTTCCTTATCTTGCCTTAATTGGGAATGAGGTTGATCACTTGCGTCAGATAATGGGGTAAATTACCTTTTAAATATCAAAGGTTGAAATTTTTAAGATTCGCCCAGTAAAGTTTTCGGCTAACTGGAGACGTGGGGAAAATGTCGAACTGTGGTACTATCCTCTGATCACATGGAGATTAGCCCCAGCTTCTTTTAACTGATGTTTATACACCCTGAAGGTCCCTGATGAGATAAAGTTAGGTTAAGTAATATTAGGTTAGATTAGGTTAAGGTGGTTAATCTTTATATGAAATAAGCTTAGGGGTTAATTTTCGCGTAATGCTAATTTTTAAGATTTCGAGTGTTAATTTTTCTTCCTTAAATGGGATATGAGATGGTCGTATCTAACTGGCAAGAGGCACAGGGGTGGAAGGCAAAATGACTTCTAATTTACAGAGACTCAGTCGTAACTCGATTGGTTCTCTCTTTCCAGTCACGGAAAGGAAATTAAAGTAGAGTTATCTGATAATCGGGCTCCAGTGTTCCAATCCTTGAGGTTTCTTACTAGTGTTATTCTTATAAAGTGAGCGTAAGAAACTGTTTATGTCCGCCAACTTTGTCTAATATCCGGGTTAGGTCGCATTACACTTATCGTCGTGCCAAATAAAGCTTCACCTACAATGTTCTGACCCTCTATATCCGGGCTACACTCCCGGGCATTTTACCTCACTTCAGTCTGTAAACAAACATACCAAGAATTCTACTGGGTGTAGTTTAAAAGCATCCAACCAACTGGAGAAGTGAGACAAATAAGGAATGGTCTGACATACTTACATTTACGATAATGAAAAAAGATTAACATAACTAGGAATTAACAAGAGTATTTTGGTTGTGAATAATGGATGACTACCATACTGTTAAATAACGACTGTGTTCTTAAATTACTATTATGAATTAAAGTCAACTATTGTTTATTGGTGTAGTTCCGGTGACGTTAACGAGCTCGTTGTAAGTGTGTAGTATATATGCAAAGTTCCGTGTGTGCCCTGAATATGGTGTTGTTTATTTAGTCCACTTGAATTACTCAGACTCATCTTAAGAGTTTTAATCAACCACAAGTATATGTTACACAGTCAGAGAGACACATATATATTCTCCTGTGTTAATTCGTCTTACTCAAATACATAGATTACGGCTCTTACTAAATCCATTATGTCAGTTCCCCTCAATTATGATATTATCAATACTCACTCCCCCTTCCTTACTGTCCCCCACCTCACAACTGACTACCTCCACACCTGTTACCCTCCACATCTGTCTATTCCCACACCTGCAGTGAAGGATTTTTGTATTTCATTACGTTCCTGAATTCAACAGGGACGGGGTAGTAGGTGCCTTAGCTCTGCCCTGTCCTCTCTGGTATGATATTACGTGTGTCACATCCCTATTCAACTCTCACGCAAATCTTTGAAGTCCACCGAAACTTCATCTCTTCACTCCATTCACTCTAAATCCCCCCCTCCCCCCTTTCCTCTGGTCCCTCTGTCTGACACACACACACACACACACACACACACACACACACACAATTTTATTCTCGTTCACAACCTTTGACTTAATACTCCTCCACACAATGACAATCTTATAGTGATTAATACACTCAGGTGAATATTTACCCAACTTCCACCTGCCGTTAATTGGTAAAAGGTTAAGTCCTGTACAGAGTAAATAGTGCCTGGCTTTCCTTCCATCTCACTTACACAAGCCACGCGCCAGGCGAACGTATGCGCCCGCCCGTTTCCTATCTGCTAGTGGTGCTCTTTTAATGACGAGTGAATTAATCCATTGTACATCTCGTTGAGTGACTCTTTCAACAGCACTGGATCATCTGCATGCAAATGTTATTTCAGTCTCCCTGCCCCTTGCTGTCCCTCGCTGTTCTTTCTGCTTCCTTCCTGTCCCTCCTTGCTCCCTCCCGTTAGCACTATACTATACCTGTAGCATCACTGTACCGTCCCTTTAAGCACTGCACCATGGCTGTCCCGTCATTGAAAACACGCATTCAAATTTTAATACCACTATACCACCCTTGTAAGCCATGTACCCTAACTGTACTATCAGCGTAACGTCATTTTAAGCACTATATCCGGATTGTACCGTCACTGTAATCATAACCCTACCCTCACAATAAACAGTACACCGTGATAGTGACTCTCCTCCCCACTCCACATCATCGCCATACACTCGGTTTTACGTCAATCCATCAATCCTTCATTCTCTTTATCCACTCCTCGATATACGCCTGGTGTAAAACTCCCCCACTGTAGTTTATAACTCCCCTCACTCCCTGTAACCTAGTGAACATTCCTGACTATCTTTACGGGTCAAAGATCACATTTACAGGTCAGACTCCTGCTTCATCGAACAAATGACCTCGTTAGTTAAACAAAGAGGCACCGGAAACACAGTCAACATAAGAAAAAATATATACAAAATAACAGCTTCCGGTCATGGTTAAGGAATAGCACAGCATTACAGGGAGAGAGAAGAGAAGCTGCGGAGAACTGGATCTGAAAACCATATAGGGAGGAAAGTTGATGGAAAGTAGAAAGGCAACTGCAAGGAAGAATCAATTTAAAAGATAACTATAGTAGGTATAGTAAGATGGGGTGGGTAAAGCGGTACTTAACGACTGGAGGAGAGAGCAAGCAAGAAGAGTGTGGAAGACGGAGATGGAGGATAAAAAAGAGGAAAGGTAAGTACAGTAAACCAAGACCAAGGTGCATAGCCACGGTGTAAAAAAGATCCTAGAGAGGTGAGGATGATAGCGGCAGAGGAGTGGCCCATAAACGAAGGAAGACTGTGGAGAGGGCTGAGAGCTGTAACGAAGAGCGCAGCTACATCAGGAAGAGGAGAAGCAAGAATTTTCAAAATACTGCTTTTGAGGCCCTAAGATGCTGCTTGTATAGGGACTCTACTAGAAACAAGCGTCCCATGGCTTTGTCACCTGTCCCTGCTAAATTGACTAAATATCAATATTATAGACAGACAACCACCATCACTCTCCTTGTTGATCAATATGATGTTAGACAGGTGTAGGTTAAATGGGTCCCACAACTTAACCTAATGTGACCATTGAGACAGGAGCCCAAGACTTGGGTTTCATTAGGTCTGGATAAACCTGATTAGTATGCAAGGCTAGGTTGGAGCCTACAAGGACAGGGCTTATTTGGGTAGGATTCACTTGACCAGTAACCTCATTGAATTGGATCACCTGATGATTAACCACCCCAGCTGATTTCACCTTAAGATTAACCATCCAAACGATCACCTAACCTAAATAACGCAGCCTAACCAAAAATAACGCAACCTAGCCTGACCTAACCAACCTTAATCCACAGGTAGCGTAAGGGTACTTAATCTTCAGGTGAAATAAGCTGGGAGCGAATCTTCAGGTGAATCATTAAATTACTTAAGCTGTGTACTGGCACCGCTTCACCGCTCAGAACTTCCGTTTGTTTGTTCTCATTGAACAACAACAACAACAAAATGAATAAGAAAGCCTTTGAAGACTTCACCTGCCTGATCAGATTATCCAGATATGAAGCAAAACCACTATGTATACAAACGATGTGACGTCACGAGCGAAAGTTGGTGGGCAAAACAAACACACATCGATTTGCTGCTGTTGATTTAATATTACCATGACAGCTTCGGTGATTTCCCTCAGGTGCACACACACAAACGCAGCCGAGAACGCCCATGTTTGTTTTTATAGATTCCTAGCTAGAAAAAAAGATTCTTCTTGTACTCAACAGCTGTGAAAAGACCGTCTGCCGTTTTTAGCTGGCGAGCGTGGGTCAGGGTAGCGTAAACATCAGCAGCGGCGATTGTTTTAAACGTGATAAGTTATTATTGGTCAAAATAGCATGGCGTCGTCCCAGGATTTCTACGTCTGATTCAACAATATTTGAATTAGTTATTGTATTTTCAGCTGTGAAATAAATAAGTTGTCATTTTAGGAATTATAGTTTAATCGAGATGGGTTCTAAATGACGTATTTTTTTTAGTCTACGATTAAATGATGTCACCAAAAACCCTACGTAGAATATAAAATGTATACTTAAAAAGATTTTTAACCCCCGACTAAATCACCAATTCTGATTATTAACCCTGACGTAACACTAATCGCCACAACGAATACTCCCATAATGCACTTACAGCCGTCATCATCAGGCGTTCTGTCCTCAGGGTGGCGCATCACAGCGTTTCTCCTATTTGATCCACGTTTCGGCACCTCCCTGTCAATTTCGCCAGTTACATAATTTCCATTTCCATCAATCCACTGATTAAATTTGCATGGAAACGAATAATTTCTCCCGCTGGTAGTCGGTCACTGAGAGCCGTGTCTGACTGTCGCGAGTGTGACGGAATCTCATAGAGTAAACAACTAAACATGTATTTGTTAGTTATATCTGTATAGTTTAACCTTAACCCAAGAGAAAAAATATATAAAATAAACAATTAATTTAAAGGAAATCATCAGATGACATAAGTACAGTATACATAACACCAGTCTTTGCCAGATATCAAATAACTCACATCGTTTTACAAGTATCCCTGCCAAGTTCTTCAACCTAAAGGGGAATATAACAATTAACGATGCTTGTCTGTCCTGAACAAGCTGTTGTCATTGTTCGTTCAGTGGATTACCATGAAACTTTGAAATATAGGAGAGAGGGAAGACAGAAGAGGTGGCGAGAAAAAAAAATGGGAGGGATATAGAAAGGGAGGGATGAGAGGGGAAGGGACAGGGGAGGGGGGTGCAAAAATAAGAAAGTATATCTTCACACAGATGGTAATAAACCTATGGAAGAGTCTACCCTGAGTAGCCACAAGAGCTATACTAGACTGGACTAGGGTATCAAGGACAATTGAAGGCTCCTCCACAGGTTACCGGTCTCCTCTCCTCCCTATGTGGCTGCCAAAAGGTGGGGGTAAATGTTATGTAATTTATGAACTAGTCGTTAGAGCACAGTACCTGGTGAGATTAAGTATGGTTATCCTCTTCTTTTTTCATTGGTCACTGACTTCAAGCTCTAGGCCATGCTCGTACAATTCCTGGAAAATACATTCATGCTATTAACAGATGGTGAATAATTAATCTACATCTATGATTCATAAAGTAGAAATTAATGGTAACACTATTTAATGACAGCAATTAAATATTTACTAAAAAGGTTAAGTTTAACTCTGTGCTAATGTGAACCTCAACCCTGGTCAGCTTAATTTTGTATTGCTTCAATAATTCACTGCTGTGAAAAGTAGGATTAGGCAGCCAAAGTAAAAAAATAAAAATAATAGTAATAAAGCAATTGAAAGTAACAGTGATAAAAATAGAACAGAGATATTTACATGAACTCGGCAATAATGTACAATCATGAGAAGTACAAATAGGCAGATGTATTATGTCCTTAATAATAATAATAATAATAATAATAATAATAATAATAATAATAATAATACTGTAATACTATATTACCTTGTGTCTGTGTGTGTAGGCGGTGGTGGTAATATATCCAAGTTTGATGTCACCAGTACAGTATTCAATATTGTTTTCATCACTACCAGTCATTATTATTGTATATCATCACTTCAAGCCATTATTGTTTGCATGTTGTCAGCAGTTCCAGCCATTATTGTTTGCACATTGTCAGCACTTCCAGGCGTTATTTTTTTTATCACTTCCAGATACAGGTACACTACACTCATTGTTTATTGGATGTTATTACTTTCAGACTTTTCATCATTTTTTTTAATGTCACAATTTTCTGTTTAATTGTCTTTAATGTCACTATTTTCACTTTTATTTTTCTTTGATTACACAAGTGTCCTTTTTTGTAATCTTCACTGTGTCTTCTTTGTATCTTGAGGTGAACTGAAATAAAACACTATACATCTGTGTTAACTACTATTTAACACAGACCAAAGGACCTACTCTGTGGATTGTGTTAGTAGTACTGAACCCTAAACCTGATAATTTTACCAGCCTTGATATGTCTCAGTACCTGAGGTTAGCACCGTTAGGTATCCACTACTGGCGGGGCAGGTGTTAGTACTGTATACAACATGCAGAGAACATCTAGCAGTATCCTCCCCTGACACATCAAGACTCAAGGGTCAACAAATCACAAATCTGTGGTTTATGGACCTGCAATATATAAACTAAGATTCAATACTGTATATAAATTTTAAAACAACTATGGTATTTACTTGTAATCAAGAACAGAACAATTAAATTTTGTTAGTACTGTACAGATAACGAAAATTTCAAAGTGATATGAAATTTTGATTTTTTAAAATTACTATCATATTGAACCCTAAAAACAGTACTGTACAGTACATTCTAAAAACTGGTAAATCTGCAGTTACCTTAACCCTTCTTGGTGCCGTAGAAATGGAAGTTTTCAGTTTTCTTTCTTTGATTTCAAAAGTTTCATAAGTGTCAGTCTTTACAGTTCTATGACATTAATTTTAGATTTTTCATCATTTTCATTTTTTCTTAAACAGACACTTTCAGTTTACTGCTTCTTTTTTATCACTAGTTACAGTTCACTTTTCTTTGGATTATCACCTTGACTTTGGTTTCACATGTAAAAGGTTGCACACAGGGGTCAGCTTTTTCTTAACTTTTAATATTTTTAGGGGGCTGGTACTGTACTTAATCAACCAAACAGTATTTACCGGTATTGTTATTGAGCAGTTATTCAAATTGAGTGGCACAGATATAGCATTTATAATTCTTCATCTTTTGACTGGTAGTGAATTCTTGGCTGGTGTCAATTCCTCACCTTTTGAGTGATACCTAAATCTTGATATCTTGGGATAATTCTTAATAGTTTGGCTGGTTCTTAATTTTTCTTGTTGTGCCTGGGAGTTACGTCTCACCCTGTGAAAACAAAGCAATGTTAGATGTAGAATTTAAGGCATAATAACTTTTGTGTGTTGATCTCTGATAATTTTCGCATTTTAGGAAGCAAACGCTCTGGTAACATAAATATATTGATAAGAACAAGAAAAAGGATGTGTCATGTGGTGAGGAGGAGTTATATTACCTGAATGTATCCATCACATTTGTGTTCTCTTTATATTTTTGTTCCCAGTGTATTTCAAACGTTATTTTTTGCTTCCTCAAGTGCAGAAATTTTCAGAGCAACATAGAAAGCAGGTTTAGTGATTTTTTTTATTGAAAAAAAAAGGTCCTAACCTAACCTAACCTACCAACAGGTATAAGAGATTTCCAGGTATGAGAGACGACTTTCAAATCCGGAAGAATAGCACATCCCCAGAATTTTTCCAGGTACATACTGGGAAAAGTTTCAGAATTCTCCGAAAACTATACATTTCCAGAAAAAATTGGCGTTTCTGGAATTTTCCTGAATTACTCATTATTCCAACCTCAGAATTTTCTCCCAGACCCGGGATTTTTTCCCCAGAAATTCTTTGGGAATTTTATCAAAAAATGTGCCAGATTTTGAACCTCGGAAACTCGTTCACAGACCTAGAATTGAGATAATTTTTCCGGAAAATCCGAAGCAAAAAGTGAGTGGATCAAAATTAAAGTTTAAAGACGAAGAAAAGTGGTAAAAGGAAGGGAGGCTTAAAAAAAATTAAAATGACTATAGCCAGGCTAAATAAGATTTTCTAAATAGACAATGCAAGGAGATACAAGGTGACGACAGAAAACATACCTGCAGGGAAATATAAAGTAAAATTAAGCAAATGAATCAGAAGAGAGAAATCAAATGGGATGGGAGTATTAAAGGCAAAGCCAATAAGATCCTATTTGAGGCAGAAGTAAAGAGAGAGATTTGCATAGTATGTAGAACTATTCAATAAGGAAAGATTGGAGGTAAGAAACGAAAAGGAAAGATCAAACAATCAATTCTGGAAAGAGAAGTTGAGGCAGCTTTAAGAAAATGAGAAATGATAAGGCTTGTGGGGCTCATCAGCTTCCAGCAGATTTTCTAAAACAATTGGGCAAGAAGCCAAGGAAACTCTACATTTGTGTTATTACCTACAAAGCCAGGATCCTTAGAGCACAACCAGTTCAGAGCAAATACATAGTTTAATAAGTCATACCTGCAAAGTTCTATTAATCAGAATTTTAATTAGAATAAAATTTAGAATAGGCAATGGGTTAACTGATGATCAAAATGGTTTTAAAATGGGAAAAGGAACAAAAGAAATTGCATGTGCTTCAAAATTTGTAATGCCAGAAGGGCTTTAGAGGTCAAAAGAAATTTATATAATGTATCTGATTTGTTGATTTTGTAAAAGCTTTTGATAAGGCACAACACAGTAAACTTATCATGGATGTCTTGGGAAAACTTGGCATTAATGGAGGAGATATTAAATTTCTAAGGCTGCGTTCTATCTCCAACATTGCATACTCAGTATTCAGAATTCCTCAATGAGAGAAATTAGGAGTGACAATAAGAATGAACCCTAAAAGACTTAATAAGAAGAATATTAACTTCAACTTGGGTCAGAAACATAGACACTCAGGAGATGCCAGAAAGAGTGTACAGGCCTTTGACATGTGGTGTTATGGGAGCCTTAAAAATAAATTGCAATGACAAAAACAAATGAACAAGTACTAAAATTGGTAAAACAAAAATCGAGAGAACTACTTGTAATTTATAGAAAAGGAAATATTAAATACCTTGATCAGATAATTAGGAATTTGGGGGAATATCATAACTGTTAAGGGGCAAAGTTTGATTGATTACTGATAAGAACATTTTGTAAAAAAATAAATAAATATCATGACACAATTAATTCATTAAATACACCCTTCAAGTGTTCCGAGATTATATGCGTTTGTTTCCGTTTGACGTCCCACTTACTGTATACCAGCCAAAATATTTATTGCCTCTATAGACAGCAGATTTATGAAACACATCAACAAACTAAAGACGATTAGGCCTACGCATGGTGCAAGTAAACGGATTTTTATGGGTTAATATTGCATGAAATACATACCTTTAGATATTAGAATTCCTAAAAAGCGGGAACAAGCAACTTGATGTAAAAATCAGAAATAGCTGGCTTGTGTACGGTATCATCCTTGCATTCTTTGACTACGGCATTTGTAACTTCATGTAATAATATTAAAGTTTTGCTACTTCCTCAATACACGATACTGGGATCACAGACTGACATATGGTTATTTAAATATACCTGGATGGAGACATTTAAATGAAGTCAACAACCTGTGGATTAGCGTCGCCATTTGTTGGTTCCAACAATATAGACCTTCATTAAAATATATTTTACCTATATATTTATATTGTAAAAATTGTACTGTTGACTGAATTCATTCATTTATTATATTTTTGTCAGTTGATTTTTGTCTACTCTGCAAAATTATTCGATGCTCCGCCAACCGAGGATATATACAGTAAGTTCATGCCTTAACATCGTAGTGTAACAGCCGCCATTTAAATCTTCGTAGGGAACTTAAGAAAGTTCTTTAATTTATGTTATATAGTTGGCAAGCCGTTGTTACACAAGTAATGCAAAATATTGAAAATTTACGAAGCGAAATTAACTATGGCTATGAAGTTATATAACAGCTACTAAATAATAAAAATAAAATATTGTGATCACTGGCAACTACACGGCGCCATAGATTATGATTTGGCTTAAATCCCGTAATTTCTGGTATATCAATAAAATTTTATAAGAATACAAGCATGACCTACACCTGATGAACCGTTGCCGTAGTTTTATACTAGCGTAAGCGTTGTTTTTAAATCTCCGCCACAATAGAAGTCACGTAGTTAAATATAGTGAAAGGATAAAACTGACATAAGCTACCTGAAGTGTTGCTGGGAATCTTAAATTTGCAGCAAAATCCTAAATTGGCATTTGCGTAAAAACCCATAACTTCATTTCATTCACTTGTCCAAATTTTAAAAAATGTCTTAGTTTTCGTATTCTGGTGGTCAACCACTTACGACAACGCACCGTCAAACCTGTGCCATTATTTTAATATACTGTACAATAAACATCCATTTTAATATATGTGCATAAATGGCTAATCCTGCATATTGTTTCATATTTTGACACACTAATTCTACTAAACTTACCTACTATGGAGATGTCCCAATTTATTTTCAGCCTTGTATATTTAATTTTCTACGGTCCACCGATGTTAACCACGTTCTCACTTTCACCGCTGTAATATTACCACACTTGTAATGTTACTTGCAGTCTTGTAATATCAATTAAACACTCGTAATATCACCAGCGTCACTGATAACCTGCTGACCGCACAACACCTGGGCCCAGAGTGTGTGAGGAAGGACGTGGTGTTCCTCCGCGTTGCTGCTATATAATAATGAGCTAGTTTACGAGTGTAGTAGTTTGTGATTGTTATCTTAAATTCTTTACATTCACATCAGATATTAGAATTGTTAGTGTTGGCAGTAGTGGGCAGGTTGATAACTACTTTATTTAATGTTTAGAAGATGTTTCCAGATATTCTAGCGTTTAATAAGTCGTCCAGAGAAATAGGATGCTACTAGGTTGTTAACGGACCACTTCTGGTTTTTGTTCTCGTTGTTGCCACCAGTGGCTGCTCGTGCATAGGGCTGCAGTCCCCCCAGACACTCACTGCCAGGCGTATGATTCCTTTAGAGAGACAGCTGAATAATACACTACCAACAAATATATCATTTTATATGTTATTTAATTATTTTCAATACGTTGCTAAGTGAATTTTCATTAAAATCAGACCAAAATTTAAGTTACTTTCATAGTTGCTGTCAATGCTGTACGATTGATGACTGTTATTAATGGCGCCGCCGCCGCTGCACTCAGTCTCGTACAACGTGTGGACTGTGTGGTTAAATCGTGCTTTCTTTAATTACCCTTTGACGATGGAAAATCGAGTGAAGTATTTGCAAAACATCAACTTTTCCCAGCTGACATTAAATGAAAAGACTGAAATCAAAGCAAGAGGAAGACCTACACCAGTTTTATCCATTCAACAGAACAGTACAAGCAGGAACAAAGAATATACACGCCAGTTTAACATCAGTGAATGACAGACTGTCTGCTTTAGCAGTGATATCCATTGAAAATAAAATGATAACAGAAATAAAGGATTTTAATGAAATAGTAATAAACAATTTTGCTACATCGAAGAGCAGACACGCCGACTTTATTTTCAATTAATACTGGTCCATCACCACCAACACTACTACCATGCCCTGGGAATTCGTGGACATCAACTACAACTCATACCTGAGGTAGGTCAAATTTGTGTATCCTACTGTTGTGTGAGGCTTGCAGTCACTCCATTTTATTTTTCACGAGCCGCCACTGGTTGCCTCTAACTTTCCAGTGTTCTGTTATGATTTTTTATCGTAACCGAATAATGGAAGTGCAAATCAGAGACTGAATTGTAAAGAATTATATATGGATTTCCCTAAATTGGAGACGTAAAATCGTTTCAGCTTGACATCAGACGAGACTAGTTTACCAACACCTCTGCCACAGCGTCATAGCACACATACTGCCGCTCACATGCAGAAATTATATATTTTTTATCCTCGTGTTCTGTTAATATATTCATTTTTGTTTTACTTTTACAAATTTCTCATTTGTTAGCTGTCTGTTCAAATATTATAATCATTTTAAAATTCGTTTGTATATATATAAATACCGACTAATTTGAGTATACGGTATAGAAAATGAACTGCTTTACGAATATAGTTCTCATCTCTTCTAACTTATAACTTAATGACTAGTGTATTCAGTGATCAAAATACGCACTTAAAAGCCTCAGTTGTTGAAGTATGGTAATACATTTTGCAATCATCATTCCCACTTTACACAATACATCACAAGATGTCGGGAAATGTTCAATATTTCAACAATTAAACGTTGAATCTTAAGCAATAGCCTTTCATAAGGTACAAGAATTTTGTTCTCATTTTCTAACAAAAAATTATTAAAAACTGTTGATGTTAAAAATTTTTGAGCTGCTGGGCTGATGTTATAAATATTCCTGTCGTCGTGTTGTGTTGCCGTTTTTTATGATGCAGTTGTTGATGCCAGTGTTTCCGTCTGAAGGTGGTAATGCAGACAACACCTGAAGCAGGCTATTGTTGCAACGGTTGTATTGAGTACAGGAGTAATGAAGTAACATTGGCAACTATTACAGGAACCGTAGAACTAATAACTGCAGTCGTAACGTTCATTGAAAAAAAAATTGCTACTGAAAGGTACAACTTAAACCTGACTTATTTTAACCTAACCTGATCTATCCTAACATAATCTAACCCAATCTAACCTTATTTAATCAATCTTAACCTAACTTAACTATCAATTAAATCAATATTCATAAGCTCTACCAGGTATCCATGAGTGAGTGATATTTCCAGGTTAACGTGAGAAGGACCATATATTATTATGGCTGATGTACTGTCAATTCACGCATCCTCTGTACGTGGTGTTATATCAGAGACGTACAGCAGATAGCAACACCGGTCTGTGTGTTTGTCAGTAACGAGTCAAGAAATTGTGACTCCCCTGTGGTGACACGGGGAACTAGTGGCTGTGGGCGCGAGTTACGATCCATTATGAGCATTCGACTGTCGACAAATGTGTCCTCTTTGGGATCCCTGTGCAAGGCGGAGGGTTTGTGTGTACTATACCTGCATGTGCCTGACACTTGATACCATTACACCACTTTCTCCCACTGTTGGCAAAAATATATCACCTTAAATTGTTGACAGACAATATGAACACACGACGTAAACTGTGTTCCACTTCTCCGCTTCTCGGGTAACACACACCGGACCGAGCTACCATCAATTACTGTAGAAAGTCGAAGACCATCAGAGCAACAACCACCCGGCCTCTACCTCACATCCAGAAATCCAGGAGGCAACTCGCCCTCACCCAGTAAGTAAATTTACTGATATTCTTAGAAAAGTGAACAAATGCTCAACAAACCTTGCTGCACAAGACATTCGGCTGTTTTCCCTACAGCTGACAACTCCATCAGGCCTCCCCACAGCCCTACCAACTCCCTCGAAATGTTCAAACGTTAAAGCATAAGTAATCCAAAAGATAAAACATGGAAATACAAAATGGGGAAGATAAAGATGTCTGCTTAGAGTCGAGAGAAAAGGATCCCAAGGTAGCTCACATGTGCGTATATTGTATGCTCTCTATGGGTTTGTTTACTCGTTCAATCAGTCACTCGTTCATCTTTTCCTCTTAATTTCTTGCTGACACAAACCATCATCCACAGAAAACGTGAAAAAAATTTAATTTAGGGGATATTATTAAAATGAGTAATTAAGGTGTTGACTTCCCACTCTGGCCATGGCAATAACGACTCCTTGACAAATTGTGCAGCGACCGACGCGACGCCTACCTCTGAAAACAACCTAAATTATATTTTGAAAATTTATATTGGTAATTTCAGAGCGAAGTTGACACACTCGCCCGCTCTGAAGGTAGCGAGAGTGATGGGGTGCACGTGCACGATAGTAGGTTGTAATGGTGGTGGTGATATTTGTTGTGATAATAGCGGTGATGTGATAGTTGTTGTGGTGGATATAGTTATTGAGCTGGTGGTAATAATCGTTGCGGCAATAGTGGTAGAGGCAATAATTATTGTGGTGGTGATAGTTGGTGGGGGTTTAAGGCACAGCCAGACATGAAGGATAGAAAAATCACTACAGATCGTCGTGGGGAGAAAGGTTGGAAAAGAAGTTTAATGAGTTAAACAGAGGGGGACGACACCCCTTGTTTTACATATTACAGAGTTTGTTGGCTAACTAAGCTAACCTAGGATTTAGGATGAGGTTGCACAATGGTTACTTTGGTTGGCAATGACTAGTTTGATTTTACAATTACATGTTTATTAAAATCTTATAACTGTATTACCTTCTGGTCTCACTAGATTGTGACTTGTTAAATGTGATCTTATATTATCTGAGTTTTAATCTAAGGTGGATCACTGTGGCGGACATACTGTAGATGGGTCGCGGGTTGGGTTGTTGTAGTGCGGGCAGACTCCGGGGCCACCAGGCGTGGGGTCGCCCTCCGTTGATGTCTTCCCTGTGTAGGTGGTCTGGGCTGTGAGGGTCGTCCAGGAGCTTGTCCTAAACCTTCTTTCTTAAGCGATGGAACCTGACACTGAGGGTCTCCGTTTTATTTCTCAGGTGGATGGTTAACACTGTCTCCTGGAGCAACCTGCCTTGTTTAGAGAACTCAATCTCTTCGTCGTCGATCATCAATGGCGCCGGCTTGAATTTGGCTGTGGTTATGACCTCGAATCTCGTTTTGTTTGTTTTTATCTTTCATTTATTTTTATACCCCTGTGTGATGTCTGCTAGGTGTACTTGCGTGTGTAGATGCTTGGGAGCGTTATCGTAGAGAAGCAGAATGTTTGTGTTTATATGAATCCCAGACTACAGTGTCAGTAAAACATGAGCAAACGCGGTAAAAAAAATGCAATGTGAACACAATGGTGATACTATATAGGGACATGTTTGTGTGTACAGAGTGATGCCATTCAGATGTGTATGAAAGCAGAATGTTTGGGGCTAATATACAATCCCTCAGTTTGGTGGAAATATTGACTGTATCCAGGACGCCTCACCGGGCCGTATAAACATGGTGTCCCTACATGATATGGAAATCATGTATAGCCTCTCCGACTGGAAACATATTGCTTATACACTATACACTTGAGAGAAGAAATTTGTCGATTTTCAGCTTTCAAAATCCACGAGATAACATCAATAACTAGTTTCGTACAAATCCAAAGGGATATCCTGTACTAGCTTTAAGATCATTTTACCTTTTCAGCGCGGAATTGATATGGAATTACTGACATTGCACGTTGTAAGAATAATTCAACTTATTTACTGCTGTTGTACTGGTGTAATATGCACTAATTTGGCATAATCAACACGGAATCCATATCAAATTGCTGACACTATACCTAGATGGAAGAAATTTGTGGATTTTCGTGTATTTCAAAACTCGCATCATACACTGGGTAGCGGACGCCATATCGCATAATCAACACGGAATTAATATCACAGTTATTAAACGTCGACGGGAGCAACATGGGGAGCACAACACAAAAAATTCTGCCAAAGGGAAAATCTGTTTGAAGTTTCCAATGCATATTCATATGCTTTGATTTTATTCAATATTCTATCCAATCTTTTTCCCCAGTCTATGCAGTGATATGCGATTCGCGCCTCTATGGAGCCCCCAAGTGGTAGGCAGATGATGTTATTTGGCTCCGTTAATATTAGGGCGTATGAGAGAGGGAATTCCCATTTAGTTGTCTCAAAATGGGCAGAAATATCCGGAAGCCTCCGAAAGGTCAGAAAAATGGTGGAGTAAATACAGGAAAGATAATTTTTATATTAGGAATCTTATCTACAACTTTTAAAATATGTATAGATAAGTTTACTGATATCTCAAATTTTTTTAAAAATACGAGTCTTAAAAAATCAAACTATACCCTGCACACGTTCACTCCCAGTACAGTACACACCCACTCCCCGCTCCTCTACACTTATAGTCTATCCGCCCTTCTCTGTGGCCATTAGACTAATGCTTTAATGATCAGTTACCTACCTGATAGGATCATTAGACTACTGAACACCACTAAAGACTACCAAAAGCCCCCATCAAAAGGCCCGTTAACGTCATACTGCCTTATTTGTTTGTAATCTAAGAAATAGTCTGAATTAATTAATACCACTTTCTCGGTATATCTTAATGCAAAACTTTTAACACCGACGTTGATCCATCACACAGAGTCCAAATAAGACTTGACATTCCTATTATGACGGAGGCAAGTATTATGCGAGGGTCGTTATCTTACCTCTCATTGTGCCTCAAGCCAGTCATTTGCTGCCTCTTCTATGACTTGTGCTTCTTTTTCAGACACATAAGACTGTTGACGGTGCTTCTGTTTTGCTTTTTCTGATATAAACGATCCATTCTTTCTAACAGTCGTGATGAGGATATGTTATTCTTCTGACAGACTCAAAATTGACCATAGAACGACACTTGAAAGGACTGTATACCAGACGCTGTTATCAGCTGACAAGAATAAACAACTTGAAGGAACACTGAAAATAGCCACTATAAACTTATGTCTCCAAGGAACTGTGACGACATATTTAGTTCCTGTAACTCGTTCATTACCCAACTTTATAAAGACTTGAGCAACTCTAACTCATTATGAGAGAGGTTTCCCTGCTGCACTCACCTGTTGTCAGCTGAACATTTGTACACCAGGTTGTAAATGTCAGCTACATGGTCATGATAAATATACCATTTTAATACCTCTTTCATGTGCCAGGTGTGACGTGGTCTAGCCAACAGATAAGTGAATACTATGTCTTTACTGCAGAAAGTGTTTATCATGTTTGACTGTTGTACAGGATCTGTTATATGTTTAGTAATCAACCAACTATCACACACCAACAAAAGAGAATGTGGAAGGTGGTTGTTTTACCTTTGTAGATTAAACAGATTTGTGTAAATTATTCTGTCGTAACACTAGAAACAAGAGAAAAACATATTTATTTCTCTCACGCTATTCGGCGTTAGTGTAAATTCATACCACGTCATCCTCTTGACATAAAGTCGAAAGTCTATGTTTAAGTCTATGTTGACGTCGCTCATACCGAAATTGATTCGAAATTACCCGAAAGTGATACATTTTCTTTCGACTTTCTCCAGATGGGTGAGAGTCGAGCTTTCCCCCCCAGGTGCTTCAAGGTTCAGGGGAAAGTTTGGTCAAATATTTGTGTCTACCAGAACGAGGGATTCTGGGTATGGCGGTATTTATAGAGTCAACACACCGGGTCAGGCGATGATCCGGGAGCAGACTACACCGATCTGGAGGGGTTGAAGAAGGGAGAGGGAGGGGTTAGGAAGAAGGAAGGAAGCCGGGGAAGGAGGGATTGGTAAGAAGGAAGGAGGGAGGGGGAAGGAAGAAGCAAAGAGAGGAGGGAGGGGTTAGTAAGAAGAAAAGAGGGGGAGGGGAGGGAGGATTAGAAAGAAGGAAGGAGGAGAAGAGAGGAAGGGATTAGGAAGGAGGGTAGGAAGGGGTTAGTGAGATGAAAGGAGGGGAAGGGGAGGGGGGGGGGATTAAGGAGAAGGAAGGAGTTGGAGGGAAGGGGGAGTTAAGTTATCATAAGCTACTCAATACACTATGGTCTCGTCTCCACGGAAATAAGACTTAGTATCTGAGCCTTATCTAATGAGACAACCTCGGCATTAACTCCAACTAACTCCTGTGTCCTCCTGCTGGTGGTGGTGGGTTGGTGGGGCAGTTCTTACAGAATGAGGAGGACATTGTCGTAATTGCTTCTTCTGTCTTGGTCGGGGATTTTCATATCCTTTACAAGCTAGATTCGTCTTTTCTTACCAGTGACGTGAGAACTTGTCCACATGGCAGAAGAGAGTCGAGATTATGTTAAATTTGCTTCCTGGTCAGATGGTTTTCTTACACGAATAGGTTAAGGGGAAAGAAATTAATATAAAAAAATATAAAAATATCCGAACTTTGATTCCGCCTCGACTGGGCCATTTATCAGGTTGAGACAAGTTTCCTGTAGTTTTCAAAGCGGCTTCTCCAGATCCATCAAGTCGTGGGTGACGCATTAAGATTGGCTGGAACTCTTGGCTAATATCCATCTGACTGACAGACGGAAAGCAAGAACATCATCAGCGGGTTTGTTTAGTTTTGCCAGAGTAGCTGTTATGAGCCTCTAACGGTGTGTGTGTGTGTGTGTGTGTGTGTGTGTGTGTGTGTGTGTGTGTGTGTGTGTGTGTGTGTGTGTGTTTTAGTAAGGATTGCCACATAGCGATAATTTCAGTATTGTAATTTTTGTGGTAATATTTACGAGGAGTAACACAAACCAGTTTAATTAATATTCAAGAGGTTCTGAAGTATAAATATCAACATCATCAACGTCAAAACAACAACACATTACACATTGAAATACGATCGAACATTCATTGTAGAGAACCAGTTTTGTAATGGAAGAACCACTAACCGACCTTTTCTATGTTACATTAAAAACAGCGATAAAAATTACTCGTGAAAATCAAAGCAGTAGCGTCCTCACCACACACGTCCCCTGTGGTGTATTGACCAAAACCTCTGTTATTACTTTCAATAGCAATAACAGAATAAAAGATCGAATAGTTAGTGCAAAATGTAATATTTACTATATGTATACATAGGCCATTACAATAACAAAAACAAACATTTCTGAAAGCAATATTGGAATTATTTCACGTCAAATGGTCGTATTTATTTCACACAATGTTTACACACACACAGAGACTACATATGTGATATCTTGTTGTGGTTGTTCTCACGGGTATGTGTGTTTTGTGTGTGTGTGTGTGTGTGTGTGTGTGTGTGTGTGTGTGTGTGTGTGTGTGTGTGTGTCCTGCTGCTTGACTGCCACCGCCATGTTTACAGTCTTTGCTTGTGGTGTCATCATCAGGGGCGGGCGCACAGTGCATTAGGTTGTCAAAGAGTTTTCAGTTGACACAGATATATCGGTTACGCATATATTAGTTGACACGATAACGATTTAACAAACGATATCGGCTGACACAAGAACATTCAAAATCGAAAGATACGTTGAGAAAGGGACACTATTTGACACAGAACCAGATTGACACATACATATATATTAGTTGACACAGGAAAACATAAGATAATTTAATAAACTACAACACTACTTTAAATCTGAAACTGTGGCACAAAAACGAGAGGCAAAATAGAACGGTGAATTCTCCTATCCACCATTTAGAGGAAAATATATCGTATGAATATATAAAGATCCGGAGAGACAAAGCGACACACACACACACACACACACACACACACACACACAGAAAAACATACAGACATACAAAGAGAGAGAACGTATTTTTAACTGGCCTTTCACACTACACTAAGCTCATCACCCGTAGCCAGCGACTCAGCTATAATGTTGTGTGTTTTACAAGTAATGAAGAAGATGTCTACAAACACCCATGTATGCGTATATCCTTCAATAGACACACACACACACACACACGGTCAGGTATACGCACACACACATACACACACACGGTCAGGTATACTCACACACACACACATCAGGTCACATACACACACACACACACACACACACACACACACACACACACATAGTCAGTTATACACACACACACACACACACACACGGTCAGGTATATACACATACACACACACACACACACACAAACGGTCAGGTACACACACACACGCACACAGACACACGGTCAGTTATACACACACACATACAGCGTCGCCTCATTACCTTGCTACATAGTTAATTCCACTTTGTGTTACAGTGTCACCACCGGCGCGGAAAATATCCCCCCCTAGGGAGAGAGCGTTATGGACCGTGTGAGTCTGTAAATTACTCCCAAGAGACGAAAGTAAACTCCACCTATTGTAAGATTAATTTTCGTACCGTAAGACATAAAGATCATAAAAACCTACGATTAAATAGATCGTATAAAGATTAGCACCCACCCAGATTATTTTACCTTCGATTAAACACCGTAATTCAAGCTTAACCTAACCTAACGTCTTAGAGTTAGGATGGTTAATCTTGGTGGACCGAACTTAGAATACAGAAAAATACAGTAGGTAGGGTTGATCCATGTGAGACAGTTCCTACCCACTGCCAACAATGTTCTACTTGGGTGTAGCTACCAGGCGGTGCTGGTTGGCGACGCAGGGGGTTGTCAATAAGGTCACGGGTGGTCAGACAGGGAAACATTCATCTGGCGAAACTTTCATTAACGTATTGGGTCTGTTTTTATGGCGTGGTTTTCGTGTTTGTTTCATATAAGGAGCACCAAGAGGAACATTCAAAGCTTGTTTCATCACTTTGTACTAAAAAGCCATGTGATATAGGCCTGTTCATCGTTCTGCAGGTTCTTATTACGTCTTCCGAACCATTTGTCATCATATTACAGGTGCATTACGTCTCCTGAAGCGTCTGTCATTATATTACAGGTGTTATTACGTCTTCTGAAGCTTTTGTCATCATATTACAGGTGTCATTACGTCTTCTGAAGCATTTGTCATCATATTACAGGTGTCATTACGTCTTCTGAAGCATCTGTCATCATATCACAGGTGTCATTGTGTCTTCGGAAGCGTCTATGTTTATACAAAAGTTATCATCATACCCTCAAACACTTATTATCTCTTAAAAACATCAGCCAACACCCTCGTCTCAGCACTTAAGACTGATACCCCCAGGAAGCTGCCAGAGACGGGCTTGGCTGACTCCCGCCCCGGCCAATAATATGAACCAAAATCAGAAATATGCCGCTAGTATTACGCCCTCGGCTCTGGGTTTCTGCCATTGTCTAAGCCGTCGTAACTCCCGTGAAGAGAGGGAGAAAAACCCTTAAGTGAGAACTGTTATTTTTCCGGACGGCGTTAAGCACCAGGGAGAAAAGATCGCCATTGTGGCTTCCTAAGTTATGAGTGTAATACTGGGAAAGACTCCTTACACCCCCCTCCCACCATCTGCTGTCTTCCTGGCCATGTGGGCGTGTTATGTGGTCATGTGAGCGCGTTATGTGGTCATGTGGGTGTGTTATGTGACCATGTGGGTGTGTTGTGTGACCATGTGGCTGTGTTATGTGACCATGTGGCTGTGTTATGTGGCCATGCGTTTTGTGTTATTATGTGGGATTTTTATATGACAGCTTGTGCTTTTGTGGGATCATGTAGACACTTCATGTGGTCATATCGGATTGTTATATGGTCAGGTGAGCTTTATATTATAACCATGTGATCGACTTCCTTGCTGTTCGATTTGTCTACATTACCTGGTGGTGCATTTTGGTAACGCCTTCCTCTTTGCTTATACTGTACACCAGGGCGCGTCTCACTACCTCGTTTATGGTAGTTCTGACTGTGTGTGTACTGATGTAGTGTCAGTATGAAGATTTAATTGAATATTTTATGTGAACGGGGTAATGCTTGGTGCCTTACAGTCCATACTAGTTGCGAGATGCCGATAAAAATTGGATAAGGTGGTTCAGTTCCATCCTGCAACTGCTCAGTTATAGTCTCTCGGTGCGGTAATGCTTGTTATCTTAAGGTTTTGTTCCCGAGTTTGTGTATGAATGAAAAGAATTATAGATAAATTAAGAAGCTTATATGTTCAGTGTACGTCCACTAGTAAATTCATTAAGTCTGAAGGTATTAAGAGAGAGTTTTAGGACCTTGTAGAATGTTTAAACAAGTGATGATGAGTAGCCACTAACTCAGCGTCACACCACCAGCGAATCTGTCATAGTTATGTTATGTTATGTTATGTTATGTTTAGGTCAGACAGCTGTTGTCGTCTCGGTTACTAAACTTTATATAATTTCAACACAAAATTAACATCTTATCAGAAATTATGAAGAAAATATCGAAAGTTTTAGTGGTTTTCTTCTCTGACCTTCACAACAAGACGAAGACATATTCTGGGAACGTAAAAAAATTGGAGTAAATACAATGAAAACAACACACAAGTACATAAACAATTCTTTGATGTATTTGTATATTTTTTTTGGCCAGGAAACCAATCTACATAATACAACAGCCACTTACTAAGTCTGACTCGAACACAGACTGCATAATAACAAAAAATTAACGTTACTACAAAGTCTAAATATAATTAACTTAACATAAACGGCAGAAAAATAACAGTAATTACAAAGTCTAAACAGTGAATACAAGTAACCTAATCACTTTTACCGGTTAACTCTTTGGACAAGAAAAAAAAATAGAATTTACATTTGCCGGCGCCGCTTCCCACACAAGCAACATCGATGAATAAATTAAACGCTACGTTGACTTGGATAATACAAATATACAAACCTAATTTCCTCCCACAACAACGAGAACAACAAAAAATTTAAGTAAATGTCACCAGCGCGTTCCTTTATATTCGCGACTTTTAATGTGAAGTTACCAAGCTGCTCCCTGATAAAGGGTTTGTAAAGTCGATACCGAGGGAAGGAATTTTTTTTTTCGTGTGTGTGCGTAACTGCGGCCGTGCGTAGAGCTTTACTGGAGTTTTATTAGTCCTTATGAGTCCTTGTGAAATCTTATGAGTCCTTATAAATCCTTGTGAGTACTTATGAGTCCGTGTGAGTCCTTGTGAGTCTTTATGAGTCCTCATGAGTCCTTATGAGTCCTTGTGAGTCTTTGTGAGACTTTATTAGTCCTTGTGAGACCTTATGAGTCCTTATGAGACTTTATGAGTCCTTATGAGTCCTTGTGAGACCTTGTGAGTCCTTGTGAGTCCTTGTGAGTACTTGTAAGTCCTTATGAATCCTTATGAGTCCTTGTGAGACTTTATTAGTCCTTATGAGTCCTTGTGAGTCCTTGTGAGTACTTGTAAGTCCTTATGAATCCTTATGAGTCCTTATGAGGCCTTGTGAGGCCTTATGAGTCCTTATGAGTCCTTGTGAGACCTTATGAGTCCTTGTGAGACTTTAATAGTCCTTCTTAGTCGTTATTAGTCCTTATGAGTCCTTATGAGTCTTATGAGACCTTATGAGTTCTTCACCTTATCACTAACATAATGCTACCACACTAGACGCATTACACCACCCTGTGTACACCACACACACACACACACACACACACACACACACACACACACTCACACACACACACACACACACACACACATGAAGAAAATACTTCGAGAAATTCCTCTCATGTAAAATTTTTCCTTACCAGTTCCTAAATGGATTTTTCCATTTTCGTCTTTCCTGGTAAACCGGAAGCTTTCAAGAACACATAAATAAAGTCTTAAGTTGTGGAGTCTAATGTTTTATTGTCGCTGGGAAAGTAGTCATCTCCTCAGTATGTATAAATGTATATAAATTAACGAGACTTTAATAGTACATTAAAACTTAACAACAGTTAAGAGGTCAAGAGAAAATAAGAGGTGTAGGGAGACCAGGAATTGGTTATTAGTTGAGTCAGCGCGGGAGAGGACACAATGTTAATGGCCGAGTTAGTGAGTGACCATAGATGACCGACGTGATGATAACATTAAACACTGGTCGCATTAAGCATAATTATGTCGTTTGATAGCAGCCACAAGGTGCTAATTATAGAGTGCGTTTTATTTGTATCTATTTTATTTATATGATTTTACGAGTTAGTTGGTAAAAGATACTTCAAATGGCAGGTGCATCTTATACAGCATGTTGCTATTTGCAAAGAACCTTTCACAGGGAAGCCACTCAGCTCTCTAATCACTGACGTCTTTCAGTTATTTTATATATTTTATTTCCAGTCGCAGTCCCATGCAGTTCCCCTCGCTAACCACCTCAACCTAACCTAACATTGACCGTCACAGTTTGCTCTCCCTGACACGGGTAACTACCTCCTGCAATCGCCGAGACGATATATTACTCGGGGAAGATTTTTGGTTCTGGTGAGGAGATGTTGACATTAATATCCATCTTCACCTTGAAACTAGAAATGCATTATCAAGGCTTGAAGTTCCCCGGGTATGAGGACACGTCGAATCATGATTACTAATTCACTCAATAGATGGCGCAGGTGGGATAAACAGAAATAAGTACCTAACGGCTCTTGAGAATACGACATCAACATTTATTTACAAAATTCTCCCATTTTGATGGACATCTTCAATGATTGTGTTTTTAAACTGGAGTCAGTAGCCAGTCATATTGTGTTTGTTCGTGGATAGGATCAGGACTTGCCTTTTAAAGATAATTTTGAACATATGTGATGAGGAATTGTTGTTTTAAGCAACTATTTACCTTTTTAAGTGCGTATTTAGTAACTATTTTCTTGAAAAATTAGAACTGCACGAACTCAGCCATCAGTCACTTTACTGTAGACATATGACGGAAACTGTGATGTCTTTTACTACGTAGAAGAAAGTGTTTTCCCTGAAAGTTAAATTCTTATTTATGACAATTAGTATTCCATAAAGCCAGTAGTGTGCTAGCAGTGTACAGTGTTGTGAGTGAAGAGCTTCCAAGGGTCCTCACCTCCGTCCTGACCTCGTTGTTGGGGAGTACCTATATATATATATATATATAGGTAATAATTTACTTGCCCGCCATAATTACTGTATAGGGAATTTCCAAAATTGTATTGGAGAAAAAAAAACTTATTTGCTGCCTAATTAGTAAGATCAGGTCAAAATTTTCAATGTATCAATTTTAAAGAAAAAGTTCAGTAACTTCTCGTTCGTTGCTGATGTTTTTCCCGAAATATCTAAGTTGAAGGCGACCATTATGTGTTATTATGAAGTGTTTAAGACGCAGTATCTTCTCAACGATTTGTTTTTGTATTTGCGTTCTAATAATAATGTTTTATGAATTTTCAAATGATGTTTAAATCATTGGTTTTCTCCTTTACTTTATTGTATTTTAGAAAGAACTGATATCACCAGTAACCATTATCCTACAACGTTAAATTATCCTAACCCGTTAGTAAAAGCTATTAGTAGGGGAGAACAGGAATTATATCACGGAAATTTTTGGGTAAGAATTTTAAAAACTGAATGACTATCAAAATTTTTTCACAAAATTGGAGTGTCTGAAAAAAAAAAGATAACTAACTTCGGCTAAAAGTGTGTTACAACGCAGAGGATATAAATCTGGTAATGAAACAAGGATAACTCGCTATTGAATGTACAGTACTTAAGAAACAGCAAATACCAAAGATTTTCTAGGGAAGATCACGAGGAAAACAAATAATTATAAAGTAAATATTGCATAATGAGTAAGTAAACTATTCCCACCTTTCTGTAATAATCAGTACTGAGTAGCGGTTTACTTTTTGCGGCAAGGGTAGTAGGTTTATTTCAGCAGTATACAGCGCTGGTACTCATGTTCAAGGGTGATAGGTTTATTTCAGCAGTATACAGCGCTGGTACTCATGTTCAAGGGTGGTAGGTTTATTTCAGCAGTATACAGCGCTGGTACTCATGTTCAAGGGTGATAGGTTTATTTCAGCAGTATACAGCGCTGGTACTCATGTTCAAGGGTTAACATTTGAAGGAGTTCGTTGTTTTTCGTTGCTTATTATCATGTTAAAGGCCTGAAGGATCGACATTCTACAGGTGCACAAACCTCGCAAACCCAACAGCAGCAACGTCCTCTGTAGAGACTGTGGTGGGTTATACATCTAGTGTAGAAGGGTGTTTCCCATGCTGGTGCTTGTTTATCTCGCCGTGGAGTCGATTAACTTGTAAGGTTTTTATACCCCGTCGTGCAGTACTTAGCCAAGCGTCACGGTTGGGGGTGATCGTCTTCTAGGTGTGAGTGTCGATTCTGCACGTTACTGTTACTAACGTATTAGCTTACGTTCATCAAGGTTGTCGATGCAGTTATTCAACGTGTAGCGATACTATACTGAAGTAACTGTACCATCCTCGTTAAGTACCGTAGTAAGTCTCATTTTAACTTGTTAACGAAAAACTGCTGACGCCTCAGACCCAGTGCTAAGGTCTTTCGAAAAAAACCGGTTTTTACGCTTAAACTGTGCAACGATTCTTTTCAAGTTTTTTTGTCTAATTAATTGAAAGTAGAAACAATAATTCTGAAAAATGACGTGGGACTGGAATTGACGCGTGATTTAATTCCAACGGGAAATAAAACAAAAGAATAAATGAGTCCTCGCTCACGATGATACTTGTCGACATTTTTACTTCAGGAGATATTTGCAGTAAGTTTTTCCTTTGATTTCGATCACATTTTTTCGCTTCCATGCTGTCAGTTGTGGCTATGTAATGATTGGTTAGCTGTTGTGGGTGAAATATTGTCAACCGTGACTTTCCAGCAAATTTTATTACATTGTCAACAAAGACGCTCAGTGTATTTTTTTTTCTTTTGTTTGATACGTCCATCACGCCCGGGAGGTATTGAGCGCTGTTGTAACTCTTCAAAACGATACGAAGCAACGGACGGTAGGATGGGCGTCACCTACTCCTATATGAAGGACTCCAAATAGGAATATAAATAACTTGTGGCAGGAATCACGAGCGGTAGCAGTGTCTTTCCTCGTCCCAGCTGCACAAGACAACATCCCCGGCCATCTTATAAGAACATCCTGCAGAGTGTGAGCGTCAGTAGGAGCCTCAGCTGATAATAACGTGTAGCACCGATAGAGGGAGTCTAGTGCTTCTGACCACACCTGCTGCCTCACAACCTCCTTATTTATCTTCTCTGGCAACCTGATAAACGAAACTTGCGTAAATGACGAGTTCGTAAGGAGGGAAGGCACAATAAACCCGACGATTTTTATTTTTTTGCTAATTGGTTGTACAAATATTTAGTGTTATCCTCCAAACCAAATTGCTTTATTGCATGTGGTGATTCATTAAATTTGACGACTCTCGAGCCAGTAAAAAACAAAGATAAAGATAAAAGTCTGTAATAAGGTTATCTTAATAATGGACGATGCATTCCAAGTCATCTACGTGAGCTAAAGTAGAATCCTCTTTGTAAGTGAGTTAAAAGAAATATGATTCATAATTCAAATAATAGATAATAGCATTCTGTCATCACTCTCGCTCAATCGATTTTCATCTATAATTTGGACCGAACCTTTACACTAGGGAAAAACTTGCTGAGGAATCAATAGTCTGGGTAAATACGAGTAAATAAAGTCTGACGTAAACTGAAGAAATAAGTTCACTTTTAAAGGTGCTCATCGTTAAGGCTGAACCCCTCATCCCTCTTCCTTCCCCTTCCCACCTCCCTCTCCCCACTCCCACTCCTCTTCCCCCTTCCCCCCAACCCCCTCCGCCTCCCCCACCTCTCCCCAGGTTGTAGGAGTTGCTCTACTTCTTGCCTTCATTAAATTTCCATGTGATTAATAGATTATTTTGTAAAGTGCGGTGCGTTAAGGGGAGTGTGGAAGCAGCACACTATGTATTAAGCTTTGGTTCATAAAGAGACCGCCTTCACTTTCCCAAATGTAGAGTTATTTACAACGACCAATATTATGGACAAGAGACGAGCACTTACGTCCACTCGGCCGCCACACACCTCATTGAGAAGTAAAAAGTAATTAGTTTATACTATCGTTTAACATGATGTTTATTTGTTTGCATTACTTTACACGTTATATACTGTTTAAATAGGTGGGTTACAAACGTTACTCCTAGTGACTCGTGCCCTTGTAGACCCCAGCCTTTATCACCAAGACTGGGACCCCATTCCTAGTGGACCCCAATTCTAATAGACCCCAATCCTAATCGCCCAATTTGCCCTTCAGCGAAGTCATAAAAAACCCCCACATTTAACGCGATACTGAAGCTGCCAAGAGCGACAAAATAGCAGAGAGAGCGAGGCTGTGCAGGATATTAGGCACCATCAGTCAACACAGAGCAAAGGGCCGGTGTTGGTCGAGTTAACATAGAGGAGGATAATCTGTCCTCCTGTATATTTGCCTCACAGCTCAAAATCGGATGGATTTGGGGATCTCTTTTTAGGTGTACTGAGGGTGAGGTAATATCTTATTTATTGACATCTTCCAGACGTCTGTGTGATGATCACATGTCTTTCTCTCCGTTTGTTAAAAGCGAAGTGAAATGACTCAGTATCGAGTATTTTACAATATTATAATAAGCAACATAAGTTAATGTATCGAGCTGCATAATAGCGAATTGCAAAACACAACATTAAGGAAAACTAATACGTTACAAATTAATTTATAACACAGAGCTTAGTCCTATAGCCTATGAGTGTGGGATAATCATAGACCTTTAGTAGGAATTGTACAATCCCTGCTTCGAGTTGTTGACGAGTTTAACATGCTTGCTTTTTATTTTCGCGGATTAATTGTACATAAACCTTCAGGAGGTTTTGTGAGTTGGTCAGGTATACTGTAGGTGGTAGTCGGTCAGTGAGTTCATTTCTCGTATCTGTCAACACTGAACTTCTCACACTATCCACTAAATCTGTGGTATCTCATACGTTGTTATATCATTAAATTATAGTGTACGACAAACAGTTGCTGGTCCAGTTGTTCCCTGGAAAATAAGGGTTCCCTTATATTTGGAGATGGTGTTTTTGTTCATTAGGTTAACGAGCGGTTGACTGGTAGACTTGACGGGTCGACGTTTCCTCATTATTTCAACACGCTTTACCATACCATATAGCTCTTATTATCGTGGTCATATGTAATTAATTTAAAATTGGTAAACGGTGATTGAAAAAAGTAAAAAAAAAAAAAAAATATTACAAATCAGTCCTAGTTAGAAGATATTGAGTGGCTACGAAATTATGGGTGAGTTAGATCAAGGGACAGCAGTATAGTGAGGATATTGAGCCTTGAAGCTGATCGCACGGCCAAAATTTGTCGTAAAAACATTGCATTTGTAGGACTCTCACGCTGTTGCAGTGAGGGAAAGAAAGAAATCTCACTTACAGTACAGCTCACCTCTCTGGGGCTTAACACAGTGTATCCTGACAGTGTATCCTGACAGTGAACTCGGTTGCAAAATTGTGTTAGACTTGCAAATGTAGCGATCGGCGGCCTTCTCACCAGCCGTCGGATTATATTACTCGCTGGCAATTCAGCTCTCGGGGATACGAACCTATAATTTTTTAATTTTTCTTTTACGTGATACTGTAAAAAAATGTTTTAAGCTATTTAATAAATCTTCTGGTTACGGTTACGGAAGATTAGCCAGACGAACGTACGCCCATCTTTTGCCTAACGAAATGAGATTTGTTAAACTGAATGGTCTCTGGTCTTTATTTTTCGCCAGCAAGAGCAAACTACAGCGTCTGGCGTTTCCCTTTACACCACAATGGCTTGCTTGTTGAAGTTACACCAGACGAAAGTTGATCCGCTATCTGCCAGTAATGACGCTCTTTTATTGTACGATTATTAGGGTCTCGACACTTTTTTAAGACGTCAGTGTGTGTGTGTGTGTGTGTGTGTGGCACCAGAGAGCTATACTTCCTCTGACAGAAATATATATTATAAACAAGTAGGCAGTGGTCTTTTATGTCTCTCTCTCTCTCTCTCTTTCTTCTCTCTCTTCTTTCACCCACTTCTCCACTCTTCATTGTTTCTCATTCTTCATTCTTCTCTCGCTTTTCTTTTCTATCCCTTCATCCTGCTCTTCTTCCCTTTGCACTCTCCCTCATCCTTTATCATTTTTTCTCAAATTTCTTCCTTCTCTCCTGTGTTTTCTCTCTCTCCTTCTCAGTCTTCACTTTTCCACTTCAGGGACCAGAATAACAAGGCCAAGGGCAAAACTTTAATCTTGTAGGGAGTAAAATTTCTATTTCTATATATTTATCACTTCCCCTCATATATATATATGATCACTATAACCGCTGTTAGTTTATATATACTGTTATTGTTGATCATTGTGGTTGAATATAGATCTGTAGTGTGGTATTGAAGGAAAATTGGTTGGTCAGTTTCCCCTTTGTGTGTTGCTCCATCTGTCCACTGTGAGCGGCGTGTGGTGTAACTGGAAGTGTATGTGGTGTGTATTGAACAGGATTGTTTGGGTAGTGGGGCCAGCTGTCTCTATTATATTTGTGAGACCTGGTCACCTCTAACCTTCTGATGGACGGGTTAGGTGTACCCCAAACTGACTGACTCTCTCTCTCTCTCTCTCTCTCTCTCTCTCTCTCTCTCTCTCTCTCTCTCTCTCTCTCTCTCTCTCTCTCTCTCATACCAGTTGTTGTCGTTTCATCTCATCGTTCATGATCAGTCTTCATTCTCTTATATCTAATGTCACTCATTCCTAACCCGCTTCTGTCACCCCTAAAGGCGGCCTGTGTTTGTACTATCTTCACTATGTCATCTCTACAATCTAGTTTATGTTTGTGCTAAAGACTATTTTGTTTCCTAATGGCTAGTCCTAGTGTTTCTCCAGATGACCATAATTAATCTCTAAGTCTGATGTACTGTTTGTCTTTCCCAACAAAGTCATCTGATCCAGAACACGATGAGACAAAATGATAGTTACTGCCTCCTCACTTACTACAAAATACAATAATGTATTCATACCAAAATACTATATACTCGTATACCTAATACTTATATATATATATATATATATATATATATATATATATATATATATATATATATATATATATATATATATATATATATATATATATATATATATATATATATATATATATATATATATATATATATATATATATATATATATATATATATATATATATATATATATATATATATATAAATATATATATATACCAAAACACAAAAATTAGAATCATATCCAAAATAAGCCCAGTGATGCCCTATTCAAATTAATATCACTGACCATTGGTTATATTATTAACCCTAACAACATAACGAGGAAATAAGATCATAAGTATAAGCTCAATGGCCTATTCCTTAAACTTCAAAGCTGTGACAAATATTCAACCTTTTGTCCGTAAAAACATAGTAGGTTGTTGGGTTGTCGGTGATCGTATGTATACCAAGTCGGAGTATTGTGATTATTTTCCTTCTCGGTGGTGCTGGGTCATACTTTAGGGCAGGGGTTTTCAAACTATGGGTCCCGACCCTTCAGTGGGTCGCAAAATAAAAATGGGTCGCGAAAATAAATCAGAATATTTTTATTTTCATACAATTGGATACATATAATTCAAATATAAATGGATCATGAGAAATTTACATGAATTTTGTCGATGCTAAATAAAGGAAAATTGTGAACAGTGTTTGTCTTTGATTTACTCATTTCATATCATTACACTTAGGTTTAATGGGTCGCAATTCAAATTGTTGTTCTGGCTGTGGGTCGCAGTAAAAAAAGTTTGAAAAACACTGCTTTAGGGTCGTGGCGATCACTTACTGACTGTATGCTATGCCGAGTGTGCTCTTAGGTGACCGAAGGCTACATGCGGAGACTTTGTAGAGTATACCTGTAGCGTTGGGAACTTGACTACAGCTTGGGAAAATTGTCTTTAGTATGGGAAACTTTACTGGAAACCCACCTTGAGCTCCACTATAACACACCCAGAGTAATTCATCAATGGTGCCTCCTAACCTAACCTAACCTAACCTAACATCAATAGCGATGCTCTCACCACTGGCACGCACATACACGACGCCAATTAGTGGTCAGGTGAGATAGTGGGGAGATGGAAGGTGAGGCGAAGTTAGTTTCTCCTGAGTGTTGGTTCAAGTTATTCCTTCAGGGTTGTTTAGTTATTCCTTGAGCTAATTGTTCCTTGATGGTGATTTTGTTGTTCCTTGATGGTGATTTTACTGTTCCTTGATGGTGACTCAGATAGTTTATTTTATCTCAGTTTTTTTTATATAGAAAAACTTATCAGTTCCAGTCATATAAAAGTTAATGTGTTCTGAAAACTTTAATAAACCACAAGTCATGATAATGGTTAAAACTTCTCTCTCGTGTATACTCGGTTTCGTTCTTTTGTTTTAATGGTTAAGCGTGAACAAGGAGAGCTGTGGTGATTGTATAGTGATTATTGTGGTAGTATGTGGTGGTCAAAGTGGTAGCGTGTGGTAATTTTTGGGTGGGCATTATGTTGAGTGTGATGAGTGTATAGTGAGTGTGGTGAATGTATGGTGGCAAGTGTGGTAGTGTGTGGTGGTCAGTCTGGTGGTCAGTGTGGTAGTGTGTGGTGGGCAATGTGAAAGTGTGTGTGTGTGGATCTTAGGGTAGGTCGTTCATAAAGGACTGACAAGACACAAAAACTAGTCAGTCATCATTAAAGGGATTGTTAAGGGCATGTGTGTGTGTGTGTGTGTGTGTGTGTGTGTTTCAATAAAATAGATTAGTCTTTTATTAAATGCTAGTGGGACGAATTCACTAATAGCCAACGTTTATGGGTAATTACTTCCGCTTTGCCATTCTGTATAGGTATTTAATTATGTATAAGAAAAAAAATATTAAAACTTATCAATTTTTTCTCAACAGATAAATTGGTTCATTAAGACAATAGGCAGAGGTTCAAGGTTTCATAGATAAAATAAGGGGGTTAAAATGATTGGCGTGAAATTAATAAAACTGGAAGAACAGAATGGAAAGGTGTTCTGCATGCGGCACCGTGTAATGTAAATATTATATGGTGGAGTGTATTGTTGATTGGAGAGCTTCCTTTAGCCCGTGTTGATGCCTCGTCTACCCCACCTTTATTATCACCTTCACCACCACTACTACTACTACCACCATTACCACTATACCACCCCCACCACCACCACCAGTACTTCGATTATACCACCCCCATCACCCTCACCACTATACCATCACCCCACCACCCCCACCAGTACTTCGATTATACCACCCCCATCACCCTCACCACTATACCATCACCCCCACCACTATACCACCCCCACCAGTACTTCGATTATACCACCCCATCACCCTCACCACTATACAATCACCCCACCAATTATACCACCCCACCAGTACTTGATTATACCACCCCATCACCCTCACCACTATACCATCACCCCCACCACTATACCACCCCCACCACCCCACCAGTACTTTGATTATACTCACCCCATCACCCCCACCACTATGCCGTCACTACCACTATACCACCCCCACCACCCCCACTACCACTATACCACCCCATCACTATACCACCACCACCACAAGCAATACTCGCAGCTTAATGGTGGTTTCTCATAATAATTTAACCAGTAATGATAGTAATGATGACATGAAATAATATTGCTTAGGATAATTATTTTGACGAAGTTGCTGTAATAACAATCATAATGACTAAAATACTCTTATTAACAACATTAACCGTCAAACATACAATCATCATCGTATATAATAAAAAAACTATAAAAGTTGTTTTCATCTTTACGTACTTAATAAGAGACGAACATCCTGTCAACACAACTTTCTTCTCTAATATCATGCTTCCTCCTTTTACAGCCAATTTAGGTAATTTCCTGGGATATAAATACCGCCCCCCCCCCCCACGTGACCTGACCTTACTGTGGCAGAGCGGGTGGATGCTTCTCTCTTGTTGTTTAACTGTTGATGACTAGTGTACTCTGTTTACTGATTCGGAATACTCACCTGAAGCCCTTAGTTGTTGAAGCGTAGGAATACATTATAACTTCACCAGCGAGCGGACGGACACACCCGAGATTTGAAATATATTAAGCTTGTATAAACATGTACTTTACTTTATCCTCTTCGCTCGTTAGCAGCTTGGGTAGTCGGCCACGTCTCTATTATGCACTGTTGGCAAGTATTGGACATGTACTGGTTTCTGAATGTATCTGTACTTGCGCAAGTGTTGTTCAAGTCTGGTCTTGAATGAGCTTACACTCCGTGCCGTCACAACACTCTTTGGCAGATTGTTCCAACAGTTCACAATCCTCACTCCAAAAAGAGTTAGCCCTGGCAATTTGTTGAAAGTAGGGCTTCTTCACCCTTAAGCTGTGACCTCTGGTGGGGTATTAATATTTATTGTGAGTTGTATATCCAGGATCATTTATACGCGTATATGCGAAGTCTATTTGCAACTTGATATCTTTAAGACCATCAATATTATTACGATAAATTCAAAGAGCAAATTATACCCCTGTGAACATTAACGTGTGTGAATGAGCGAATCTCTTCAACACCCGTAAATACGTTTCCAGATTAGCTATTAATAATTTTCCGTCTACAATTTTATCTCTGTGAATTAATGAATATAAAAAAAAAGTTCAATTTCTAACGTGAATCTACGTTGCCTAAGTTCCGTGTAGTAATTTGCTCCTTAATAGTGTAACAAATAGAGACATTCCACAACGGCAAGAGCTTCCTACCACCCGCTAGGACTAATCTCTTTATAAACAAACTTTTCCGTGATACACTCTTAATTCACTGACTGACCCCTCCAAAGGTCCTCCCTGACCCCTGGAGTAGAAGAAATCACAGGGTAGGACTCATCTCTAGGATAAACGGACTCCCCTTGGGTAGAAGAACTCACTTTTGGGAGGGATAGAAGGACTCAGTTTAAGTTAAAGGAATCACTCATGAGGTAAAAAGAACTTATCCCTGGTGTGGAGAGAGTCAGCTGGGACGGCCTACGAAGGTTGGTGGTGATGGTGGTGATGGTAGTGGTGGTGGTGGTGGTGGTAGAGGCCCCGTTTGTGTGGGTTTTATTATAATGAGCTAAGGGACGACATCCTGGCCAGCCGACAAAAGGAGAAAGAGACTTGAGGGAGGAAGGGAGGGGGAGAGAGAGGTTGGAGGGTACGGAGGAGGAGTTTGACGGGGAAGAAAGAAAGGAGGGGAAGGTGAAAAATGAGGATAGAGATAAGAATGGAAGGATGAATAGAAGAGAGGCGGTGTTGATTGGGGGACCATTTTTGAAGCCGTAAGAAGAAAGAGGGAGGAAAGGAACTTGGGGTACAGTAGTTGGAGATAGCAGAACAGCGAGACGAAACGAGAATGAGGAAGATGTGATAAACAGGTCAAATGAGGTCACTAGGAGTAAGGTTAAACTAGGGGGAAGGGGTGAAACTGTGAGAGATTACAAAGAGGCAGGAGTCTATTCAAGAGTCCATTACATCCTGTGCACCGCGACAACCTGGAGTTAAGTAAGAGAGACAACAGTGGAGTGGGTGGTGGTAGTGCTCACGTCCTGGTCTTAGAACGTAAAGAAAAAATAAACAGAAAAAAAACAATCTCTGTGGTTTACTTTTTCACTCTGAACACAAAACAGATCAATCAAATATTAAACATCTCACCTTATTTCATCTGAGGGGTTAGGTTAGGTTAGAGTTAGGTTAGAGTTAGGTTAGAGTTAGGTTAGGTTACGTTAGATTAGGTTAGCGTAACGTTTGGGTGTTAAATAATCAGGTGAAGTAGGTTAGGGTGTTTAAGCTTCAGGTGATGTCCCCCAAAAGAGGTAATAACAATCACCAGGTACAGAGAAATACCTGAGCGTAAATGAGCAAGAAACTAACACACATTTTTTCTTTGATTTATTATTATTTTAACGATTACTTTTGTGTGCCACTGACAAGTCAAACCAAATGAGCTTTCTTTTTGTTTTATTTCCTTGTTTTACCATTCTAATTAATTTTATATTCTCGTGTTATCATTCACATTTGGTTTTATATTCTTGTTTATTGTTTCATTCTTGTTTGTTTTCTTATTCTTGTTTTATCCTGCCAAGTTGTTTTATTTTCTTGCTTTTTGTTTTTTTTATTGTTGTTTTAGCATTCATAGTTGCTTTACTTTCACGCTTTGCCATCCTAACCACGCCAACTCCCCCCCATCCTAACCACGCCAACCCCCATCCTAACCACGCCAACTCCCCCATCCTCCCCCCCATCCTAACCACGCCAACTCCCCCCATCCTAACCACGCCAATCCTAACGCCAACTCCCTCCCCCATCTAACCGCTAACCCCCCATCCTAACCACGCCAACTTCCCCCATCCTAACCACGCCAACTCCCCATCCTAACCACGCCAACTCCCCCATCCCTAACCACGCCAACTCCCCATCCCATCCTAACCACGCCAACTCCCCCATCCCAACCACGCCAACTCCCCCCCCCATCCTCCCATCCTACCAACTCCCCCCATCTCTAACCACGCCGGCTCCCTGTTCTGAATGTTTTACTCAGTACTTACCCACGTAGTCGCCACCCAACTACGACCCCCACCCTCTTTCTCTATTGTGATTGGCTATTGACAAACTTGCTCAGTGGGAGTCTGTAGTAGAAGGGAGGAGGAGGAGGAGGAGGAGGAGTAGAAGGAGGAGGAGGAGTAGGAGAAGGAGGAGGAGAAGGGTTCTTTTACGAGGAGAATTGAGGGAAGAAAGATACTAGAAACATGGAGTGGAAGAATGAGTGAGAATAAAACGAATGAAGGAAGAATGAGTGAAGGATGAAGGAAGAGATGAAGTATGGAAGAATGAGTGAAGAATAAGGAAGGAGGAAGAGTGATTGGATGATGAGGAAAGTAGACACAACTCCTCCTGTGAATCTAAGACGAAGAATGCAGCTGTGTGCAGATATTTACAGGGTACACACCGTTGTCTGAGAACACTCCACAGGTGACAAACATCAAGGAACTTTTATAAACAACCCGTACAATATACAACGTTGGCTCGAGCATTAGTTTTACCATACGTGATGAGTTTCTGAAAATATGTAAGTTAATCGAATGTTCAGTTATACGGACGATGGGGACTATACCTCGTCCGTGAGTTCTCGTCCTCCACCACCTTGATCTCGTGCGTTCATTTGACAGCTGTGAAATAGATACTGACTCGGGTGATAATTTCCTAACAAAAAATCCTGTAGCAAAGAATTTGGTAGAGGATAATTTACGCTTAATAATTGTCAAACAAAATCGAAAGAGACAGACAGAGAAAAAAAAAGATAAACAATGGAGAAGGAGAGAGAGAGAGAGAGAGAGAGTGAGAGAGAGAGAGAGAGAGAGAGAGAGAGAGAGAGAGAGAGAGAGAGAGAGAGAGAGAGAGAGAGAGAGAGAGAGAGAGAGAGAGAGAGAGAGAGAGAGAGAGAGAGAGAGAGAGAAAGAGAGAGAGAGAGAGAGAGATACCCATATTCTAAGAGACAATCAAGAATCACAGTGATGCAGCATCCAGCCTTTGAACTGATGATGATGATGAAATATTACACATAACTCGTATCAGCTTATGTCTTTACCATTACAGTTCGAGTATGTGCTTGTTATCAGGTGTCATCATTCGTATTATTGCTGCTGCTTCAGATTACACACATAACTTCCTCAATGATCTGAAGGAGTTTATTATATTCAGGATAATTCAGTAACAAAGGAGGGAATTACTTTTATTGTAAGTATTTTAATATATAACCAGACACATAATGTCCTGTGACAGTAAGACAGTGTATATTCTCTGTACACACACACACACACACACACACACACACACACACACACACACACACACACACTGGAGTATACATGTAAATAATATATTATGCAGAGTTAAGTATTACGGTGACGGGTCCTCTCAACAAGCGTGACCTTACGTGAACTCTTGACATTAAAACAACATTAACTAGTTCTTATAATTGTCGCTCTTAACACTAATGATCCAAGTTACTGTTGACGTTTATTGGCCGACAGAATCACCATCTAGTTTAGCTGTGGCAAACATGTAATTGAGAGCCTTATAAGAACCTTTATATTGTACTAAATGATTAAATTAATAACTATCAAATAACTTCCTAACCTAACCTAACCGAGGTACAACAAGCCTTCTGTACTGCTGTGTTCTACCATGTTAACTGCAGTGCAAGATGTGGAGGCTAGGAACACCTGATTTTATATACAGGGTGTCCATAAATGATTATCCTAAAAACGGTCTGCTCTCATGTTTTAATCAAGGTAATCATTATGGACACCCTGTAGATCGTTCAATATCTTTCGTATTTCGTTATTTATAAAGAAAAAAATATCGGTCGTCTGTATTACCAATCTCTCTCATCATAAACTAAAAACACACTCAGTACTTCCATCAATCTTTTCCCCTTTTTTAAAATCTATAAATCCTATTGGGTGGAGGAGGACGTGCAGGAGGGGGAGGTGTGAAAGTTGTGCCAAAACATCCTTTCTCACGCCCTCTACCTTCATTAATCTTCAAAAGGCGGGTGCAAGATTCAATTTTAGGTGTGTGTGTGTGTGTGTGTGTGTGCCCGCGGTCGCTTCCCACTCACTTATGAAAGACCTCGGCAGTGAAGTCTTCGTCAGGACTCAGCGTAGGAGGTATACAAAATGTTACACCAAAAATGCAAAATCATTATAACTATCTCTCTAACTACTAATATTAACCTCTTCTTTGTCTGAACTCATCTGCCGAGAGTGAGAGTCGTAGTAGAATCGTCGATGAAAATTAAAATTACCAAATATCAGTTCAGTGGTTTTTTATACATCAAATGAACCATCGCAGAATGAAATCTACTTAGCACTGATGATGACGGTGTGAAATAACAGGTTGATGAGTATGATCCTGTATTTTGGTGTTATAAGCCACGACCCGATGATTATAATCCGCCGGAGTCCGCTGTTGGATAATGATAATAATTATATTAGTTTCCCCATAAGCTGCTCATAGAGGCGTGAAGAATGACTGGATTAAATAAAAAAAAATTATGTGTGAAAAATTAGATTTTTTTTTTTTTTAATTCGGTCTGTATGTACGTCCCCATCACCTCACCCCTCCCCCATCACCTCACCCCTCCCCCATCACCTCACCCCTCCCCATCACCTCACCCCTCCCCCATCACCTCACCCCTCCCCATCACCTCACCCTCCCCATCACCCACCCCCCCCATCACCTCACCCCTCCCCCATCACCTCACCCCTCCCCCATCACCTCACCCCTCCCCATCACCTCACCCCTCCCCCATCACCTGAAAGTTCCATCACACCCTCAGCGACGCCAGCTGTACCTCCCCCCCGAGACCTCCTTAACCCGCTGACACAAAATTTCCAAATTAATTTAACTTCTGGATGAAATTCAGCATTATCGTTCATCACATTAGCGAGGTTTCTCTCCGTCCTCGTATCTCGTTCTCGTCGTCCTCGTCCTCGCCCTCGTCGTCCTTGTCCTCGCCCTCGTCGTCCTCGTCCTCGCCCTCGTCGTCCTCGACGTCGTCCTCGCCCCCTCGTCGTCCTCGCCCTCGTCGTCCCCGTCCCCGCCCTCGTCGTCCTCGTCCTCGCCCTCGTCGTCCTTGTCCTCGCCCTCGTCGTCCTTGTCCTCGCCCCCGTCGTCCTCGTCGTCCCTCGTCGTCCCGCCCTCGCCCTCGTCGTCCTCGTCCTTGTCCTCGTCGTCCTTGTCCTCGCCCTCGTCGTCCTCGCCCTCGCCCTCGTCGTTGGTCTGGGAAAGCTCATAACTAGGACCCGATAATCCTGTTGCCTCTTTACTGAGGTAATGAATGAACGCTTCTAATACCGACGCCAGTCTTTGAGCAGTGCTACTTTGGTGACCTAACTCGTTTTTGCCACCTTTTATGGTTTTTTCGTCCCATCGTTTAAGTTAAGTCAGTTAAAAGCATTCTGGTTAGGTTAGGTTAAAACGTTCTCACATGTTAGGTTGGGTTAGGTTAGGTTTGGTTAGGTTAGGTTAAAACGTTCTCACATCTTGGGTTCCAGTTCATATCGTATCGTATTGCCAGTTTCAGTTAAAAGTTTTTCCACTCTCAAGTTATAAAATATCTTCACATCACCAGTTGACCTAAAAGTGCTCTCATATATTTATTAATAATTTCAAACGCGTTCTCACTCTCCTCAGCTCTAGCTAAAATATATCTCTCTCGCCTCCAGTAAAGGGAGATGGGACGAACTATAACACCACCACTGAGAGAGGGAATGAGTCCTAGGATAAGTTAGGTCTTCGTCAGTAGGAATAACAAACCAAAGTAGTTCCTCCGTCTCTCCAAGGGAACTTCATCATGATTTTTCCCTTCTTACATGTTGGAGCTAGAGACATTATTTTTTGTTCAGGTTCTCTCTCCTTTTTTAATATTCTTGGGTACTAATTTAACTTTCCCGAGTGAGTTTTTGTTACTTAAGCTTCGTGTGAGGGGGTGTGGGGATGGAGAGGTGGGTGGAGGGGTAGTGAGGGGGAGGATGGTGAGGATGAGGTAGATGGAGGAAGGGGGTAGTGAGGTAAGAGGAAGGGGGGAGGAGGAGGAGGAGGAGGTAAGAGGAAGGGGGGAGGAGGAGGAGGAGGATGGTGAGGTAGGGGGAGGAAGGGGATAGTGAGGTAAGAGGAAGATTTGAGAATTTTGACGACTTATCATCACACTGGTGTAGAGGAGTAATTAGGTCAGTCATTTTAGATTCCTGATTCGAAGGTCCAGTATTCCTGAAATAGAGATAACACTAAAGAAATACCTCGAGGCGCCCACAGTGCGTGTCAGAGGACTAATCAATATGATTCCTTAAGATCCCTACACTTACTGGTGCTCTTACAAGTCTTTAGTATTTCAAAATATATGTGTTATAGAGGAAGGTTGTATGCTGAAGTCCTTGGGTAACATTCTCAAAGGTGTAGACGGTGAATATCCCTCGTAAGTGAACTTGGAAGAACACGTTTAATAGCTGGCGTCCATGTTGCTGAAGTTTATCTGTTTAATGTCTACATCATCCGCATTTAGTTTATTAGTCCAGAGATATTGTAGGTTTTGACCTATAGTCTCTGCAGCTGGAGAGATCGAGGGTCAGGGGGCAATGATCGTAGGTGGCATTGGCTGAGGCGGTAGTTTATGACCAGCTAAGTTATTTAAGAAAATGCCAAGAATGTTTTTATCTTCTTGGGAAAAGTTTGCAGTTCGGGACAGTTTCAGCTGCTACTGGAGATCTAGTGTTTGTCGTATTAAAAATTGCACTTGGGAACCTAACTTTGGTAAGGAGCAGGTCGGGGGACGTCCTTCAGCATAATAAGTGTGGGTAACTATATGACCATCCCTCAGTAATGGCTACGACGTCAGCTTTAGGTAACCTGACTGGAGTCGCGAGTTGCTCATACTTGTTGGATATGGAGGTGCTATTTGAGAGTAGACAGAGGCGGGTGTAACAATATCAAAGTCCAAGACTAGACATGACAAGGGTCGGTCTGTGTAGATTATAATCGTAATTGAGTTCTATGCACGACGACCACATAAGTTCAAAGTAAGAAAGAAAAAAAATCAGTCCTACAATGACACCATTGTCCAGGCACCCATTGAATCTCTTAAAAGACACATGATGAAGAGGGAGTGTCTCATTAGTGATGTGTTAGTGTAAACAATGGCTCTCACCTAGCCTCATCACCTGCACTGCCCTCTCCCCCATGATTGCTGGTTATGTTGTATGCTGTTCAACACAGTTCTTTGCCATTATACTTTTTATTCCCCTCTTTAAATAAAATTCAAATATATAATCAATCACCGTTCTTGTGTGATGAGTTTACTGGTAATTCCCAGTGGAGAGGAAGGGAGGAAAGGCCAATAGGCTGCTATATAACACCAGACCAACACCTCACCTCGTGGTAGTCAAGGTGTGTGTGTGTGTGTGTGTGTGTGTGTGTGTGTGTGTGTGTGTTTGTCTAGACTGAAAACCTGGTACAGTAAGAAGAGGAAGCTTGAAGACTACGAGCAGAACGAACAAACAAACTAAAAAAGAACAGGAGCAAGAACAAGAACAGGTGGACAGCGTCAATTATTATTCCTACAAACACCGGGTCACGTCCCTCACCGTCCTGGCCCGCTGATGCTCTCAACCTATATGGCTTCATGATTTCTACCTTCCCCTAGAGACCGATAGACAGACAGACAGAGGACGACAGGTAAGAGAGTGAGAGAGAGAGAGAGTGGGAAAGAGAGAATGAATTTGCTCAAACTCCAGTACACTCTAGGCTCCCCTACCATTATTCTATTGTCTCTCAGAAGTCAGAAGTTTGCAGAAGCTTCCCAAGTAGAGAGGAATAAGGTCTCGATGAAGGAGGGGATAATGAGGGAGAACAGGAGGAGGAGGAGAAGTAGCAATTTCAAGATAAATGGCAGAAGTAAACAGCAACAACAACAACAAAAATAACTGATAAAGGAAGACAGAGACAGAGAGAATGAGTGACAAAGGAGTGAAGGGAGGGAGAACGAAGATAACTCTGATGAAGGGGAGAAACAAAACATGGATGATAGAATTACAAGTAGAACCAGAAGGGACACAGATAAAGAACTCCACGAAGGACATCACGACTTATCAAGAATTAGCCACCAGCTGCGTTACTGACGAGTGTTTTGATTTTCGGGGGAGTTGAGTTTAGGAAGCTGCATTGAGGCGCAGTGGAATTATCTCATCAGTTAAGTCAGTCAGAATGAAAGTTATTAGCGGGCTCGAGTAACTATACCATCAGCAGCAGTGTGTCATAATGTTGTTCTCAGAGGGATTTAGAAGTAGGAGAAAATGTTGGGGAAGATAAGGTAGTTTGATTCTCTGGTGTTTATAATATAAGGGATTCAATCTATGTGGTTTTGCTCAGATAAATGATTGAATGAATTAGTTTAATCTCGAATGAATTTAGATAATCAGAATCAAAATCAGTTTCAGTGTTTAGTATTATGGAGGATATCATCATTTTACTGTAACATTAAGTACAAAGCTTTTATTTAACATTGTAATATAAATAGAGTAATGCTGCCCCTCCCATGCAGAGACGGTGTTCAACCTTTCCTTCTCACCCAGCAAGCAACACGTGAACGATTGTTTGTGTCGGGGTGTGGGAGGTCGTTTTGAGAACACGATATTCATTCCTCTCACACCAGAAACTATAGTTCGTGTCATGACAGAGCACCATTGTAGGTATAAGACAGGCGAATGTTGGTTGGGTGACACTTCAAAGGGCCTTATAATATTGTGTTGAGAAGTGAGCCTGGCGTTATTGAGTGCTCGTGCTGGCGCTGTATTTATGTTAATGGATTTGGTCAGTCTGATGAGAAATGTGTTTTACGATCTAACCAGAAGATAAAATTCATATATAATTTCTACATATAAAAGATAAGTGTGAAGAAATATCCCACCTAAGAGAATTTGCTGTGCCTCGTGAGATAGTGAAGGTTATCCCAGAGAGAATTAAGTCTTGTGCCTGACATGGAAGAGAGAGAATTTAACCCCCTCCTTAATATAAATTACGAGAGGGTCAGACTCTGCTATAAACTTTTCCTTGGATCCTTAGCTTACGTATTTTAGATTTTCTTTTTCGTAATGTGATGAATTAAGAACGCAAGATGGTAGCCATAACTACTGTATATACGTTCTCGCATCTTATTTAAAAGATAGAGATTTAACCTGAGTATCTTCGTACACATGCGTTAAGTCACAAATATGGCAGCCAGAATTTGAGTCTGTTATTATACTTGAGACTCTACAGGTACTTTAACGAGAGCCATTTTCTTATCCTCAGGTAGGTGTTTTTTTTTTCTCCATGTGAATATCTGAGGAGGTGAACGGTGCCATAAAGCCTCCAGCTCGGCCGTGTTTAGACCAGCTGTTGAAACTTTGACGACGAAGGGTGTTGAGGAGGGTGGTGACGTGGGTGTTGACTCTGGATATCATTGGTTCTAGTAATAATATTTTCGCCCCAGAAAGTTATCGTTGCTGGGTATTGGTGTGGATAGTTACATCACAATACTGTATTTGGTTGAAAAGGAGTTCAATTGTTTTTACATGTAATTTAGTACACAGGTAAACGTCCAGGTAAAAAAAACATCGATGGTTAATGACTTTGTTTTGAATAGTTTTGGGTGTTTGTGTGTTTGTCTGTATTTCATCCATATACGTAGAAATTTATACAGTCATCTTATTTACGTTGCTTAGGAACTTAATTGTTAACAAAAAATAAATAACCAAGAAGAAATATAACTAAACGTATGTAGAAAAATAAACAATTACTCTTTGTACATAATAAAACATCACGATAAATTATACACATTAGATAAAGATAAATTATGAACATTTTCCTAATCTGCAGAGTATATAAATTTACCCATGCCTTATGAAGGTCATATATCTTACCTAACTGCAATTAACACCACATTTTTGACGGGGCTGGACACATTAATAAGTCATTACCCTCCCAGAGAGTCTATTTTCATCAAGCCTATCTCATCCCATTACTTCTTGTGGTATATTTTTTTTTGCCGTGATGTGTAAGCGATGATTTGTACATACACACACACACACTCCACGTAAATAATATCCATAACACGGGAACCAGACAAGAGCGCTGCCTACTTCCTCCTTCAAGCACATCTTGTATTCCTGCCGGGTCTCACCAACCAAATTTCTCTCCTGAAGCAATTTTCTTGGGTGAGAGCCAAGTGAAAGTGGTGGTGGTGCTGTGCCAAGGTGGTTGTAGTGAGACTCCCAGACACTGAATCGTTCTAAGATTGTGTGTGTATATCTTTCTTTGGAGGGGGGGGGGGAGATTAAGAGCATGAACGTGTGTGTGTGTGTGTGTAGGGGGTTATGTGTATGAGAGAGAGAGAGAGAGAGAGAGAGAGAGAGAGAGAGAGAGAGAGAGAGAGAGAGAGAGAGAGAGAGAGAGAGAGAGAGAGAGAGAGAGAGAGAGAGAGAGAGAGATTTTGATTTGTGAAGCATAGATAGATTTAATTTTCCCTTTAACATGTCCTTCATTTTTCCTGTTTCCCTCTGGACAAAGATAAGACATGGTGTACCTTCCTGACGGTGTGGGAAGGCGTGTGAAAAATTACATCGTTCGTGAGCAAAGTCATCAGGAATATTATGAAGTGTTGGACCGTTCGTGAGAGTTAAGGAGATGACGTCAGGAAATGTCTAGTGGTGGTGGTGGTGGTGGTGTGTGAGGTGTTGAGGAAGAAAGATATTTTAAGCCTTATGACCATAGAGAGTTAGGAGTGTTATGGTGGTGTTATTTTGCTACTTAGTGACCATAGATAGAGTATGATATAGTGTGAGATACAGATAGACAACATATAAGTCCTAAAGAGGTAATAGGTATATATATATGAAGTATTAAAAGGTCGTAGGGGAGAAGAATGAAGTGGGGCGTCGGCATATTTTTTGTCCCGCAGTGAAGGCGAAGAATTATTATTATTATTAAGATATTACTTCGTTACTGGAGGATTTATGGGATTATTTAACATGTTTTTGACGTCTTGTGAGTATAACAGTATTATTTACGTGGCAGGTGAAGCATTACAGGGGAATTACAAGACAGATTCATTCTCTCCCTCCTTCGTCATCTCTCACTGCGTATTAACGAAGTATCAGTATTTTAATTTACTGTTCCTGCCCGTTCACTCGCCCATATTTCTCTCCATCAATTTTTTTTCTTCACAAATTTCAGGTAAAAAACGCTTAATGATACTCTTTTAATTAGCATATATTGATGACCTGGATTGATTATGGTATTTTGCGTTTGAATTTTTGGTCATGTCTTTTTTAAAACTTGGATTTCCACAGGTAAATACGGAAAACACAAAATTCTGTTAAATCGTGAAAAAAATAAATTATCAGTGTACAGTAATTTTGTGTGATTCTATATATCGTCCCTGGATTACCTGATTACATTTTAAAACTGTTTGGGCGATTTTTTGGCTTCGTTTTTTTCTGTGCTCTGCGGCCTTGACATTTTACGACCGGTAGTGGGTAAATTAACCTGATAAACACAGGTCTAGTTTTAATCATTTTATTTTTCTACAGCTTTTAAACTTTGACGTTTTGCCAAGACATATTCAGTAAAGATAACTTGAAAAATAGTCTTTTTTTTTTAGACCTCTGAGTGGAAGTAACAATTTTTCAGGTTAATTGGTTTTTTTTTTTACTTATTTGCTGTTTCCTCACCATGATTTCCGAGCCGAGTTACTACTTATACTGTACACCTTTGAGAGTACAGGTGTACCAACTATACAGTACACCGTGAACAGCATTTGTTTATCTGGATCACGTGCAGATAAGGCAACCCCGAGCTTATTTCACCTGATAATAAACACCTAAAATCCTAACCTAACCCGCCGAGTAGCGTTAGGTTGTTTAATCACCAGGTGAAATATGCGAGGGTGGCTAACCTTCAGGTGGGTGATGAGGTCTGTCTCGGCCTTGACTACTACACTCTCAATTGTCAGCAATTCACACTATCCAACACTTACTAAAATTCTCTTGTGTTGAAATTGTCTCATTGGTATATCAATTGTGGGTTGATCGTCCATCTTTGCACTGTATTGGTGGTGGGAAGGTGTTGACTTATCGTGGTGGGGAGAAGATGAGGGAAGGGAGGGAGGGTCAACAGTGATTCGGACGGGTGTGGGAGCAAAGCTAAGTAAGTCTTCATCTCGTGAGGACTGAGGAATTGTGTGTGTGTGTGTGTGTGTGTGTAATAATAATAATAATAATAATAATAATAATAATAATAATAATAATAATAATAATTACGGTTTATTAATAGAGTTGCAGCCGGTGGCTGAAAATATATAAACTCACATGTGATTTAGACATAATAATGTACATTCAATACATTTACAGGGCAGTACAGTACATGAATTAGCAGCTGTTTATTATTTTAACAATAGATGGGATGGTGCTGTTTTTATATCTATCAGTGCGGGCTCTTATGGGCTGAATTTTGTTGTAGTGGCGGACTGCTCGAGGTGGGCGGGGGACTGCCGGTGGCAGTAGGTGGCGATGGCGAGGATGGTGCATTAGCCCACTGCCAAATCCTGCTAGTGCGTGGTGGTGGAGGTCACTGAGGGATGGCATTTCCAGGGTGGAGAGAGCGTTGTTGTAGCCGGAGTAGTCTATGCCGAGCGTGATTCTGCAGGCCTCTTCTGTACCTTCTCTAGCTGACGTTGTTGGGTTGAGTTGAGAGAAGACCAACCAGACTGGTGACGCATACGTTAATTTGGGCAGAATAAAGGCGTTGTAGACAGTCCTCAGCTCTGGCATGGGTGCCCCAAGTGACCTGAGTCGTCGTAGCATGTAGAATCGGTAGGAGGCTGCCTTGATTGTGTTGTTTACATGGGCCTTCCAGTCCAGTTTGTGGTCTATAGTTACACCCAGGAGTTTGGCAGACTGCAATGACTGGAGAGGATGGGCACCCACTGTAACTGCTGGAGCTTGCATTGGAGTGGTGGCGGTATTGAAATGCATGACTATGGTTTTGGTGTGATTGATGGTGACCTTGTTCTCCGTAGGCCATGCCTGTAGCCTGTTCAGGGTGCCTTGTAGCAATGTGTAGTCCGGTGAGGTGTTGTCCACTGTAACCCCCACAGTGCAGTCATCCATGTACTTCCACCTGTGAGGAGTGTCCGATAGAGCGTCGTTGATCAGGATGAGGAAGCACAGTGATCCCATCTTGGTCCCCTGGGGAACACCGCAGGTGAGGTGTTGGAATGTGGAGACAGAACCCTGGTACCTCACTGCCTGACGACGCTCATTCAGGAAATCAGTGAGCCATGAGACCAGGTTGGTAGGCAGCCCTAGTGCAATGGCCTTGTGTGTGTGTGTGTGTGTGTGTGTGTGTGTGTGTGTGTGTGTGTGTGTGTGTGTTTCTTGGTATAGATGTCTGTGTGTTTGTTCGTGCACATAAATCTTGTAAGCATGAAAATGAAATACTCACTTTCTTTCTTAGCTGGCAATATTCCCCTCTACTGATATTAACACAAAAATTCCTCATCTTTCTTCCCTTGACCTAATAATATCTTGGTCTACCCTCCCCTCGGCTCTACCTCTATAATACTGTACATGACCTCCTCCTCCTCCTCCCCCCTTCCTCCTCCTTCTTCCTGAAGGGTGTAACTATATGCTTCATCTTCTTAAGGAATGTTGCTAAGAAGAAATACCTTAATATACACCGCCTCTCTCCTTTGTTCTTTCTCTTGCTTCTTCAGTTTATTCTCTTCCTCTCTCTTGTCCTCGGATATTTTACCCTCCACTTCTCATTCTCCTTTCTTTATTGTTCCTTCCTTTTTCCCTCCTCGCTTCCTGTTTTCCTCCTTCTCATCCTTCCCCCTCCTTGCCATCCTCCTCTTCCCTTCTACTATCTGTCCTTCCTCTCCCTCTCCTCCTCTCCTTGCTCTCCCCCTCCTCCTCCCCTTCCTCCTCTCCTTCCTCTCCCTCTTTCATCATTTATCTCTTCGCTCCTCCCTCTTCCTATCCATCCTCCGTCGCACAACAGGTCAAGGGAGCGTGTCAGTTGACCCAGAATACGTAAAGTGTATTTCCTTCTCAAATCAAGACATTAATTCACCTGTCGACGGTCTTGAGGGGGTAGACTGACAAACTGTTCTCTCCCTCTAGGGTAAATGGGAGGTAAGAGAGAGAGGGAAATGGGAGTAGCAGAGGATGAAATAGGAAGAAGAGGATAGGATGTGATGTTTAGGGAAGGAGGATTTGTGGTAAAGAATGGAAGGGACGTAGGAGTGTGGTGAGGGAGGGAGAAAGATGTTCAGGTGGTAAGGAAAAGGAGTAAGGGAAGGGAAAGAGGAAAGTTGGGAAGTTTTAAGCGAAGTGAGAAAGCTGGGGTGAATAAAGGGAAGTTGGTGGGGGCCCAAGTGTCAAGGAACGGATATCCGACTAGTGGAGGGAAGGAAGGTAAAGGGGAGGGATAAGATGGGGAAAAACCTGCGAGGTGAAGGGGAAGGAGTGGAAGGGAGAGAGGAAGAGAAGGGAAGAATATCGCTCCTCCACTGAGCTGATAGGAAGGAAATTTCCATGATATAGGGAAGGTGAAAGAGGGGTTGAGTAGGAAGAGGCTGTCATTAATCATCCTTATGACGGGCGGCCATAAGGTCCATTGTCCTCCTCCTCTTCTCAGGTCAAACCACGAATTCTCAAAAAGCTTTAACCTGATTTTTTTTCTATTTTCGTAATTTGGGATCAGTGACGTCATCTAGTTATATTACAGTTGCAGTCATATTTTCGACGCCATTAAGATCACCAACATTGTGTCATAGCATAAATGAGATAGTTATTCACAGTTACCAAGTTATGTAAAAAAAAAATTGTGTATAGAGTTAGTAGGTGATTCTTGACGTAACTAAGAGTACTAATTCTTACAGATGAGTCTCCATAAAGTGTCGACACTATCTTGGCCACCGACTTAATCTGTTTGGTTTGGTTAGGTTAGGTCAGGTCAAGTTAGGTTAGGTTAGGTCAGGTTAGGTTAGGTCAGATTACGTGGGAGGAAGTTGTCTTTACATACTGTACCGGGAAAAGAAACGCATAATTTCTTGATATTTTTGGGGTTGTAAGTGACAATTCTTAAAGATTCAATTCCTAGAGATAAAATACAAGGAAGGGTCTTCAGTATTGGATCTCTGAATATTTAGACACCCCAATTTATTTCACCTGAAGATTAGACACTACAGCTTATTTCACCTGATGATTTAATTGGTCACCCAAAGACTAACCTAATTCAACCAAACTTATTCTAACGTAAGTTGCCTTAACCCTAAATTAAACAAATGCCCTCAGGTAATATTAGGGTGGGTAATCTAAAGGGGAAATAGGTTGGGGTGTTTAATCTTCAGGTGAAATAGGCTGATGTGTCTGGCTTTCATGTGATTCATGTAAATAAATATATTAGAACTATCATAGACTTAAACAAAGATGAATATGACGTGGGAATTACCCCGAGACTCTCTGTACGAGTCTGTGAGTGTCCTTAGTTCAAGTACGTTTATTTACCTATTGACTGTGGTGACAGGTGTTACTTGTCAGGGTATTTTGGTCGCTCTGCCTTGGAAGCACAGACTGATGTGTCGTCTTAAGTCCCTAAAGACAAGAGACAATAACAACGTGATTTTTTTTAGTAACTCGCATTAGAACAGTCTCTCTCTCTCTCTCTCTCTCTCTCTCTCTCTCTCTCTCTCTCTCTCTCTCTCTCTCTCTCTCTCTCTCTCTCTCTCTCTCTCTCTCTCTCTCTCTCTCTCGGGGCGCCCCAGTGAAACTATTTGTTCGTGTTGGTCGGTCGCCCCTCCACCTTCACCATACCTCATTGTTCAAAGTTTCTCCTCCCTTCTGATAGGGTGACCTGACTTAGGCCATACAGCCGCTAGGGTGACCTGACCTGGGCCAGACTGCTGCTGTGTGACCTAACCTGGGTGACAAAGCTGCTGGGTGACTTGACCTGGGTGACTTGACCTGGGTCATACAGCTGCTGTGGTGACCTGACCTGGCCCAGACTGGTAGTGGGTGACCTGACTTGGGCCATACAGTTGCTGGGGTGACCTGACCTGGGCCATACAGTTGCTGGGGTAACCTGACGGGAGCCATGCAGCTGCTGGAGTGCAATGATTCAACTCGATCCAGCTCACCTCACTCAACCAATCCAAAGCCAGCCCAGCCCGGACTAGACCAGTTTAGAAGGAAAAGATGACCTAGTTTATATTGCTGTGATGATCGTCATTGGCATTCTCAATAAAGACAATATGGCGGTCCTTCTGATGCTAACGTAAACACGCGCTCAGACCTAAATAAACACTGTTGGGGGAAGAGGGGAGGGGAGGGGAGGAGGAGGAGGTATAGGAAAGTGTGGAGGGGAAAGGAGAAGAAGGAGGAGAGGAGGTGGAGTGAAGGGAAGGATAAAAGAGGAGTAAAGTGAAGGGTAGAATGAATGAGGGGAAATGGAAGGGAGGGAGAAGAAGAGGTGAACGGGAAGGTAAGAAGGAATATACAAGGCTGTGCAGATTAGAAGTGCCCGGATCAGGAACCAGGCAGGTAATTTTTCATGTCCATGTGCCCGGCGGACAAGTTAATATATTGAGTGGAAAGTCTAGGCGGGAATTTGTCAGATGCTGCGACACTCCACCTTCCCGTAGGCGTACACGTTTAACCAGGGAGATCCATGACAGGTGTTACCGCCACTGGCACTAGATTATAGGAGTAGTGGTTGTTAGGTCGTTGATCACAGGTCCTCAGTTCATCATGTAACTGAATCATATTCCATAATGCCAAAGCCAACTCGTCTCAGAACTCCCAGGGATACCCCACACTGGCGTCATCCTCAGTGTCATGTAGCATCTGTATATTAAATGATTTTTACACCAAAGTTCTGTCTTAATCTTCATTTTTAACGTTTATGTATTTTCTGGAGTGACAACAATAGCACACTCCCCCTCCAAAAAAATATGGTATTGTAGTTGACCTCCGAGTGTACCCCGGGCTTGTTGTGTACTCTGGCAACTCTTTTAACACAGAATTCTAAATGTTCTTTTCAGGTTCCTTTTTTTCAAGAGAGTTACAACCCCTAAAAGGCTCAGCCATGTATATCTCTCATTCTATTGTACACTGTCTACTATAAACTGTCTTGCTAGGTAAACAGAAAAGTAAAGGGGGGGAGAGAAGGGGGAGGGTAAGAGAGGATTTAAAGATGAGTAAAGAGGAGAAAGGAAACATGGGGAATAGAATGAGAGGAGGAGAACAGAGAGAGGGTAGGAGGAAAAGACAGGAAAAGGCAGAAACAGATCGGAAAACAAAAATAAGGGAAAGATAAGAGAACAAAATGACAGAATAGGAGAAAACAGGAGAGAAGGTACAACAGAGGAACAGTAGCAATGAGATAGGAAAAATACGAGAGAGAATGAAAAAAATAAATTAGGTGTTTTAAAAATGAAACGACGAGACATTAAGGAGGTTGGGAGGAAGTGAAAAACATGGGTCCTCAGAATAACAGATGATGATGTAATGCCTCAAGGTAGAATACATCATACGGGTGGAGAGAGAAGGAAACATGGATGAGAATGACGCCAGGCTTCGTAGTACTCGTGTGTGTGTGTGTGTGTGTGTGTGTGTGTGTGTGTGTGTGTGTCATAAGGTTATGTACGATCCCCGCGTAGTAAACAACAAACCACTATATATAGATAAATCCTCAATAAAATAACAAAAAACATACGAAATAATTATTAACACCGCCAGATCCAAGTGTTAGCCTGTGAAAAGGGGGAGGAGGAGGAGGGGGAAGAGGAGGCAGAGGAAGAGGAGCAGGGGGAGAAGCAGGAGGAGTTGATGATAAACGGGAAGACCTTGCTATAGATAGTCAACACGCTAAGCATTAACATTCTTTACAGAGGAAAATAGAACCCAGGTCTTCGACAGGGTTGATATATGCGCATCACCATGATAATAACACCATTCCCAGCGTTGCCAGCGTGAAGAAAAAAACAACACGTGTAAGGGTTCGAGGAGGGCTTCCGTGTAGGGTGGGCGGCCGTGTGCAGTGATTCATCCTCCTTCGCTGGGGCCATCATCGACTTGCATGGGGATCAGCTACCGAGTGTGTGGGGGGGAGTCGTTTATCACGGTGGAGGCGAGAACCAACATTTTCACTCCGGGTTTCTCTATGGTCGGTTGTTGTGAGGGGCAAGAAGGAGGTTTGTAGGGTAGGGCGGGGACAGGGTGATGGGGACGCGGGGCAGGGTGATGGGGACGGGGGATAGGGTGATGGAGGGACGCGGGCAGGGTAATGGGAGGACGCGGGAGGGTGATGGAGGGACGCGGGGCAGGGGGATGGGGAGGACGCGGGACAGGGTGATGGGAGGGACGCGGGGCAGGGTGATGGAAGGACAGGGGGACAAGGTGATGGGAGGGACGGAGGATAGGATTGTGAACAGGTGTGATGGATGTTGGGGGGTGGCAGGGTGGTGAACAGGTGATTGATGGGACAGGGGACAAGGTAGTGGACGGGTTAACGTGAGAAGGGAAGAGAGAAGGAAAAGGCGAGAATTGGAGGAAGGGGTGAGAGAAAAATGGGAGAGAGATGGAGATACAAGAGAGAGACAGACAGGTAGAGGATGGGTGAGAGATAAACATAAAGAGAGAGAGAGAGTAAGAGACAGAGACATTGACAGAGAGAGAGAGACAGACAGATAGGGACTAAAACTTCAGTAACAAGCATAATAAACACAACACACAAAGCTACACTGACTTGGTTTATATTCATAGGACTTGTGATGCCTGTTGGTATGGTAAGAAAAGTCGTAGAGTGAAATATGGTTAATTACGGAGAGGATGTACAGGGGAACGGACGCACACACACACACACACACACACACACACACACACACACACACACACAATGGACCTTCAGTTAGAGCTAGGCGAAGACAACAATACAACCTTTTAAAGTGTTTGTCTGATCCACACGCAGGCCTCCTTCCCTATCTTCCCTCAGTGAATATTTTTTTTTTTACGACCATCTAAAAAGTTCATGTTACTTCCATGTAAACATTTAATCTATGCAACAAAAGAGTAAAATTAGTAAAGGATAAAAGTGAGAGTTGTGGTGACGTAGGTGAGTGTTGTAGACAGTTATCAGGGTCAGTACTAGAGATGACTGTCACCATCACGGGCCGCCATGAGAGTGAGAGGAATGGTATAGAGATAAAATATCCATCGATTGTAAGATGGATGACCTTGGTCCTTTAGCTCACTGGGAAAAAAAAATTGTGTTTTTGTTCGTGTGTCAATATAGGGTTAGACGCCCCATAGTTCCCCTCCTATTCTTTCGTCCTCCTTCCACGTCCCTTTCCTTATTTACCATCCTGTCATTTACCCCTTCTACCTGCCTCCTTCTCTCACCCTCTCTCCCATTTTCTCTCTTCCTTCTCTACCTCCCATACTCGTTTATTAACCAATTCATTCCCCCTCGATTTCCTCCTTTCCTTCCTCTTGCTCTTCCTCCTCTCCAATTCTAATCCTCCTCCTCCTCCTCCTCCCCTCCTCCTCCTCCTCCTCCTACCCCCCCCTCTTCCTCCTCCTCCTACCCCCCCTCTTCCCCCTCCCCCTCCTCCGTCTCTCAGCGTCGTCTCAGAGGCAGGGGTGGAGGAGGTCCTTGAGGAACATACATCATAATACGTCACAATTTTCCTCAACCATCGACATGCTTATATATTTAGCTACGTGAAAAAGCGGGCTCGTGTGTGTGTGTGTGTGTGTGTGTGTGTGTGTGTGCGTGTGTGTGTACGCGTAGGAGTGTGTGTACGCGTATGAGTGTGTGTGAGAGTATTAGTGTGCGAGAGTGTGTGTGGCAGGAGGTGATTTGGGGTGTTTAGGGTGCGTGGTGGGTAATGGTTTGCTGATATACGAGTGTGGCTGTAATGTGACAAACCCAACCCAACCTAACCTAACCTAACCTAACCTAACCTAACCTAACTAAAAGTGGTGTTGCTTACCGGAAAGAAACCCTTAAGACTGCCAAGTGTAGAGGATTTGATTGTCTATAGTACCATCACTTCCTAAGAGGATCACGAACTCATGATCGCTGTAGCAAAGAGAGAAAATAGTGTAGTTATTTTAATGCGTTTAGACTTACATGAAACTAACGTAGACTCCAGGGCAGCCAGAGTCCTACTTCAGCTATCGATTAAGGGAATGTTAGACATGTTCTCACCTTCCTACCGAGAAACTGCTGGAGATTCACTATTTTTTTCTTTAGTTCTGAGTTAAATCTTTAAGTCACACAACATACAAATTGATAAGTAAATTGGAATGCGTGAGGGCTGGCAGGGCAAGAAAATACATACATACATACATACATACATACATACATACATACATACATACATACATACAAAGATGATATAAGCTGGGGTGTCTAATCCTCAGGTAATATATGTTGGGGTGTCTAATCTTCAGGTGATCCCATATGTATAAAAATCCTCGTACATATGAATACAATAAATAATACCTGAATAAAAAAAAATCTGAAGGCTACTGAAGAAAAATGACATTGGGGGAAGTAGTAATATATTAAGGCAGTTTATCATAAGGGTAAGAAAAACGCCCGACCAAGACATATTTCTTTACGAGGGAGGGAAGGTCGGGTGTCGGGTTGTCAATATTCAGTAGGATAAAGAACCCAGAGGAAGAATTTTTTTTCGCAATATTAACTCTGGTGATGTACCTGGCGAGGGTTATACGCTGAGGTTTATATATATATATTTTTTTTAACGGTGAAGAAGGTGATATATGTGTTTTATCTGAGGTGTTGTGGGTGTGTAGTGCTCCCTTTCTCTCTCTCTCTCTCTCTCTCTCTCTTCAGTGTCCAGGTGTGTTGGTTACCTTCACGGGATTCAGGTGATAACGGGGAGGTGGAGGTTACATAGCTATCATGGGATGTTTATTTTCTTCTTATGAAATGTATAGGGTGTGTGTGTGTGTGTGTGTGTGTGTGTGTGTGTGTGTGTGTGTGTGTGTGTATCCGAGTCTTTTATGATAAGTGTAGCGATAGTCTTTCACAGTTTAAAAAAATATATATTTGTAAAGTCTTATACAATTATCGATATTATCTGCACCAATCTGACAGTGATGAATATAATTATAAGAAGAGAGAGAGAGAGAGAGAGAGAGAGAGAGAGAGAGAGAGAGAGAGAGAGAGAGAGAGAGAGAGAGAGAGAGAGAGAGAGTAAAATAAAAAACATCTCACAATTCTTCAAGCTTTAAAAGATAGTGTTTAATAACGCCCTATAAAATACGCCTCCTAATCAGTACACTCACTCATTCACTGGAGTAATAAGCACACTCAAGTACTCGACCCACTCCACCCTCGACGATTTGCGCCCCACATTTCCAGTTAATTATCAGGTGAAAAAAAACAAACAAACATTCGGTAAAAGATTAAATGTAACCAAGGAGTAGAATGCCCAGCGGCTGGTACAGGTATATTACAGGTAAATACACTCACCTATAACACTTGTACACGGTCTAGTAATGAGGGTCTAACACTACCTGAGTGGACGCCCATCGTAAAGGATTTTGTGGTCACAGTTTATGAAGGAAATTGATCGTAAAGAAGTTTGTGGTTGTCGTTGTTGATAGAAATTGACAGGTGGAAGATATAAGCTAATTAGGTGGATATACGCAAGTGTTCAGTAAAGCCTTTTACGGATTTCCTGATTACTTGGGCTTTGAGTATATTTTTTCTATTTATTCATAATTTTCTAAAGTTATCTGTTATATAAACTAATACCAAGGAAAATATATTATATACCCCTGGCAGATGAAGCACCCAAGAAACAAAATAAAAACACAAACAGCAATTATCCTTTTATATCGTCCAAAATATCCAGGATCATTAAACAGAGGCACCGAGATGGATGTATTTACTCCCTGTGTTGTCTCACCTGTCCTAATACCTTCCTTCTCTACACCCTTTTATTGGCTCTAGTGCTTTAGTCTCTTATTATCCTTTCGTTTATATCCTTTACCTCCCACCCTCTTATCCCTCACTTAACTCCCCCACATCCCTCCTCATCTTCCTCTCCCTCTCTTATCTTTCTCCTATCCCCTTTCATCCACCCACCCTCCTATCCCCCTCCTATCATCCTCCCACACCTTCCTCCCCCTTCCCCCCTCCTCCTCTTCCCCACACTATCAACACCAGCAGCTATGGTAAAAGAAGCGACCATTAGACTCACTTTAGTTCAGAGAAAAAATCTGGAAATAGTTTAATGGTGGAGCTGATGAGTCGTGTCGGTGGTGTAACAGATGATGGTAGGTGAGTGGTGGTGGTGGGGGTGGTTGGTGATAGTGGTGGTGATAGTGGTGGTGGTGGTGGTGGGTATAGTGAGTGGTGGTGGTGGTTATAGTGGTTGGTGATAGTGGTGGCAAGTGGTAGTGGTGGTGGGAGTGATGGTAGGAGTGGTGGTGGTTAAAGTGGTGGTTAATTGGTGGTGGTAGTGGTTATAGTGTCAGGTGCAACACAACCCCTCTCTCCTCCCTCGCCTCTCCATCTTCACTACTTCACCTCTCCTCCTTCACTCCCTCACCTCTCCTCCTTCACTCCCTCACCACTCATGATGGAGAGGATCAGAGACAACTCATAAGTCTAAATTTTCACTCTCATATCCATCACCGGTCAGGATAAGCTCGACACCTATCTTCAAGGATGGAGATTGATGATGAAGTATAACTGCAGCTTCTTGTGATGGAGATGAAGGGAGTAGGTGGTGATAGTGATGGTAATAGTAATGTTAAAAAGTAGTAACGCTTTAAGTGACGGTGGTATTAGTGGAAGTGGTAATGACGTTGGCAGTAGTAGTAGTAGTAATGCTGACCGTAGTAACTAGCTAAGATGAGAACGACCTCGAATGGTCGTAACACAGTAGCAGGAGGTCTACCACTCTCCCAATTGGTCAAATTACAGGTTACGTCTAAAGGGGGGGGAGGCTCTTACACTGACAGGCGTACCCTCGGCTCAATCACTAACCATCTCCTGGCTCTCTAGGGAAGAACAGGTCAGCTACAGTCACTCTCATAAGGCTGATAACCCTATGTGACGGTGCATAGATTACCTAACTTGGTATATATATTGGGATACCACTATATAGCCTCCTTGAGGATATTCCGGGAGACGTGCTTGACAGGCGGACGAGGAGATACTCATTCCTAGACCAGCTGAGGCTTTCGTGTGCGTAATGAGGACCGCACCAGAGCCAGCCTCCCATCATCCTCCATCCACCTCCCTCCGTGTGGACCACTGGATCACCTTAGTGTGGACCTTTTCTAAATGGGCCCTCTCGATAGGGGCCCAGTAAGACTGGGCCCCTATCGTAAAAAATTATTTTATGTTGCTTTAAGACACCTCCCAGATGTGTGTGTGTGTGTGTGTGTGTGTGTGTGTGTGTGTGTGTGTGTGTGATTCAGATGACAACAAGGTGAAAACTCCATATGTCGGTGGCTGTTGTGTCAATTTTACTTACAGGGAGTTTAAATTCACTTAAAAGGGACTTGACCTTATAAAAAGGAGATTTGTTCTCACCGGAATTTGACTTTAACTTCCTGGGGATTTGACTTCACTTGTTCAGATGTCAAGGTTTAAGGTTCATCGGAAATTTAATAATACTTGATGTGGTGGTCGAGTGTGTCAGGTGCCAGGCAAATAATTATTTTATACCTGTCCGTGCATCAGCAGGTCAGCTAAAGGAAGATGTATCCTATTCTTCAGCAAACATTTCTCTTCCCTTCTGCTCCATCTCTTGCGTCAGACTCTCAACAGCTGTTTTGAACGGCCTCGACATAGATTGAATGCTGACAGAAAAAAAACAACAACATTTTTATATTATATTAAAAACCGACCTTAGTCTATTCCCACATATTGTAAGTTTACCCAGCCTTAGTTATCCCACCCCACCCCACGCCACTCAGGTACAATAAGCTGTGGTGCTATTCTTCAGGTGGTGCTCGTTGTATTAGACATGGTAATTTTAGTCAGTGTGAAATAGCATCACTGTTCGCTCGTAATTTTATCAGCTATTAATTATTTATGGGTCAAGAATTATTGTAAACCAGCCACTAACCACACACACACACACACACACACACACACACACACACACACACACACACACACACACACACACACACACACACACACACACACACAGAGGGTTGCCACTGATACCTATACACCCTGACCTGATATTGACTTTATGATATTACTGCTCGCCAGACGCCGCCCTTGTGGAGTGATCCTGGCGAAGGTTGTTGAAGAAGACGCTGCAGCTGTGGGTCTTGGCCAGAGCATGTCGTCAGGAAACAGAGTTACAGGAAGCTGATAATCTGGGGTGAGTAGATATTTAATTTTGTAGTGTAAATAATTATGTTCAGATTCAATATACTTCAGTAGAATTTTTCAAGACAAGAAGAGATTTAAGTTAAAATTATCGATACGTTAACTCACATATAGGGAGTGTCGTAAAGCTGGTGTATGATGTGTACTTATGAGAGATATATTTGTTATCGCAAAACTTGAATATGTTAAAAAAAAAAAGGGTAATCTATTTTTCACTCTTTTATTTTTAAGTCTTGAAATTTGTGTCGTTATGAGAGAATGAGGGAAGGTAACCGGATATTATTTGGGGAAAGATTATATGGACGATCACTTCATTTGTTTTCGAGGAAGTTAACATTTTGCACTTAAGAGCATCACCACAAACACGTAGGATCGAAACACGAGATTGAGTTTCTCTGTAGGTGTGACCAAACATAGATGAGTCAATATAAGAATGTGGCGTGTCTTATGGTTACATTATTTATAGTTTTAGTACAATTTATAGAAGAGAATAAAAACAAAATATTACAAGAAGTTTTACATTTTGTTTGCCTGTCGTTGATTGGTCGGCTGTCTGGCTGGTCAAGCAAAGAGTCAGATGGTTAAGTTGAGAAATGGTTGGCAGTCAGTCGTACAGAAAGTTGATCTTCTGTTTTAATGCTTATCTCCCTCTCCTGTTCTTTTTACTCTCATTTTGTCTCCTCCTCTTTCGCCTCCTCCCCTTCCTTCTTCTCTTCCTCCTCCCCTTCCTTCTTCTCCTCCTCCTCCCCTTCTACTTCCTCATCGTTCTCCTCTTCCTCCTCCTCTTTCTTCTCCCCCCTTCCCCCTCCTCCTTTGTTCTTGAACCTCTCATCATAAAAATATCACACTTGGATAATAAAGCAGACAGAACACCCTAGGTAACCTCGATAATTCAAGGGCCACACCATTCAGGTGAGGCAACACTCAGGTGCCACACCATTCAGGTGAGACAACACTCAGGTGCCACAACACCCAGGTGCCACAAACACTCAGGTGCCACAAACACTCAGGTGCCACAACACTTCAGGTGCAACAGCACTCAGGTGCCACAACATCCAGGTGCCACAAACATTCAGGTGCAACAACACTCAGGTGCAACAACACCTACCCAGGTGCCACAACACCCAGGTGCCACAAACATCTGTGTGCCACAAACATTCAGGTGCCACAAACATTCAGGTGCCACAAGTATTCAGGTGCCATCACTTCAGGTGCAACAACATTCAGGTGCCACAACACTCAGGTGCCACAAACATTCAGGTGCCACAAACATTCAGGTGCCACAACACTTCAGGTGCAAACATCAGGTGCCACATCACCAGGTGCCGCATACTCAGGTGCCACCAACACCAGGTGCCACACACTGAGGTGCAACAGCACTCAGGTGCCACAAACATTCAGGGCAGCACACACCAGGTGCAACAACATTCAGGTGCCACATCACTCAGATGCCACAATACTCAGGTGCCACAAACACTCAGGTGCCACACTTGAGGTGCAACAGCACTCAGGTGCCACAACACCCAGGTGCCACAACACCCAGGTGCCACAAACATTCAGGTGCAACAGCACTCAGGTGCAACAACACTCAGGCGCCACAACACTTCAGGTGCAACAACACTCAGGTGCCACAACACTTCAGGTACAACAGCATTGAGGTGCCACAACACGGAACACCTCCGGCAGCCTCATTAATGAATGTCAAGTCAGGTTACACCACCACTGTCTGACCCCTGGAGAGTTCTGTCTAGTTTTACTGAATACTTCTGCCAACGGACCGGAGGACACGGACCTTGTATCCGTCCTTCCGTGTGTGCGTGCGAGCCTGCATGCATTCTGACCACTATTTTTTTTAACCGCTTGCCCGATTGACTTCAGAATTGATGTGGAGATCAAGATTCCTATTCACTGATTGGCATCTTGACTCGAGGCAATAAATTGTTCACTTTTCTTGATTTTTGATTGGCCGGGACGCTTCTGAACATTGTGTGTAGTGTTCGACATAGACGGTGTATTGACAGCTGGGTGAAATATATCGCTGAAAGACGATTTAATTCTCATTTATACTAAGTTAAAGATTATTTTAACACCTTTTACGCGAATTTGCACAGAAATTCATATATTTTCCTTATGTTTGTGAATGTATGTCTGTATCTCACGACTGGTTAAATAAAAAAATAAATAATGCCCTTAGAAATGTCACAAGAACACGTTGAATATATAAACTCGCTTTCTACTCCATAAAATGTACAGGTTCTCCTCACTCTAATTCACAAACAATTTATATTTTCTCCCTAACCTTCAAAACTAATTTACTTGAAGGCCTATAAACTAATAACTCCAGAACAGTGAAGGAGGGTGTTAGTGTGGGAGTGTTGAAAGGTGTAGGAGTGGGGGGTGATGAAGAGGGGTGTAGGAGTGGGGTGATGAAGAGGGAGTGTAGGAGTAGGGTGATGAAGAGAGGTGTAGGAGTAGTGATGATGACTCTGAAATATCACAAAAAGATAATACCGAATATAAATGTTTCTCCTGGGCATATTTAACACCACCATTACAACAAAGACCAAGAGATTTCTCCCAATATAACATAACTTGTGTATAACGAGAGCAATAAAGTGGAATGTGCCCCCGTAATGGCTGAGAGAAATAAATGTTCTTATCCTCGTACACAAACAACGGATTTGCTATTGTGAATCTCGGTGGATCAACATTAAGCCAGCCAAGTCTTTCTCTTCTTCAGGGTATTAGTTAAGTGCGTCGTCTCCTCCCTCCCCCCCCCCACCCACCTTTAACCCTCCAGCCACGTATATATATCCCAAAAGGCTGCAGAATGTCATCTCCAATAAGATAAGATTTTACTGCGCTAGTTCACTTTAATAAGGTTTTGGTTTGATATCTCCAGTGAAATGATAAGTTTGGGTTAGTTCCCTGGAGGAGGTTCCTGGGAGAAAGCGATTGAGGTGTGGAGGTGTGTGAGATAGTGGTGTTATTTTATACATGTGTTGTGCAGGTGTCTGGTAAGTGATGATTTTGTACACTTGTGAAAATTTGAGATTTACTTTGTGTTGCTTGTCGGGTTCCATTTCGCCCACGATGCACACATGTACGTAACATCACTTGCACGCACACACACACACACACACATACACGCACACACACACCGGCAACAACAGTGTGACCATTAGTGACATCGTCCTCCACACTTTGTTAAACCAACATAATAATAATAATAATAATAATAATAATAATAATGATAATAATAATAATAATAATAATAATAATAATAATAATAATAATAATAACAATAACAATAACAGTAACAGTAACAGTAACAATAACAATAACAATAATAATAATAATAACAATAACAATAACAATAATAATAATAATAATAATAATAATAATAATAATAATAATAATAATAATAATACTATGCTATTCGGTCACATCCCACGGGGCAACTTTTTCCCTCGCCAGATCCTACACTGTTAACAACTTGGCCGCCGTGTCGCCGACTTTACCTCCATTACCTAATTAATCAACTCCTCGCCACGTTTTTCCACTGTCGGGTTAATCAGCCAACTCTTTTATTTTCCCGCCAAACTTTCATCATTCTGGCTTTCTAGCTTCACTACTTTTGTTCCTATTTTTTTTCCTTTTGACAATACAACACTGAAGAGATTTCTTTGGTACGTATTGAATGAAGGTGTGTGTGGGTGTGCGTGTGTGGGGTGCGTGTGTGGGGTGTGTGTGTATGTATGTATGTATGTATGTATGTATGTATGTATGTATGTATGTATCCCCAACCAGACACTGAACCTTCATAACTGTTCCCTTATCCGTATCGTCAGCCAGATACCCCGCCTTCACCGCCACCATCAGGAGGTTCCACACTACATTACCCCACAGTCAACACACCACACTACGGGTACCTGGCGCTACCACTGTGACTTTGCACACCTGAGTGAACCTGTTAATTTGGATAAGACAAGTTTCCCTGTTTCCCTCCCTATCTTAGTGTTTAATTGACTCAACAGCAGGTTAATAAGTTGCTGATTTCATGTTTTAACCTGACTTGTTATCATGCTCTGTGTGTGTGTGTGTGTGTGTGTGTGTGTGTGTGTGTGTGTCGTAGCCTCAAGTATCTTTATTTTCTGTTTTTCTGCTTGACTTTTCTGCTTCTCACCATTACCATAATTTAAGCATCTTTCTTTGTTATCATTTGTCTTAAGTAAAAAATAAAATACCTGTATATTGGTATAAACTTGAGGGACGAAACAGTACATTGACTCTATATTAAGAAGTAGTGAGGGTCGTCATTAAGCAGGTAGTGAAGGTCGTCCAGGTAGTGAGGGTCGTTAGTAATCAGTGATGTGTGTACAGTATATCAGGGGGCTGGATCAGTGTGTCAGGATTGGCCAGGTGGAGTTTATCTTTGGTCTAGTGGTGAGGCGACTGAGAGTAGCCTTTAGTAATGTGACAATAGGCGTACACACACACACACACACACACACACACACACACACACACACACACACACACACACACACAGAGTGGATATGGTAAGGATAAATCGTGTTAGAAAAGTATAGGAGAAAAAGCTAAGATCTAAAACAGGAGAAAGAACTCTGCAGTCTTCCTCCTCCTCTACCCTCAACTTATACTCAGATGATATAAAGTAAAATAGTGAGGTTCATCATATATTAAAATTATCACATACGAAGCACTTCACTCCTCACGATCTTTAGTTGTTCCTTGAGCATTACTTCTCCACTTGACGTGTACATCTCCTCCTCCATCTAGGTCACACTCTAGGCCTACGCTGTCATGAATCATCCTTATCACTTGTCTTACCTGTCCTGTATTTTATATGCCTATACTACCTGAGTGTGTGACCTCCAATTTACTCCTCCAGATACTTGTTGGAATTAATAGCATTTATCTTACTTATAAAATGTGACGAGGGGAGAATAACGTCATCTCATTGGATCAGAAAATAAAAGAAACTGTTTTTTGTTTTTTTCTTCTTCAAATTTAGAATCCTGTGTTATGCTGGAACCGAGAGAATGTGTGGAAAAATTATCGACCACAAAAACCAAAAAAATTAAGGATTGAATAATGATTCTAGTTCTCGAGTTATAGGTGATGCTGGGGAGATGGGGAGTGTTCTATAATCAAGACACAGAAGATGATTTAACAGTCTATAATTGCTCTCTTTATCCTCCCCTTTCATTTCTCCTAGCTCTCATACCTTTCCAGTCTCCCAACACTCCTCCTTCCCCTTCCTTTCCAGTCCCCTAAATCCCCTTCACCCCCCTCTTCCCTTTCCATCCCCACATCTCCCCATCCCTTCCTTCAATTTCACCCCCTCGTCCTCCTCCTCCTCCCCCAGTCATTTCTCTCCCCTGGCAGCACCCATCCCCATAATAACGCAACATCAGCGGGAGTAATGTGCACCTCATGGCAGAAGGTTGATAGCGTCAGGCAGTAACTCCCTCCTCCTTGACCAACACCTCCTATTTTGTCCCTACCTTATCTCGGTCCCGAATACTGTAGTGTATTATTGAACAAGTCAAACCCATCAGTTTCTAGTTTAACAAATTTATTATTAGCTTGTAGTACCAGTTGACTATTCTGGAAATGGTCAATGAGGTCTTGACACTGAATTGGTATCCATTACTCACTGCCACGAGAATGAGATTTCTACAAAAGAATAGATCATATTCATTATGTATATATATATATATATATATATATATATATATATATATATATATATATATATATATATATATATATATATATATATATATAGTCATGTGTGGGTTGATGTATCACTGCTACTACCATACAGGACAGAGGTTGCGTACACAAAAAAAAAATGAAAATACATCATATTCATTAGCAGTATATATAGGTCACTTTCATGTGGGTGATGTCACTGTTCACTGCCATGCAGGACAGTGGTTCATATACATTGGACGTCATATTCTAATTGAAGACTAATCAGTGCGGGCTAACAAATTTTGGATAAACAGCAAGAATGTCCTCAAGCACCCTGATTCAATGTAATAATTACAAAGTTCATGATACAATAAGCCAGGTGGCCTGAAGTCTTTGACAGTGTCACATTCAATAATATAGTGTTCAAGTGTATGCTTTAAAGGTTTATCACAAAGTTTACATGCTGAGTGTTCCGGTATGGGTATAGCGTTACTAACTTGCTAGATGTGTCTGTATCCTAGCCTAATTCTGGCCACAACTATATCACATTGTCTAGATCTGTCCTTATGCTGGCCATACCGGTACCTATTGTCACAAAATTTGTCATATTTACTAATGCTACAACTGCCAGGTCTCTCTCCATTTCTCAGTTCTTCTAGATCAGAGTTAATGATACTGACATGAATGTTTTTAAGTACAGCATTGGACAGGCCAAGGTCACGGTCCACATTTTCTTTCTTACATGCCTCATTGGCCAGTCTATCAGCACAGTCATGATACCTAATTCCAACATGGGACGGAATCCACACAAATTCGATACGAGAGTTGTTCTCATTGGCAGTTATCACATTTCTTTTAATATACATTTTATTACCTTAATATTGTATATCCTACATAATTATAATAATAATAATAAGAGTGACATATTTATTGAAACAACAGGACTCCATTCAGCCACACACCGCGACCTTGGCTGACCCACCCAGCTCTCGGTCAGACAGAAGAGCGTCTCTGATGGGTCAATATCGACATCTTACTGATCATATACATAAACCATCCGCCATGAGAACTTATCCCAGCATGAGAGTAAGTGAACCCTGAAAAAATTGATAGCTTGCGGGAGGACAGTGATAGCTGCTGAGGACTCGTAAGGTTCATAAACAGGTTCTTTTATGACAATGGTTTCGACCGTCGCGTCAAGAGTTGCGTTGGGTCTCTGTGGGTCTGGGGGGTCTGAGCGTCTCGGGGCCTTTTAAGAACATCGACAAAATGAAGAGGGAAGATAAGGAGGATGGTGAGTGATGATCGACAACACCGTAATGGCTGCTCACGTTATCTCAACTACTCTCTTCTTCTTCCTCCTCTTCCCTTCCTCTTCCCTTCCTCCTCCTCCTCCTCTTCCCCTTTCCGTAGGTCACCAGCCAGCCAAAATCTGTCTTAGATGCCAGCGAGCCGTCACACACATACCCCTCCCTGGTACGGCGAATGAGTGGGCAAGAGAGAGAGAGGAATAACTAAGGGTAGAGAACAAGGGAGAGAGAGAGGGGGGAGGGGGTATGAAGGGAAGGGGAGAATACGATAAAGAGAAGAGAGGGGAATAGGGAGGGAGGAAGGGAGGAGCGAAATGCTGTAGTGAGAAAAGACAAGATTGGAAGAAAAGGGGATGGGGAGTGGAGGGTGAGGAAGAAGGAAAAAGAAACATGACAACGAAATATTATCAACCTCAGAGATGAACCAACGGAGCAGAAGAACTACTGACGATGAAACACTCCAAATATTACAGCGGCCGCCCATAACGCGACCAACATCTAGGTTATCAGTCCGCCTACACGTCTCCCTCACTGTTAACATACACATAATGATATATCGAACGTCACAGTGGGAGATATAAAACTATAAGATACATCTATATATTGACGAAACTGATTATATTACGGATATAAAATGTGGATGTTAAAGGAGATGGAGACGAGAGTAGCGGTATTTTATCTAACACATCTCTCTAGAGGCAGAAAATAAACTAATGCAAGTATTGAAGAAGTGGATTATCTATAATCTACCCCCCCCCCCACCTCCAGATTATGCAGCCTTAAGATTAACCACCCTAACGCTAAACTAACCTTACATAATATAGCTTAACTTAATCCTCCCCCCCCCCACCACCCAGTATTGATGTACTATCCTCTATATGTCCCCACTTCCCCAACCCGACCCCCACCTGCCTCCCAAATCCTTACTATGTCCATCTCCCCAATCCACCTCCCACACCCCCATCCACCTTCCACACCCCCATCCACCTTACCATCCCTTCCCCCATCCACCTCCCCTATCCACCCCCAACCCTACAGCCCAAGAAACATTGAAGGAAATTCCGAGAGTTCCAGACGTCAGGCACAGGCGGGCGGATGTAGGAAGTTATCAGACTGAATCATCAGCAACTTGTGTCTTTTCGTGCACAGCCGAGCGTGACCCCTGAAGCACCGTCTAACAGGTCCTCGTTTCCTTCCTTACGTGATACTGAGACGGTGACTGGTGGCTCCCAGGGCTGCAAGAGTGAGTCTGGAGACGGCTGCCTGAATCGTGAAGCGTCTCTTTTTATCTACTTTATTACCACCCCATTCCGCTGTTGTATCTTTAGGCCGCTATAAAAAAAAGAGAACTATGTCATCACTTTATCTGTGTTATTTCACTGTATCACTGGACGCCATCACTGTACCATATAGCTTTTGTTGTTGTCCCGTACGCTACAGAATCTGTGTCGTTTGTGTCAGTGTTCCATTCCACCGCTGGTTCTCCTTCATATTCTCTGTACAGTCAGTTGGCTCCAAGTTTTTCCATCTGATTAAGCCCCGTCGCCTCACCCAACCTAGCGCCACCCATCATCAGAGCGATAGTTTCCTTACATCACTACTTCATGAATATTTATCCGTCTATTATTCACTATCTCCTTCATCCCTTCCTTTAACCTCCTTGATCTTCGTCTCTCTCTTTACTACCATCTACTAGTGGATTAAATAGTATTCTTATTCCAATCTCTCCTCCCCCCATTCACTTCACATAATGATCTCAGGACCTTCATTTTCGTCGCCTTCAGCTTACTACCTCTTCTTACACACACACACACACACACACACACACACACACACACACACACTACAAGCTTCCAGTAACATCGGCTCACCTGTTACCTAATACACAGCCATCTTCTTCCTTTGATACAGTTATATCTCGCCATCCATTTCTTATACCACCACTTACCTTCTTTCCCTTAGCAGTTCACAATCTCACTGTTTCATTTACTGAGTTGAAATATTTTGTTGCTTTCATTTTTTATTCAGACAAGTTGACCTTTTCATCATGTGTTCCTTTGGTTTATTTTGGTTCATTTTCACTTCTTTTTTTTTTACATGTACACAGTTTTATAGATTTGGATCGTCTGATTTGTTTACCTGAGTAGTGACGTCATATGATTTACCTGATGTTTACCTTCAATACACATATCAGTAAGACTTGTTTCCCTTATCATTCTTGTTTTGTTTTTACTTTCTCTTGCCATCCCATCCATTAATATATTGGACAAACATAATAACACTTCACCTTGTTCATGTCATACTATTTTCACTATACCATTAATCCATTTCAAGCTAAAACACTGTCACTCAGGTTTCTCAGTCTCAATAACAATTAAGAGAGAGAGAGAGAGAGAGAGAGAGAGAGAGAGAGGCTTTTAGTTCAGGATTGATATTTTGTGTTGTAAAAATTGAGTTTGAATGTTTTAAAAGCAATCTGTTAACAGTAAGAAAGCCAGACCTGAGGCGACGGTTCCCCAACACAACTGAAGGATTACCATTGATTGAATTAAAAAAAAAAGTATTATATATTTTGTCTTTGACGTGACACATGTACCTTCCCCTGGCTCGCTTACCTTACCTAACCTAACCTAACCTAACCTAACTTGCTGCGAGACAACATAACGTCTATACAACTTGAGTATAATAAAGTCACAAATTCATGACTAATAAGACTCAGCAGCTCAAGCTTACATCATTAATAAGACTCCTCAGTTACAGAGATTTTATAGGGAAAAGTATTATATTAAACTCAGAAAATTCGAATTGTATAATGAACACAAACTCTCTTATTTACTAATTGACTAAAAAAACATTGTTAGGGTTTTAAGATTATAATTTGATTAATATAAAAATAATCCACTTCAAAAAACGAAATATACAGTAGTGAATACGGTATTTACAAACTAATACGAAGATAATTATAATTCGTTAGTTACAGCGTAAAGATATAATACAGTTCAAGGGCCAATATAACGATAACAAAAAACACAATCGAACAGTTTGGTGTGTGAACGACGAGTTATATTGTCACCTACGTCACTTGTGGGGCTCCCTCTGGTATTGTAGGTGTGGGAGAGGAGGACAATATGTGTCACTTCCGCCCAGGTGTGACACAATACTGAATAGCTCTTCCGTCCGAGGTGTACCAGAGTGCTTGTGACATCTGTCGGCTGAGGGTGAGCTGCCCGAGGTGTACCAGAGTGCTTGTGACACCTGTCGGCCGAGGGTGGGCTGCCCGAGGTGTACCAGAGTGCTTGTGACATCTGTCGGCCTAGGGTGGGCTGCCCGAGGTGTACCAGAGTGCTTGTGACACCTGTCGGCCGAGGGTGGGCTGCCCGAGGTGTACCAGAGTGCTTGTGACACCTGTCGGCCTAGGGTGGGCTGCCCGAGGTGTACCAGAGTGCTTGTGACACCTGTCTCGGCCGAGCTGCCGAGTGTACCAGAGTGCTTGTGACACCTGTCGCTGAGGGTAGAGGTGCCAGGTGTACCAGAGTGCTTGTGACACCTGTCGGCCGAGGGTGGGCTGCCCGAGGTGTACCAGAGTGCTTGTGACACCTGTCGGCCGAGGGTGGGCTGCCCGAGGTGTACCAGAGTGCTTGTGACATCTGTCGGCCTAGGGTGGGCTGCCCGAGGTGTACCAGAGTGCTTGTGACACCTGTCGGCCGAGGGTGGGCTGCCCGAGGTGTACCAGAGTGCTTGTGACACCTGTCGGCCTAGGGTGGGCTGCCCGAGGTGTACCAGAGTGCTTGTGACACCTGTCGTGAGAGTGAGCTGCCCGGGTGTACCAGAGTGCTTGTGACACCTGTCGGCTGAGGGTGAGCTGCCCCGAGGTGTACCAGAGTGCTTGTGACACCTGTCGGCTGAGGGTGAGCTGCCCGAGGTGTACCAGAGTGCTTGTGACACCTGTCGGCCTAGGGTGGGCTGCCCGAGGTGTACCAGAGTGCTTGTGACACCTGTCGGCCTAGGGTGGGCTGCCCGAGGTGTACCAGAGTGCTTGTGACACCTGTCGGCCGAGGGTGAGCTGCCCGAGGTGTACCAGAGTGCTTGTGACACCTATCGGCCGAGGGTGGTTTGATCTGTCACTTCCCGAGCTCTGTAAAGCTTCCTCTCTAGCTCATGATTCAATGGAGCAGTGATACGTATTTGTTTGTTCTCGGTACTTTATTATTATTATTATTATTATTATTATTATTATTATTATTATTATTATTATTATTATTATTTTGCGGCTTTAAGGTGAACATTGGGGAGTATATCTTGTAAAGTACATTATCGGTTTCTGTGAATTGTAAATCACACAATTTTTTTTAAAAGAAATGCAAATTTTTAAAGTTTTTCAATTTTGTTTTTCTTCTCTGTAATGTAAGGTGGCCACGTTACGATCATGTACACACACACAAACGGTCATAAGAATTACCAGAAATAACTTAAGAAACACAACTTAATAATTTACCTCTTGCCTGTGTTGTCTTAGTAGAAAATTATTCTCTAAAATACCTGCGTCTATGGAACATAATCTTTGTAGCATTAAGACCAATAATTTAACGTTCTAATATCCTGGGTTAAGGAACGTATGAACAGTGTAATGTGTAAACAGGACAGATAGAGAAGCTATAAACACGGAGGACAAGAATGAGGACAAGAAAGATGAGGACAGATGTGAGGGATGCAACAGTTCTCAGGAGAGTGTTAGTGATGGTGCCCCAGAGGTCCATTAGTGGCACACAACACCCAAGGAAGGAGATTAGGAGAAGAAATAAACGAGAATACAAAGAAAGGAAGGAAGGAAGGAATGAAAGTGGGAGAAAACAATGAAAACGAATGAAACTAAAAGCCAACGAATGAAAGTTTGCAAGAGGAGAAAGAAAACAAACAAATCTTTAAATAATGATTGGTTCAGGGAGAGTTAAGAGAGCCAACGAAGGAGGGAAATAAAGGAAATATAAGAGCCGGAGCGATATTGAGTACAAGTTTAGGACTGAAATGACCAAAACGCAACTAAGAAAGTCATAGCGTGAGAGAAGAGAATAAAGATCTAAGAGAGTTATAGCCATGTAAGGTATACCTGAGGCCCCGTAATGGTGGGTCACTTATGGTAGAGGGAGATAAGACATGCGCCAGAACTAGATACTGTACTTGATGCTGTGTACCTCTCTCTCTCTCTCTCTCTCTCTCTCTCTCTCTCTCTCTCTCTCTCTCTCTCTCACTCTCTCTCTCTCTCTCTCTCAACTGTACCCCGTGTGTTGGTTAGTTTATGTTGCTGATATTTTTTCCTATTACCTTTATGTTATGGTTTTAGTGGATCGGTTAGATGAGTTTTCAGATCTCTAATTAAAGAGGAATTATTAACATAGAAACCTTTATAAGACCATTTCCTACACTTTACCTGTTGGTGTTGATTGTTAAGTAGGTGCCATTGTAATGAGTGCCAATTCTGATGGGTGCCAATCCGGTTTGGTGCCAGTAATGAGGGGTGTCAGTGTTGATGGATGCCTGTGTTAATGGGTGCCAGTCCTGATGAGCCCCCAGTCCTAAGCTTACTCCTGATGGGCCTAACACTAATAGGTTCCAATCTTAATGGTTTGGTCTCCTTAGGTTAAGTCGTTTTCTTTAAGTGCATCTAGTTCCCGTAGTCTCAGATCAGTTATGACATGATTCTGGTACCACTTGTGTGTCGTGTCGTCATGGTATCCTTAATTAGGAGTGATATATATCGTGAGACTGAGGATCCTGCCGTCACCATTAACCCCGAGAGAGGATTCAGAAAGTGTATATACTTTAATTACTCTTCGCTGAATAGTACTAAGTTCATCGTGGTAGCCATTGAGAATCCGTAGTCAGTCATCTCTCTGGACTTTTGGTTGTTTTATGTCATTTTCATACATTGTTCATTAAAATATCTCAATAGTTATGTAGTGGCCATAAGACTCCACCTTGCTGTACACCCGCTGTAGAGGATGAGAAGGACACTGGTGAAGGTATTAAGGTCACGAGTTAGACTACAATATGTTCCTACCGATAAGATGGTTATTTTTTTGTTGTATTAAACGCTTAAGTTGATGCTCTTATCGATTGCGTGTCAAGTGATATATGTAATCCTTCAATTCTGACACAAGTCCTCCAGAGGAAGATTTAAAGAAGATTTCATCGGATTATGAAACCCTATTTATCACCCGTGTCATTGTATTGAATCTCTTAATGGGGATTTCATATGATCCAACGATAAGTCCCTTCAGACCACGGACGGGTGATTTAACAGAATGTCTTTATGTGTGGAGTTAACGAGTTACAGAGCACGTCACTGGGAGCCGCTTAGAATGAGGTTATGTCATGGGTGGTGATGGTGAGGTGGCCTAGCAACAGGGGGGAAGGGAGGGCAGCGGCTGGGGTAAGTTACGTCAGTGTGTTGACCTTACGTCGACCCCCAACTGAGGGTGTCTTCGACCTGCTATAAACAGATGTATTGTATCGGGAATCCTCCCTCCTCACACTCTCCTCCTGTCACTACATGTAACTTACAGATATAATCCATGGCCCTTTAGGCAGTGTAAACGCCTCTGTGCTTCACCTTGTACAGGATGCAAAGGGGTGCCCAATAAACTAGCTCATTTTCCTCATCTCTCTCACCCCTTTCTCCCTTACCTTCCTCACCCCTTATCTCCCTCATCTCCCTCACCACCCTCACCCATCATCACCCTTACTGTCCTCACCCCACATATCCCTCACCTCCCTCACCCCTCCTCTCCCTCACCCGTCCATAATTTACCTGCCTCATATACCTTTTCTCGTCCATTAGTCTTCCCCTTCTTGACCTCATTATTATCTTACCTCAGCTTTTAACTCTGTCATATTTTCTATCCTTATCACCTGTGCTCCCTCCTCAATCATCATTTCTCCTTCCCCCTCTTTCTCTCCTTCCCTCTCTTTCTCACCTCCTCTTCTCCCTTTCATAATTCCTTCCTTCCTTCATATCCTTTTTCCTCCTCCCTCTCCTCTTTACCCTTCCTCCTCCTTCCTCTATCCCCTCTTCCCTAACATACTTCATCTCGGAAGCTGATATGGACCAGCTCCCGGGCGCGATACATTTACATAAAATATGTCTCACCCGATGCTGCCTCGCCGCTGTCGGTTTCCTGTGACTGTCGACGGAAGAGTCACAGCCGATAGTGAAGGTAGTTTGACTGCAGTACTGTCTATTTCTGATATATGTAAGAATAGATGGTGAGTCACAACAGGTGGTGATAGATACAGCATCCTCTTCCTCCCTCTCTCTCTCTCTCTCTCTCTGTGTCTCTTTTCGTCTTTATCACTCTCTCATTCTCCTTTTTTCTATTTCCTCTCCTCTGCCTCTCTCTCACTCTTCTCCTCCCCACTCTCTCTCACCCTACCCCTTCTTCTATTCCCTCCCACTCTCCTCTTTCCTCCTTTCTTCTTCCCTCCCTCTTCTCCTTCTCAGATACATATATCATGTCTTAGGAAACTCTGACAACAACATAGGGACTGATTCATAAGGTGACGCTTCAGGATTTCCATATCTGTGGGCATTAAAGTTCGATCTTCAGAGTGTAGGTGAGGGCGAGTGGTGACCCTTATGTTGGAACTGGTGACTTGTAGGACTTTTATGTTGGAACTGATGACTTGTAGGACTTTAATGTTGAATCTGGTGACTTGTAGGACTTTTATCTTGAATTTAGTTTATGGTAGAAGGGCCAAAGGAAGGCAGAGACTGGGATGGAGGAATTGAATTAAAAACTGAGTCCCCAGAGAGATACAAAACCTTAGAGGGTTGGTAAATACACCCCAAGAACGTTTAGAGTGGTGGACTGTGGTAGCCAACCCTAAGATCTACATAGGTTAAGTTAGGTTTTAACTGTTCCTTGTTGTTTTACCGTGGTGACCCGTACTAATAATATTACTGCTAAAACCACTACTACTATTACCACTACTACTATTACCACTACTACCACTACTACCCATACTCTAGGATAAGTGTCAGACATCCGGGAGGAGGCACCTTAGGACATCATCACCATATGTCTGTGTCGCTCTTCACCTCCGCCGCCGCCTCGGTAACCCTGATATATGGCCCCTGTGTTATTGTTGCATGTTGGAGGGAGGGTGTGGCTCTCCTGTAGCCCGTATGTAGATCATCCTTTATCTGTAGTCTCGCCAGGATCCGACTCTCTCATTCATAGGTCACGTGGCTGGGTGGATGGAGTGAGTCACCTAATGGCCGGCCCAAGGGCCACCTAGGCGTGAATTTGTTTAAGGTGTAGAAGCTGTCGTCAACGCAGCAACCACACCTTGAGTTAACGAGCTGCATGACCCAGTGTCAAGTAATAGTCCGAGAAGACCGGACAACTCGCCAACTGCACTGGCTAACCATTACCCCGGAATACGATCCGCAAATTGATTAACAGCCCGGTCCCCAATTACTGCTGGGGAGACAGAGGCAAATGGCGTAAAGAAACTTACTCATAGTTTCACCCTGCCCGAGGATCGAACCCGGGTCCGGTCGCTTGCGAGGCGATCATGCTGACCATTACACCACATAGTAGGTAACGTATTGCTGTAATGTGTTGATAATGTCACTTGATTCATTATTTCACTGAGGTAAAAAATTATACAGTGACAGACACAGAAACACATTAATAGTGATACAGTTGGAGGAACACAAACAAGGAGCCGATGAAGCAGTGACTCGTGTAATAATAATAATAATAATTAACGGTTTTATTGAAAAAGTTCTGCAGCCCGAAGGCTGAAAATATACATTGGACATAAATGACTTATTACATACATTGGTGGTTTAACAAAAGCCTTCATTAGAAAGGTAAAAGGAACATACAGTGAACATACAGATTAATGTGTGTGTGTGTGTGTGTGTGTGTGTGTGTGTGTGTGTGTGTGTGTGTTGGGGATGTCAAAGGTTAGCATCACAGTTCACTTGGTTGTGGAGAGTTTGTGTCAAAGTTAACTTGATTTGGGTAAAGTTTACGACAAGTTAACTGTGGCTTCGAAACCTAACAGATTTATTAAATTATTACAGTAATCGAGCCGTGTGTGTGTGTGTGTGTGTGTGTGTGTGTGTGTGTGTGTGTGTGTGTGTGCGAGAGAGTCAGGCAGTTTGGGCAGATGAGATTATATCAATAACTGTATTAAAAGACGAAAAAATTGTGTCAGGTGTCGAGAATGAATTACTTCGAGTAGCTGGGTGCACGGGGTCGAGGGTTGGCATTGTACCTGTGTGGTTGGTTAGATCAGGTTAGGTTAGGTTAGTGCGTGTAATAATGTTGTTATCGAAGTCACCTGGAGCCTGAAGGATTAACTCTTAAGTCTCCAGGATTTGTGAAGTTCGTGGAGGTTGACGTCTACGTGTGAAATGTTACTGGCCAAATTTATATCGGATTTACTGTAAGCATTAGTGAGATTGTTGTTAAAAGTAATTATGATATAGAGTGTTCATAAAAAAGTTGTTCTTGGTTAGGTTAGGTTTTACTTTAGTTTTATGTCCTGGAGAGTTTATAACACACGGAAGGAGCAGTCTCGTTGAAAGTTTTGTGTCAATATAATTTTAACCCAATAGTTATAAATATATAGTTTTATTTGTAACAGCGTTCACATAGAACAAAATACTAAGAAACATTAATCACTTGGTTCGTCTTAATACGTCACATTATGGTTTTTAAATGCGTTGATTAACTCTATGTATGCTTACTCTGTCTCAGTGAAAAATAATCCCCCGCGTCCCAGCCTGCTCACGGCGCCTCCACCTTCTGCCCTCCTACGCCGACCTGTTCTCCTACGCCGACCTGCCCTCCTACATAAACCTGCCCTCCCTACATAAACCTGCCCTACTACGCCGACCTGCCACCTACATAAACCTGCCCTCTACATAAACCTGACCTCCTACTTAAACCTGCCCTCTACGCCCATGCCCTCCTACATAAACCCCGCCCTCCTACATAAACCTGCCCCTCCTACATAAACCTGACCTCTCGCCGACCTGCCCTCCCTACGCCGCCCTGACCTCCCTACGCCAAACCACCTCCCTACGCCGACCTGCCCTCCTACGCCGAACATTCCTCACTAACGCAGCTAATGTTCAGTTCTCTATCACACTTTGTTTATCTTCGCTTTTATTTTCTTAGGCCTTTTCTTTAAGTTATAAAGAAAAACACTTAAATTATCTTTCCTAAAATGTTGAAGTCGTGTTAAAAGCGGCGTCTTAGACAATGGTTTCCTTCCACTCAATTTGTATTCAAGAAAAATTTCCCCCCATTCAACGAGAAAATAGATAGAGCTACAAAAATGGGCCTGGGTTAAGAAAAAGAGGGTTTTATGGGAATTTATAGCAGAGAGAGAGAGACAGACTATGTTTACCCTGGAGTACGCCCCTCTCTCTCTCTCTCTCTCTCTCTCTCTCTCTCTCTCTCTCTCTCTCTCTCTCTCTCTCTCTCGTCTTCCTATCCCCCTTGTCGGTGATCAGGACCATCAATAGCTACCTCCCGGTCAGGATAAATAACATTACTTCCTTCTCACGTCCTCGGGGAGCTATTCTTCCCTGGCCTCGATCGATGTTAGATATATACGCCGCGACACCCTGGATTTTTTCTCCCACGTCAATATCGGATAAATTCTTTGTTAATAATGTGTGTAGCGGCATGTGTCTGTTTGTCTATTAGTGTGGCAGGTTTTTGTTTTTTAATTAGATTAGGTATTGTTATAAATGTCTACAAAAGGTGGGGTGGGTTTTTTTTTTTTTTACGTAGAATTGAATTTGATATTTTGTTATGAACGTCAGGTAAAACTTGGGATGTTTTACAGGGTGTTTGGTATCGTGTGTTTATTTATTTGTTGTGTCTCCCCCTACAGCTATAAGGGGTGATATATTGTCTGTGCTGTGATTTTGTCTGTTATTTTATTTTGTGTTTCTTGTTTTTTTTTTTTACACGCACCAGTTATTCTTTTGTTTTGTCTTAATCGTCTTAAAATTTGGTTCTGTACGTGTGTCTAGTGACCTTCGATCTGTTTTTATTTTATATATATATTTTTTTTATTTTAACCTCGTTCAGTATTTTAGGTCATAATTTCCTCACATTTGGATAATTTAAGACGAGATATTGACACAGCTAAACTTTAAAACAAACCTGAAATATTATTAGAAAATAATTTCTCTCTCTCTCTCTCTCTCTCTCTCTCTCTCTCTAGTCATGTCTGAGATAAAAATGTCAAATATTATCGAGAAGTTTGTGTGTTTCGTTACCTGTTATGTCTTGCTTGATCTAGCCACGACACTAGTAATTATAGATAATTTTTCACAGCTTCCACAAACAGGTGTAGACAGATGGAAACAAAGTGTGTCATTTTTGTTGTTATTGGTTGGGTCAAAGGTCAGGAATAATAGTAAGGGAGAAAAGTTTGTATTCAGCCGAGAATGTTGTGCCTTTTATTGGTTGTTTGTATATCTGATAGACAATAGAAAAAGTTATGATAGGAATTCAATGTTACCTTTTTGCCGGTGACGTAAACAGGGAAGGGGGGGGGGTGAGCTTGTTTACGTATTGCTATTTGTTTGTTTGTTTATTTGTTTGTTTGTTACCCTTGTTTACCAGTCAGGACGATAGAATAGATACACTTGTACTTTAATTCTAACTTTTGATACAGACGACAGGTAAACTGGGATGGTATACTGTGTTATGGAGAAATAAAGGTGTATAATGTGTGTTTGTATGTCATATGTTTGTTTAGGTGTGTTTGTGTATTAATATTTCGTTTGTTTTTTGTGTTAGTATTAGTTTATATGAGAGAAGAATGTACCAAAAGTGAAATTAAACCTTTTACCGTGGCTGGAGGTACAAAGAGCAGTGTCGTGGTTAAGCGTGGGTGAAGCTTAACCACGACAAAGGTGGTAAAGGAAATGGTTTTGTGTGGTTTTTCTTCTTATCGAGTTCGATCATATAATTGTTTTCAACTTTGGATTTTCTGTTGTTTTTTGTTTGAGAAAATCACACAAACCATCTTTTAAAATTGGTATAAATGAATCAACCTAACCTACAGAACTTAAACTAACCTAACCAACCTAACTAAACCTACCTAACCTAACTTAACTTATCCAACCTAACTAAACCTACCTAGACTACATTAACCTACAAAGGCTAGCTTAACGTAACCTACCCAACCTAACCAAATGGTCTGAGACAACATTTTGATTAATCTAAGTGAGGTTCCATAGGTTAGCTTAGGTTAGGTTAGGCTAGTTTTTGTAGGTTAATAGCCGCCATGACATGAGATCCGCTCTTATGTTAATTATAAATGAGATAAATGCATTATTACTTATTTATTTCATGGGTTATCTTTTGTTATCTGTGAATCTCTTAATAAGAAAGATATTTCCCTAGGGCGTTAATATAACTTACTTAACGTAAAACTCAGAGATATATTTTTCCACTAGGTGTCAACAGGAGTCTTCAGTCTAGAGTATTTTGTTGTGTTTGTCTGTACGTTTATGTATCTTTCTCTGTTGACATAAAAAAAGGAAACAGTATGATATATCACCAGACGTAGCTCAGGGGAAATCATCCATAAATTCTTCATATATGTTACCTCTACATGCAAAGGTCAGAGTTGGAGGTCACAGGTTGCCGTGGGTCAGAGTTGGAGGTCACAGGTTGCCGTGGGTCAGAGTTGGAGGTCACAGGTTGCCGTGGGTCAGAGTTGGAGGTCACAGGTTGCCGTGGGTCAGAATGCTTATTTTATTTCTTTCGTGTGTTTATCTTTGAAAATAAAACACCAAAAACACAGAAATGTATGTTGTTAAGGCATTGGTTAAGACAGTGGTTCCTTTCTATCAGTAAACATTTAGTGTCTTTTAATGACTTTCCAGACCTAACCTAACCTAACCTAACCTAACCACTTGCACAGATCGTCAGAGAGAGAGAGAGAGAGAGAGAGAGAGACGTGAGGTGTGTTAGTACCAAGAGGTTTATGTCTTTCAAATGACAAAATTAGTTCCTAGGTTGAGTGTCTTTGTTGTCCTGTGACTAATATGTTTGTGTGCAACAGACCTTTAACACACACACACACACACACACACACACACACACATACACACATACACACACACCTAAATATTAATCTAGGTAAAGACAAAAGAACAATTATCACCGACGTCCGGCTTAAAGGTATACAGCATCCTTATTAACACCTATACCAGCATCCTCTCCTCTCCTCTCCTCTCCTCTCCTCTCCTCTCCTCTCCTCTCTAGTCCTTCTTCCTCGTGACTGAGAGATTGTATCAGTGACTCTCTCTCTATCTCTAAAACAATCTTTCTCTCAGATATTGTATTACTGTCACAATCATAGTCCAAGATGTTTGCAGGTATTATAAGCTAGAAATTAACTCGAATAAGACAAAGTTCACTCACCTGGCATGATTGATTACTTTGTTTACCACTCGCCTGGGATGATTGATTACCTTGTTTACCACTCACCTGGGATGATTAATTACCTTGTTTACCACTCACCTAGGATAATTAATTACCTTGTTTACCACTCACTTAGGATGATTAATTACCTTGTTTACCACTCACCTGGGATGATTAATTACCTTATTTACCACTCAGAATGATTACCTTGCTTACCACCACTTAGGATGATTAATTACCCCTTGGTTACTTACTCCTACCTTGGGAGGATTTAACGTCTTTGTTTACCACTCACCTGGGATAATTAATTACTTTGTTTACCACTCGCCTGGGATGATTGATTACCTTGTTTACCACTCACCTGGGATGATTAATTACCTTGTTTACCACTCACCTAGGATAATTAATTACCTTGTTTACCACTCACTTAGGATGATTAATTACCTTGTTTACCACTCACCTGGGATGATTAATTACCTTATTTACCACTCACCTAGGATGATGATCTTGTATACTAGGATGATACTCAGGTACAAGACACTCACCTCTAGGATGATTGATTACCTTGTTTACCTGCTCTTATGTCTCCTGTAGAGGGTCATAACTTCACCCTGTTAAGCCTCAGGTGAGGAGTAATGAGGAATTAGTGGTGGTGTTATGGCGGGTTTTATGGGTCTGCCTGAGGGAAAGAAAATATGTTATTATTTCTTACTTTCCCAGGTAGATATGGCGTAATGTCAAGGGGGGGTTGGGGGGGGGATCACGTTACCTGTTGGAAGGGGGAAAAAAACTCACTATTTTCTATTTTCCTTCGGCTTGTGATTTTTTCCCTTCGTTGTCTATATAAACATCAAGATAGATTTACCTGTATTTTCACCTGTAATTTAATTCATCCACAAACGACACTTCTTGTAATAGATACAATTATACGTACATAGATTTAACAATAATAAAGTTAGATAAATGATAAATACTTCCAATGATCTATATAATATTATTTTATTATGCCCCGCTATATAGAGAGACAGTAAAGTATATATTTGCTTCTGGTGAAATTGTACCTCGATTGGTCCTCATCTGAGTGGTACCAATCCTCTAGTGAAGGCAGCCAAGTGTCCTGGATCACGTCCAATTATAGCTGAATTAACTATATTATGCTATATTTGGCTATATTATGCTATATTTGGCTATATTATGCTATATTTGGCTATTTTGGCTAGATTATGCTATATTTGGTTATATTTGGCTATTTTTGGCTAGATTATGCTGTATTTAGCTATATTATGCTAGATTTGGTTATATTTGGCCCAATCAATAACGTATAAATTAAACTAAATGTACAATATATATCTAAAATACAGGGTCATCAAAAAACAACACCCAGATTTTATTATATATCGTTTAAAACCTCTGCATTTTTTGGGGGTAACTCTGTATGTTGTTGTTGTCAAGTTATAATGATATATATAATGTTATTGTTCTGAGGTAACTGTTTTTGTTCTCTTGTATCCCATTAAGGAGAGAGAACCTGGGATATAAGGAAGGTATATAGTGTCGTGTGTTATATCGTTTATATAACACGTATTATCATGTTATATCCAATTGGTGTTGTTGGAGGACAATAAACATTAACAGGAGAAGGTATTTTTGTGTCTGTCTTATTCTTTCTTCTTTTCTTCTTTCATTTCTGTTTTTTTTCTCTTTCCTTTTCTTTTTTATTTATCTCTTTTTATCTTTTTTTTTCCTTCGGTTTTTTTTTCGTGTTTCTATTTTTGTTAATTTTCTGTCTTTTAATCTTTATTTTTTTTTCTTTTTCTTCTTTCTCCTCTCTTTCCCTCCTTCTCCATTTTCCTCTCTTGTGTTTCTGTCTTACATAACATATTCAGTAGCTCTTCCTCACTAATGATTTATCAGTCCCGTTAAGTCTCAGATACTCGTAAGTTTATGTCACTGTCTGAAATGTTTAGACTACAACTATGTTAGATAAGGATATGTTAATGTCATGATGTCTCTTATGTTGAAATATTTATGTCAGTACCGATGAGACATTTTGAATCTTGTTATTTATTGTACTGTGAAATTTTCCTGTCTGTAATGTCTTAATTACGTCAGAGTGATATGGTTTATTTTTACGTCAACAACACATCCTTCTTATATTTCGTATATTAAAACGTATCAGGGTGTACTAGACGTCAAAGTGTACTAGACGTCAGGGTGTACTAGACGTCAGGGTGTACTAGACGTCAGGGTGTACTAGACGTCAGGGTGTACTAGACGTCAGGGTGTACTGGACGTCAGGGTGTACTAGACGTCAGAGTGAACGAGACGTTAGAGTGTACGAGACGCCAGGGTGAACTAGACTTCAGGGTGAACTAGACGTCAAAGTGTACTAGATGTTAGAGTGTACGAGACGTCAGGGTGAACTAGACATCAGGGTGAATTAGACGTTAGGGTGTACTAGACGTCAAAGTGTACTAGACGTCAGGGTGTACTAGACGTCAGGGTGTACTAGACGTCAGGGTGTACTAGACGTCAGGGTGTACTAGACGTCAAAGTGTACTAGACGTCAGGGTGTACTAGACGTCAAAGTGTACTAGACGTCAGGGTGTACTAGACGTCAGGGTGTACTAGACGCCAGGGTGAACTAGACGTCAGGGTGAACTAGACGTCAAAGTGTACTAGATGTTAGAGTGTACGAGACGTCAGGGTGAACTAGACATCAGGGTGAACTAGACGTTAGGGTGTACTAGACGTCAAAGTGTACTAGACGTCAGGGTGAACTAGACGTCAAAGTGTACTAGATGTTAGAGTGTACGAGACGTCAGGGTGAACTAGACGTCAGGGTGAACTAGACGTCAGGCTGAACTAGACGTCAAGGTGTACCAGAAGTCTCCATCATCCCTGGCAGGTGAGGTAACCATTTTTCTCTCGTATGTTATCATGAGGTTCTTCTCTCTTCTTCGTGTTCATGGAGTGTGAAATGGGAACTTTTCTCATCACATCCACTAACGAGAACCACCTGTATTACTGCCGCCTTTCCTCACTTATCTCTGTTTTATATATGTTTTTTCTTTCCTTCTAGGGCTCTGTTTGCATCTGTTTTCTCCCACACGCGCAAAAAAACGCACACACGCGCGAAACACACACACACACACACACACACACACACACAGATTTGGTTCCTGGTTCGGGTGCAGAAATTAGTCTACTATATACAATATATACGATAAATTGATACATAATCACAAGTTCACATTAGTATGCAAACAATGTACATAGGTAGTGTATATATGTGAAAATTTACATAGAAAGTGCAGGTGTACAAACAATATAAAGAGAAATTGTTAAAAAAAAAAAAGTTGATTTGCTGCAGTTTCATCACCCTTGTATTTTGTAATCCTAATTTTGAATTGTTTGATACTGCTACAGGGTTTGATTTGGTGAGGTAGAATGTTTTTTTACTTGACCTTCTACGCCAGGTGTCTCAAAGTTATGATAGCTAAGACCTCATTTTTTTCAGGTCCTATAATTTTATTTGTAAACTGCAGCCCATATTAACTCGTCATTTAATTTAGTTTGATGGATTTCCACTCGGTGTGCATATTCCATAGTTTACTAGTAGTCAACATCTGTGGTTGTTAATTGTTTATGGTACAGACAGAGATCCAATGAATAATTAACTTTTATGTCAAAATAAGAGGATAAAGAAACACTAGGAAAACTCTAACAATATATTATGTAAGTTTATAATAAGGAATATGGAGTAACAGTACAAACAAAGTGTAGAGAGTGACAGCAGGTGGACCATCAGGCGGGGTATAGTCTGGCTGTTAGGAGGTGTTGCCCACATGAGAGGAGAGGACCCACTGACAACCCTTGGTGGAGTCCGCTGCTTTAATACATTTCTCTCGACTCGGGATGTGGGACCGTCCAATTTCCTGCTCTCAGTCTCACTTAGGTCACCAGACTAGTCAGGTCCTATTTTACCAATGAACATAGTCACTGTTCCTACAAGTACCACCACCACGACTTACCTCAGACTAGCATTGTGTGAAACTCCTTGCCACAGTGGGACTTTTTCTTATAGTATATTACCTCCACCAATTCAAAACATGCTACAAACAAACGATCATTAATTCGTCTTCACGTAACTATATCAATTGGCCTATTACAACAAGGAGACAAATCGAGCATCCAAAGCTTGATGAATAGTATTAAAATTTATTCCTTCTACTCTAAAGATACAAATAATTCAGAGTCTCATCACAACCAAAACATGTCTGAAATGCCATGGTATATGCTGATAGAGCCTCACTGGCGCCCCCATACACAGTGACCTGACACCTTTACTATGCCCGTCACCCTTGCTGGTGTTCAGGGTCACACACGACAGTTACTCTGAAGCACCTGACTGTGTCTCATCGAGTAAAGTCACTCGTTCACGCCGTCGACGCCACCATTCAGTGAACACCTCATCTGCTCCACTATAATTGACAGGGGTGAGGCTTAACAGTGGTTCTGGGCACTGAGGTTAAGCGGAATTATTTCCTTTACAGCCTCACACACACAGTACAGTACTGGCTTTTATTTGTAATAGTTTATAAAACCACCTTACTAGTTATATGTCTTACAATTTTATAGATTTTCAAATTTCATGGACTCGGTCGAGGGTCATTAGAGTGTAAGGAATTCTATGTACAGATCATAGCCTCTGGAACTGTGCATAAACGCCACCTACAGTACTTATGTTACACTACCACAAGTTCAAAGATATATTCCCTTCATCCCCTGATCCAACGGTCGACGGCTCAAGTACTGTGGTAGGTCACTGAGTGGGGCGCCCCCAGCCACACAGCTGTAGATTTGGGTACCTAATTTCACAGTTAGGGAAGTGGAAGAGGGAAGTGACAGACAAATTACCCCCTTGTACACCGGAGGCCTATAGTCTTCACTGTGTTGTATCTACACTGCCCTAGTGGTCGTTAGGCTTAGGAGACTCACCTTCACTACTGTTAGGTTACGTTATATTTAGTTTGAGACGTTAATAATACCTTTCAGGCACATTATGGCTATAGAAAAAAGAAATTCCTATATTTATAAACAACGACGCATCGTATACAGCTTTAATTTTCCTGAACAGTAAATTAAGTTCATATGAATTTTAAAGGTACTTTCCAATTTTTTTTCCAAGTAATTATTTTCTTTCTCGGCATTAACTAATAATCTGTGTGACTCGTAAAAAAAAGGCGCTTCTCACTTAACCCACATTACAACACGTCTCCATCTCTTTAACCTGCTTTAATCTAACCTAACCGACTTTACCTTTCCTACTCTAACTTAATATAAAATATATCTACACAAATCAACTTATGAACCGGACAAAGATGTTTCCAAATACCTGGGGAGTGAAGTGACGCTGTGAGAATCAATCAAATGTATCAAAATTCACTTCATTTCTATATCGTTTAAATAAAAAATAAACAAATAAAAATAACACTCAGGCTTGTGGTAGTAGAGACGAGAGATTGGATCTGTCCATAAATGGTGGTAAGAGTTTCAGCCTGATCATTGTTATTATGTTGGTCGTGTCGGGGTGAGATGTTCCTCGCCTCCAGTGTTTCAGAGTTCATTATGGCGGGCATGATGTGTCTTGTGTACTAAGGAATGTGTTAAGTTATCAGTACTCTCATATATCATTTTAAGAGTTATAAGGTATTACTAAATTGAATCATATGAGTTTGGGGATGTAGTGTGTGTATGTGTGTGTGTGTGTGTGTGTGTGTGTGTGTACTCTCGTAAGTCATTATTTTCTTAGTGTAGTAAGTCAGAGAGTGAGTCAGTGAGGGAGGTGGATGTGGGTTAACAGCCTCTGCTAATATTTGTGTGGTGACTAGTGGTTCTTCCTGATGGTGCCCTCAGGACCTGCGTCAGCCACTTCTTCATGAGGCTTGTCTGTACTACGTCTGTCTGTCTGTCTTTGCATGTCTGTCTCTGTGTGTCCATCTGTCTGTTTCTCTGTCTTTGCGTGTCTGTCTCTGTGCGTCCGTCTGTTTTTCTGTCTTTGCGTGTCAGTCTCTGTGGTTCCGTCTACCTGTTTGCTCTGTATGTTTGTGTTTGCGGATCTGTCTGTGTGTGTACCCGTGTGCCTGTTTCTTTACGGTGTTTTACCTGCCTAATTTACCTAACGGCCACAGCAACCTGACGGAGGGAGGAGGCTGATGAACCTGTGTAGGAGCCAGCCACTGTTGTTGATAGTCTTGTTGGGGACAGTTTTGAAGCTCAGTTCTGTCCTTTCTTCATCGACAAGTGCTGGTAGACTGTTCCATAGGTCTACCAGAGTGAAGAAGCTGTGATCTCTAGTGTTTATGGCTTTCGACATCTCGTCTTAATATTTACATCTCTCGCTTCAAAGGAGATTCCAGTGTATTGTTTATCGTAGTCGAGTGAGCAGTTACGTTAAATCGTCATATTAATTTAGTTTCTTCAATCTTAATGTTGCGTTTTTTGTCTTAATTTGTTGTTGTTGTTGTATACGCCATGATGCTGAAGGCTACAATAACACTCACCACACAACAGGTAATTCGCACCATCAGGTATACAGTTAATTAAGAGTACAGGTATTTGGTACAGGGTATGTTCGGTAATTCATATTTTGTCTGAAGACTATGAACTGCCGTAGATGGAGGATTATTGCCGCTATGACAAATATATCCATGAATAGTCAGCTCTTGAGGAGTTGACTTAACAAGGGTCAAAGGTCACGAGAACATTACCAAGTTAGAGAAAGTTGGGTCAATTATTCTTATATATTTTGCCCTCCGTGATATCTTCTCTATCCAGGCGTCTTACGAAATGAGGTGGAGGAGGATGAGGGAGGGTGAAGGAGGGTGACAGTGCACAGGTATTTGTGTGTGTGTGTGTGTAAACGCTCACGTAACATGGTCACGGCAATACACTCGACAAGATAAACATCGCTTGGGGAAATTGCCAGTATAACACACTACCAACCCTCTCCTCCCTACCCCTCCTCTCCTCTCCTCTCCCCTTCCCTTGTTACTCCCCGTATCTCCCTCGTTTTATTTCCCTGTGTATAACCCGCCTTCTATCTCTCTCTCTCTCTCTCTCCCTAACTTACCTTTGATATGCAAATCGGTATGAGCATCCTCTCCCCTCCCTTCCCTTCCCTTACCCCTCCTCCTCTCCCCTCTCTTCTCCTCCTCCCCACTCCCATTCCCATCTACCCCTCGCCCCGTTCCCTTACATCACAGGGTAGGGTGTGGGGTGGGGGGAAGGGGGTGACGTACGTTTAAATGGACAGCTCCTCTCTCTCTCTCTCTCTCTCTCTTCTTTATATTCTTCTCTTCCTCTCACTCTACTTATTACTCTCCCTCTCTTCTTCCCTCTCCCCCTCTCATTTCTTCTTCACTATCCACTCTTAAGCCCTCTCTCTCTCTTCCCTCTAGTTTTACTCTTCGCCTTTCCCTCTCAGTCTTCCTTTTCACTCTCACCTCTTACTCTTCCCTCTCACTCCCATCTCTCTTACTCTCATCCCTCTCAATCTTCTCCTCTTTTATATTATGCTCTTTCACTTTACTCTCTATAGCCATTCTTTTTCTCATTCTACCCTCACCCATTCTATCCCTCTCGTATTTTTTTCATCCTTCCCCTCTCACTCTTCCTCTCTCACCGTTTCTTCCTTTTTCCCTCTCACCCTCCGTCTCTTCCCTCTCACTTTGTTCTTCCTCTTCTTTGTGATGTCCGAAAACGACAGCTGTGAAACCTTCTTACCACAGTGTTTCTCTTTTTCTCTCTCACCGTGCCTGTGCATATATGAACTAGCGACCCTCACCAGTATAAATTACGTGCCTGGAGCTTTATTAAAACCTAAAGAAGATGTATGTGTTGTGACAAGATTTATCGCGACCTAACCTAACCTAACCTCAAAACATATTGAGCTTCAGTGACCAAGATTTAAAGAGACTCGGGTGAAGCTTGAAGGTGATTATTGCATTTTTACATAATTGCAAAATTGATCTTTGGATTGCAGGATGAAAGGGTTAGGTGTTGTTGACAGGTGCGGTTATTTCACAGGTGATAATAATTACGGGGTTACCTGAAGAATAGACATCTCAGGTTATTTTCCCCTTGTGTATTAACCATCCTGACGTTACCTGTGGGGTTAAGTTAGATAAGGTTACGTTAAGTTAAGTCAGGTTAGGTTAGTGTCACGTTGGGCTCCAGTAAGCTAGTCAGTCAACCTTGTGTGCTCCTCGTTGTTCCACACTGCGTCAGCTACATGTGTTCCACTCTGTCGCCTCGTGTTTGACCCACAGGTGTCCCTTGTTCAGTGTTGTTGTAGCCGATGAAGGAGACACACGTACTTATGCTTCAAGAATAATCCTCAACACGGATGGATCAATTTGTATCGTCCACAAAACTCACTCCTGTCGACATTCAGTAAATTCGTCAAACTAAATGAAACTTACAATCTCAAATAACTGATGAATTCGTCTTGGGCTGGATGATGTGTGTGTGTGTGTGTGTGTGTGTGTGTGTGTGTGTGTGTGTGTGTGTGTGTGTGTGTGTGTGTGTGTTGTGTGTATGTGTGTGTGTGTATGTGTGTGTGTGTGTGTGTGTGTGTGTGTGTGTGTGTGTGTGTGTGTGTGTGTGTGTGTGTGTGTGTGTGTGTGTGTGTGTGTGTGTAGATGTGTGGTCGGGTGAGGGTAGATCTAAGTGTGTAATAATAATAATAATAATAATAATAATAATAAAAAACGGTTTATTAATAGAGTTGCAGCCGGTGGCTGAAAATATACAGACTTACATTTAATTTATACATAATGATATACTATGCAGTGAATACATTTACAGGGCTGTACAGTACATAAATCAGGAGTTGTTTATTATTTTAACAATAGATGGGATGGTGCTGTTCTTATATCTATCGGTGCGGGCTCTTATGGGTTGAATTCTGTTGTAGTGGCGGACTGCGCGAGTTGGGTGGGGGGCTGCAGGTGGCAGGAGGTGGCGATGGCGAGGGTGGTGCAGTAGTCCACGGCCAAACCTTTCCAGTGCTTGGTGGTGGAGGTCACTGAGGGATGGCATTTCCAGGGTGGAGAGAGCGTTGATGTAGCCGGAGTATTCTGCGCCGAGCATGATTCTGCAGACCCTTTTCTGTACCTTCTCTAGCTGACGTTGTTTGGTGGAGTTGAGAGAAGACGACCAGGCTGGTGACGCATACGTTAGTGTTTGTGTGTGAGTGTGTGTGTGTGTGTGTGTGTGTGTCTGTGTGTCCGTGTCTATGTGAGTTGGCCAGATTCTCCAAACTTTGCAACTTAAAGTTTACCCAAACTGGAGACGCGAGAATGCATTTAACTGGCTCATTTACACCACGCCATAAAGATAGCGGCCAAACGTGTGTGTGTTTGGAGACTTTGTTTGCGTGCTCACTTTAAAAGTTTTGTTTGTTTTTTTCTGGTGCAAAAAGGTAAGCTAGTGTAGTGTTTGGTCTCCAGCAGTGAAACGCCAGTGTGTGTGTGTGTGTGTGTGCGCGCGCGCGCCAGGAGCAGTACACGACTGTGAGGACTGAGAAGGTTAAGACCCTATAAACTCGACGTGGAAGCCCGTTATGGTGATTACTACACACACACACACACACACACACACACACACTAGGAGGATTAGTGTAAAGTGGGTCACCTCCTGCTTCCAGTAATGGTTATGTGTGGCGTGACAATCACCAGGTGTAATGGTGATTGGTTGTCTACCTGTATAATAATAATAATAATAATAATAATAATAATAATAATAATAATAATAATAATAATAATAATAATAATGGACTCTCTATCTCATCCACTCTTATCGTTTTATTACAACTTAGAATCAAAGTAAAATTCCATCATTGTAAATAAACACTTAAGTATATTTCGTTATCACCGTATCATATATTTCGTCAATGTTTCATAAGTTTTAGTTCTTTCTCGTATTAATATTGACAAGGTGAATATACTGTACAGCCTGGAGACGAAGAGCAAACCTTCTGGTGAGTGTGTGGGCTGAAGAGGAGACAACTGTTGAGGAGTACTGAGGAGTGGGATATAGGAGAAGGGAAGGATGAGGGGGGAAGAGGGTGAGAAGGTAAGGAGGAGGGGGAAGGTGAGGAGGAAGAGGAGGAGGGGGGAAGAGGAGGGGGAGGAAGAGAAGAAAATGGAAGAAATAATCAAAACTATTCCATTGTTTAAATCTAACTTTTGGGCCAAATTACGAAATTTCAGGAATGTAAAAGAAGTCTCCCCGACAATAGACTTACCAAGATCCCGAAATTAAAAATTGTATCTGAATCTGACAGTAGTTATCACTGAGGAGGAATCAGGGGGTCATTACTACTGGGGGCTGTTGAGAGAGCGTTTGGATATTACTCTGGTCGGCGCCTCAATGAACCTGGTCCAGACCTTGTGGAATTTTTGTATGTTGCTTTTGGGAATCATTTAAAGGCATTGAAACTTCCCTGGTGTAATGAAATTCCCAGAGAAGGGTTTGGGTTGAGAGTGTTGGGGGAAGTTATAAAGGATCACAGCCTCTTTTAATATTTATCTTCGCTTCATCGGTGATATTTGATTCCTTATGATAAACAATTGAGGTTCTGATCTGTCCTCTGCCCAACGCTTCTTTTACATCCAGATCTCTCCTCATTTCTGGATTCTTCTCACTAAACACACTGCTTTTAAACTAGTGATTTTATTTTTTCTTCTGTTTCTTCTTATTTGCTTCCTCCTACACACTTCTCTCTTTACACATTTTACATTGCACCTGTTATTCTCTTTCTTTCATCTTTACTCTGTTGTTATTTAATGGTTCAGTCATTCTCTCACTGGCTGACACATTCACTCCCAGGTATGTGAAACAGTTTCACTTTCCTACTTCAGCTCCTCAGCTTCTATAACTTTATTTTCACGTTTCTGATTCTCATCTTCCATTCTCTGTTACTCTGGCTGCTACTGAATAACGTTTTACGCCCTACTACTTGTGACTACCAGCCCATAGGTCTAACGATCTTTATCCTCTCCGTCCATTGTTCCGCGCGGGTGTTGAGTGTGTGTGTATATCCTGAAATATAAAGTTTAACTGAGAGAATCCTTAAGAATGTTCGTTGGGAAAAACATGATAAAAATATCCTGCATAAATGAATACTTAACAGCGGCACTTATGCCCTCACGGTGCCTTCAGGAGTGTGGCAGCGCTGGGCCGAGTGAGACAAAAATAGAATCTTTTAAAAGTTGAGAATTATTCTGAAGGAGGCTGCGAGTGAGGACGTGACCCAAGGTGACCCTAACCACGCTGGGTCACAGAGGAACATGACCCTATCCTGAATGTCTTGTTAATTGGACTTGAATAGAGGGATCTTCCTCTCTTTAGGACGCGCGAGGATGATGCTAATAATAATAAGCGCGGTGCTCCAGCTAAATATAAAAGATAAAATGTTATATAAAATAAAGTGTGGGTCGACGTTTACTGCTTCAGAATCTCGTCTGTTCTATATCTATACAAACGTTAAATACAGGTATAATGTATTAGGTCGTTTGTCGAACTCTGTCGTAAATCTGTCTTCCCGTCTGATTGTATGTCTCTCACCCTAATTAATTATCTTATAGCTCCACCCCCAAGCAGTTAAGAGGGAACGAAGTAGATGGATGGAATGAGAGAGAAAATGGAGGGAAGGCAGTAGAGAGAGGGGGTTAACAGAAGACAAAACACAAGACACACATGAACAGTCAAGAAATAAAAGGAAAACTCAAGTAATAGCCGTTAAAGGCCTATTTTATGTCACTTAATCCCACGTAATGACACTTAACACAGTCTTGTACTCAGGTCAATGGCTCTACTTTTACTTAATAGGTGTATCCATTTAATATTGTTTGATCTCATTAACCTGACATTGTTCACTAGTATTTGGTTAAAGCTTTTTCACTCATTAAGTGGTTGAGGTGTTCTTTGAGATATTAATACTAATTAATGAGGAAATTTGTGTTATTTTTGTAGAATTGAATACATGAATGAGGGAAGAGATGAATGGAGAAAGAGAGAGAAGTTCAACACACCGCAGGAAACAACGACATTACTGAGGGAGTTAACTAAATAAAGGGTGAATGGTGTTTACGCAGGGAGGGAGATAGAATGAAGTATTTTTTTTTCTACTCTCGACAAATGCCAAGAGATGACAGAAACTTTATGAAGATGAGCTAATGGGAAGAGCTAAATGGGTCACATTAAGAGAGACATGATAAACTCAAGCCCTCCCCTCCCCCTCCTCCTCCTCACGCGGTCAACTTAAAAGCCCCATGCAGCGAGGTCCTCAGGAAGGAGCTTGAGTAATGTGTGCAAGAGTCAGGGCGATCCTTCATCTATGGAAATCACTCGGAGCAAGAAAATGCGGCGCCGGCTGTTACACACAGACCTTCCTGGACACTACTGCTGGGGGGAGGGGTGTAGGCACTGGAGAGCAGGGGTGCTTGCTGGTGGTGGGGAGGGGTGCTGGTGGGGAGGTGAGTGAGGAGTATTGGTGAGGAGGTAGGCGATGTTAAGGACAAGAATATTACAGCATAGAAAGGACAGTGATGCTATGGGCGGAGGAAGCTTTTGTGGGAGAGAGGTAGTTACTGGGGAGGAGAGAGAGATTTGTGGGAGGGGCAGAATGTTATATGGGCGGAGGGTGAAAGTGGGTCCCATAGGCATGACTGCCCGTTAGGGACAATGTAAATACAACACACTGTATACTAAGCCTTCGGTACACAAGGAAGCAACATGGCCGGTACTGCTCTCGACAGCCTCCACTTGCTCACACTGTAAACTTAGGTACCCATTTACAGCTGGGTGAATTGGGAGCACCCGGAAATCGAACCAGCAACCTGAAACAGAAAGCGAACGCTGTATCCAGTCGACCACCGCGCTCCTTTGGGTGGAGGGTAAGAGCTCGTAAAGATAGGGCTGGTGTGTACGGGTAGAGACGAGACATTTTGCAGAAGGAAGTTAGTGACTGCTGCAGAAGTTACTGTGAGTTTGAGATCTTAAACTGCAGAAGGGAGAAGGGTAGTTAATGAGTCGTGGGATGAAGGGAAGGTTTTAAGGTGAAGGGATGGAGGACGAGGTTCTTAGTACCAGCATCAGTGTATCTGTGGCAGACGAGAACTTCCGTCCTGAGGTCAGTACTGTTCCAAATTCTCAATGATACTAAATTTTTCATCTATTATATTTACTGTTAATATCCATTTATAACTTATTAATATATGTTTGTCTTTGTTCCAAGAAATTTATTTAATCAGGTCAGAAAAATATTACCCAAAATATTTGTATTAATTTATTTATAAACCTTATGAAATATGACAAGTATTTAATAGTTAGTTTATTAATTTGAGGGCAAGACACCCGCCGTTCTCACAAAGGTTCCTGTAAGAACAACAAAAGTCAATTTCATTCAAGATTCAATTCAAGTTTGACAATAAAACTTTATAAAACACAGTTATTTTCTATATATGTTCTAAGAGGTCCCTGTCTTCAAAGTTTCCTGGCCTTCAAAAGGATTTGTAGGAGAACTTTTGAGTTCAAGAGGGCACCGAGGTCCCCCCTCCCCCCTTCAATAGTCTGCGTAAGCGTTAGGCACAGTTTGGGTAACTTTTTAATTTAAGAGTTATGGGTTGTCTGGGCATGTTGAAATACTTGTTTGATTTCCAACAGGCACGTCGCAGAAAGTCTCTATGAACACACACACACACACCATATATTATCTCCTTCCTCTCCTCCACTCCCAGGTTCAGGTCCTGGTGGAGATATGCTTGTTGAGTGAGTATTATCAGCGGGTCCTGTGTTTTGCTTCCCTCCGGTGCGCGCAATAGAGTCTATGGCGTAGGTCACAGTGTAAGTGAACCGCGGTGATAAAGTCAGGTCACATGTTCACACCAGACTTATGTGTGATCATAGCATGTGGTGTAGATAATGTAATGAATGGTTTACATAAACTAATAAAAACTATAGGAATATTGAAGGATACATGTTGACGTAAGAATGTATTAGTGAGTTTTAAAAGTAGTACTAGGGAGTCATGTGTAATTTTTGGGGGGTTTGTGAGACAATAATGACACAACAGACGAAAGATTTTGACAATCCTACCGAGACAACAGGAGTCATGGTGTTCATTTTGAAATTCATCGGACCAAGTGTAGACACCAAACTCACATGATATGAATAGTTAAAAGGAAATGCTGACTAATATACCTTAGGAATATTCAAGTGCAGCTTTTCAATAAACTGTCAATGGTTGGATGATGACTTGAACTATATTTCTTAGTCCCACGGTGGAGATGACTGTTGTAAATATTCGTAAATATTATCACCATGTTTCCTGTGTTTTTTAAGGTAAAGTTTATTGTTGAAGATTTTTTTGAGTTTTGTTTTATATTTTTAACTTTAATTTTTTCTTCCAGATGAGGAGACACAACTTCAGGTAAGATGTTAAAACTCTTTGTTGCCTTCAGTGAGTTTGGAACCCTGTTTAATTAAGAGTATTAATACCTCAAGCACCAGCGTTACCTGACCCTACTAGGAGAATATAAGCAAGAACTGTGTATTAATGTATTATCTGAGACTGTTGTTTGTAATAGTCGTAATGTCTTTCATGTGATAGGTTGTAGTCTCACACCAGCTGTCTGTCGTCCTTCTAGAGCAACACAGTGACTTCATCTTGTTACTTGTTAGAGTCATCAGGTTTAAGGAACTGAGGTTCTCTTTGTACTGGATAACAAACAGTAGCTGGCGTCTATTGATGAACCATTTGACTGTGTTTTTATTGCAAGGGTTTCCCCGACTGAAGGCATGTAGTTATATTGATATTCAACGTTGGCAATAGCGGCGAGGGTGAAGGGCAAAGCTAACAGGATGGGACTGTGGGTCGATATACGTGAGGTTTATGCATAAGAGAGAGAGTTGAGGATAACCAATAAGAATTCCCCCAGCAGTCCGGCCACTCATAGTTCAGACATGGGCTCTCTCCACCTCGGACGATCACCCATCATGCACAGCTGAGACAATTTTCTCGAAATAATCTTGTCTGGGTGGGCTTATTGTGAGCCTTTGGTGCCGCGGCTCTGAGTCGATGTCGCTGGTTGGCTACTTAAGTGGCCTTAGAGTTCTGTGCGTTGTGGAAGGATCCACTTGCAGTTTATTGGGCATCGTGTAGAAGGACCCACTTTGGAATAAACAGTTTGTATATTATTATTTTATGTATTTTCTTATTTGTGTGGTTATTTTGTTCCCTTTGAATATTTCTCTCTCTCTCTCTCTCTCTCTCTCTTCTCTCGTCCATCAGCCCTCACTTGACGTTCCTCGTAATTTGTACTCAGGATTTTTTTCTTGATTGTTGATTGTCTTGAACACTCACATACTGAACAAATTCGTAAGAGTTTTCTCATCGCTGGTTACTTGACACCGTATTCGACCTCAACACAGTGATGAACTTCCCTTATATTTGTTTTTTTAGTTTTTGATAAGTATATTGACCTTCTTAGAGCATGTGCTTACAGACCTTAATAATTGAAGCATAGAAATACATATAAACAACAACAACAACAACAGCAAAAACAACTACAACAACAACAACAATAACAACAATTACAACTACGACAACAACAACAACAACAACAATAACAACAGCAACAACGGAGATAAGAGCCAAAATGCCGTCAAATTATCGCTGAGACTCTACTATTTAGTCTATTCATAAGGGATATGTCGCGTCGTTTAAAGGGTTAGTGAACAGTATTCTGATTCACAAAGACATACGTTAAAGGATGTGAGGAAGTATCTTAGGATGATCCACACTGAGGCCACAAGAATGACAGACAAAATACAGTCATTATCGTACTGTGACGACCATAACATACTATGACATTCTCAAACAATTCTGTAGTTAATTCCTTCCCTTAACCAAGTAATGAATAAAACAGTTTCAGCAGAATCTACAAATAGTTTCAGAGTCATTTTATTCTACCCTACTTGCAGCGCTGGTTAATCGAGTTAGCTACATGGCGCTTTAACATCACCAGTTAAGGGCAGAAATTAACCTACGAAAGTCTGAGAATTCCAGGAGAATTTTGTTCCGGGGGATAAACGAGAGATTCATGAGAGGAGGGAAGCTGGCTCTCGTCTCCAAGACTTAAAGTGGGTTTTACAGGGAGGAAATATTGTGTTATTATCTAGTTGGCTGTACGACTGAAAGTGTGTCCCGGGAGCTGTAAAGGTAATTGTGTTTGTACTTAGGTAGAGAAGAAAGGGAGAGGCAGAACAGGGAGATGGAGGCAGAGTATGGTGCACATGCTTACTGTGTGTTTATGTGTGCTTTGATGCTTGTCCATGTGGTTGTGTGTGTGTGTGTGATCTTCGAATTACATCTTAAGTCACGCGAAGATAAACACAACCCAAAAGCAACAGCCTTTGTTGAGGCACGGTGGTCATCTCACTGACCTTCTGAGGGTAGTTGTATGACCTTACCTTTGAAATTACCTAGAAAGACACCAGGAAGAAGAGAGAGAGAGAGAGAGAGAGAGAGAGAGAGAGAGAGAGAGAGAGAGAGAGCATGCATTCCACACCTTCGGCCGGAATAAAACATGCGAGGGAGGAGGGTGGTTCGTATGCATGGTGTTTCAGCATCGAGTAGAGTGTCTGGATTCAAATAGACTTTGGATGACAGTCTGAATCTCAACGGAACATTGACACTGACAGAGAAAGAGAGAGAGAAGAGAGGAAAGGATACCGATTGATGGACAAGGAGGGGAGGGAAGGGGAGGGGAGAGGTCTTGATAAAGCGTCCAGTTGTAGATTGAATTTTGTGGAGGGTGACTAAAAAGAGAACCTGAGTCACACCTCCCGTCCTCCTTCGTACCCCATAACCGGTTGCAGGTCACATGGGATTCAATTGAAATAGGCTCCCAAAACTAAACTATCCTTATTATTAGCGCTGGGGGGGGCAATTAGGAGTAGGGGCTATTAGGAGTGGGGGCTATTAGCAGTAGGGGCTATTAGGAGTGGGGGCTATTAGCATTGTTGGCTACTAACAGTGGAAGCTATTAATCTGTACTATTTTGGTTATGGAAATAAACTAGGGACTACCGCCTGTATGACTGGGGATGACTAGGACAAGACCAGAATCGTAAAGTCCACCAGCGCTGACCTGCATGTTGTTTTAGGGACACTTAAAGTCAGATCAATAATAATAGACTCACGTGAAAGACATTTAGCAACCAATAACTGATGCCAGGTTTTGTCGAGTAAGTTTTAGATGTCTGAGGCGGTGAATAAAAATCCTTCGATATTGCCTAAGTGGAGGGCGGGTGTTGAGTGAAGGGGGAGGAGTGACCTGTAGGGTAATGGCCGGAGTTCACCTCGCTGTATCAACGACTGACTGGTGTCTAAGAGTTCAGGATTTTGTTTGTTTTTGTTATTTTGCGGTGCACGATGGAGAAAAAGTCAACGTAAGGATTGGTTGATGTTTTAAGTGTATGTGTGCGTAATGTGTGTCTGAGGAATTATCTTGTCATTGGCTAAACCACAACTAAAGGCTGTTAGATTACACTTGAACTATTTTAACTTATATCTGTTTCTTTGATTTCACGTGAAGTTTAGTTCCTTTCATATTGCCAGAAATCGTCAAAAATGTTGAAAATTTTCAATAAGACAAGGAAGTCGGCGTTTGACGACCAAAAGATGCAAATGAAGTTTGATCTCCATGCAAACAGAGGAAGTCTTTATAAAAATAAAATTTGAACCTTGTAAAATTCCTGCAAAAAAGGCAAAGAATCGTGATTTTATGTTCGTAATAAAAAGCATCTGACTGCCACAAGATGTCAGTAACAGATTTATTTGCATATTTACAAACGACTTGTTTAGGGTAGTCCACCACGGCGGGTATATTAAGATAGTAACGCTTCTGTAATTAAACTTAGTTTGAATTAGCTCAGATATAAATAAAATCAATAAAACAGATCTGCATTGTAATCAGAAAAACCAAGCCTTACCTTAAAGATGGGTTACACAGTGGCTTGTGTCCAGTGATGGAGGAAAATAGTAGTGATAGTTCATTAAAACTTTAAATACTTTTGAAAGATTGAAGATAATCTAGAGAAACTATTTCAAAACTAGATAGAGAATTTCATCGGAGCCAGAAATATAGAAAGAGCCATCGGGGAGAACATGGGTGAGATAAAGCTGTGGGGCGAGAGGCTCAAATGGGGTAGAGGTTGAGGGTCTAGTAAACAAACAACCTAACCTAACCCAACCTAACCTATCCCAACCTAAGCTAACCTAACCTAACCCAACCTAACCTAACCTAACCTAACCCAACCTAAGCTAACCTAACCCAACCTAACCTAACCTAACCTAACCCAACCTAAGCTAACCTAACCTAAGCTAACCTAACCCAACCTAACCTAACCCAACCTAACCTGAATGTAACCTTGTAATGTTGAAACGTGGACGATAAAACGGTGAATGAAGAGAAAGATAAGTGATGGAACAGAAGACAAGATTGGATGTTGTTGGAGAGCGTATGAAGGAAGGAACTTGGGGTTGGTTCTCCTTCTTGTACGGTTAATATCGACTTAGCATTATGGTGAAGGTTCCCGGTAAGAGAGTTTGTCAGCCATACAATATTTATTATGGCGTCAAGTGGCTTTTATCATCATTATTTATTTTGGTTAACTTTGAGTTCTATATCATGTAAAATAATGACCCCAAACTATTATTTCTTGGTCCTCTGAATACATGGACGCGAACGTTTGTCTGTCAGTTCTTCAACCTACACTGAAGAAAATGTATTGCTGTCGGGGTGATTTATTCTCAAATCCTTCCAAGCCTTACAGTTGAAATCCTATTGTTCTCGTTAGGATTGTATCATCCTCCTAACCTCGCGGTGTATATTTCTAAAGCTGCTTTACGGGCTGGACCAACTTTACGTTTTCATTAATATTGATGATTTATTTCGTCTGTGAGTGAGAGATGGTTCCCGAAACAAAGGTCACGATCCCCACTCTTTGAAATTTACGAGTTATGACCGCCGTAAAAAGGTCTTCATGTTTCAAAGATGTTGATTCCATAAGTAATGCAGGCAGCAGGGCAACCAGATTGACTTTAGCTGGGAATTTATGATCCAAAAATTTTAATTCTAGGTCTGTTTTACGAAGTGGACCAAGATACTACTGTGTGTGTGTGGGAGGTCTTATGAGAGTCTCGAGTGTGAGTCAGTGTGTGGAAGCCTTGACAAAATGTTCATCTTCAAAATATTTTAACAGATTATAAAAAAAAAAATATTAGAGGATAACTGACTTGACTGCGGAAGACTTAATCCATAAGAAGGAATGTGTTTTGATTTTAGACAGATTTTTCGTAACATTCCCTCTCTCTATAACCACTGAATAGATTTAACTGAATGTTATTCTATCATGTGAACGTAGTGAAGAACGTTCTTTATTGTACAACGAAATATTTGACTCGTACAACGTAACATTTGGTCATCGGCGTTCTGTGAGCATTATTTTATACGATGAGTTAATAACCAAGTATATAATGCTCATAGGTTACGTTACGTTACGTTACGTTATCATAATGGCTGCCACAGTTTAGGAGTTTAAATTGCTGATACTTTCCATTAGAATATTTTATTTGGCGGAGTGTTTGGTCGGGTTATTTTTCCCCGAGTCCTAAAAATTTAATGTACTGTATGTCACGTCCACTCCCCACCCGTCTACCAATGAAGCTGGTTAGATTAGATTAGGTTAGGTTAGGTTTGGTTTGGTTATGATTAATATGCCTTGGTTTAGTTTGTTTATTCTCTCTCTCTCTCTGCTGTGAATCCCTCGACTTAACCCTCATGGCGCTGGTCAACTCCTGCTTCCTGCCTCTTCTTTAACTCCGCACAGAACACTACACTGTGAGAGGCCGGGGTCTATCCTAACACTTAACTCTCCTAATTGTTTATTATCTTCACTACTCATAAGAACATAAGAATGGAGGAAACTGCAGCGGGCCTATTGGCCCATACTGGGTAGTCCCATTTACACCCAACCCCTATTGCTCATATATCCATCCAACCCATGTTTGAAGCTATTCAGCGTATTCGAGTTAATTATGATATTTGGTAACTTGTTCCACTCGTCCACTACTCTATTTCCAAACCAGTGTTTACCTATTTCGCGCCTAAATCTAAATTTGTCTAATTTAAAACCATTGTTACGAGTTCGCTCCTGGTTGGGTAGTTTGAGAACCTTTGTAATGTCCCCTTTGTTTAGCCCTGACTTCCATTTATACACCTCTATCATATCGCCCCTCACTCTACGTCTCTCGAGGGAGTGCAATTACGATGCTTTAACCTGTCCCTGTGCTCAAGATTCCTAATGCCCGGGATTAGTCTTGTCATTCTCCTCTGAATTCTTTCCAAGGATTCTATATCCATTCTGTAATACTCGTACACCTGTATAATCTTATTTTCTTTTAATTACCGGACCAGGCAGGTGTTCCGGATAATTATTTTCTCTTCAAAGTCATTTTAGTTTCGAGTAGTCCTTCTCCGCTAGGTAATACATGGTTTATATTTGTGAGATATGTCAGAGATTAATTAGTACTTGTTGATATTAAGCACAATTGCATCATTAAGGTAGAATTATTCAAATGAGAAGTACTTATTCGCATTTAATTCCTTCTTGTCAAAACTCTGTTCTAATCTTTCAGGAAACTCTCTAGATGTGTACCAAGACAGGCTTAAGTGTTTTGGTTCAGAGACGCGACGCTGTCCATTTACAGACCTTGGTTGGTATTGGAATATCGGGCCGGGGAATCCCAAGGGCGTCCACTGCCTGCCAGGGTCGCTGCCGGATGTACGTGATGATGTTAAGACTGGGGATGGCACTGACCTCGTACTGGGGCGGGAGAGAGAGAGAGAGAGAGAGAGAGAGAGAGATATGCTGGTTGGGAGAGGACGAAGAGAATATTGAATATGTAAATAATAACAGTCTGACTGTATGTTGTGGTGGTCTCTCTCTCTCTCTCTCCTTTTCTTCATTACCCATCTTCTTTACCTTAACCATATTTCTTATCTCCCCGAATCGTCCTTATTCTCCCCACCTTTCTCCTCCTCCTGCCATCCTCACTACTCACGGTAATTACCTCATCTTGAAAAAATCATAAATCCTTGGAGACGGGGCTTTCCGTTTCTTTAATTACGTCAAGAGCTTTAGCTGAGTAAAGGTGTGTGTCCTCTCTGACTGCACCTAGAACCCCCCACCAAAACACCTTCCTCCTTCATATTATTTCCTGCATCTTAACACCTCAGTTTACCTACGACGCGAACTTAATGCTAAATATGGTATCCAAATTGAGCTGAGACTGTAAGTTGATACATGGGGGAGATATAATATTGTACGGATCATTAAGACTGGGGGAATGGCCTTCATCACTACCTCACCTGTGTACCGCCTTGACAGGTAAGTGGGTCGTTGGGGAAGTATTTAGGTAGGTCGTAAGTTTCTGGGTGATGTTAGGACAGTAGTGGAGGTGTTTATGGTTTGTCTTCGAGAGGCGGGTGGAAGTAGGGGCAGGGTGATGGAAAGTGGATGTTGGTCGTAAAGGTGTGGTCTTGGGAGTGCTCGAGCAACAATTCAAGAGCACACACACACACACACACACACACACACACACACGCACACGCACACGCACACACACACACACACACACACACACACGCACACACACACACACGCACGCACACACACGCACACTTAAGTAGAATCCTCACGAAAATTAATAATAAAAAAGAGATATGGGCATCTTATAATTTCAAACAAAATAATGTTTTTTTTTTTCGATAAATTAACCACAGGCGAAAAAGAAATTGATTCAGCTTCGGTGGATAAGTCGATTTTTATTTAGTTTGTTTATTTATGCTGTGTTTATTTATATTCCTCAAAGTAAACACACTAATACATATGTAGATGTACTTTGTGTCTGTACCCCTCATCATTACTTATTTTTCTCATTTATTTTATTTTATTTTTTCACTACGAGGAAATACAAATAATTAAATATTCAAATAACCATCGCGTATATAACCCCTATTAACATTTACCTTATTTTTGTAACTTGTTTTTATTTTCCACTAAAGTCAAACACGAATAAATAATATATGGAAATGAACTTCTCTTTGTTTGTTGCTAATTACTCTCTCTCTCTCTCTCTCTCTCTCTCTCTCTCTCTCTCTCTCTCTCTCTCTCTCTCTCTCTCTCTCTCTCTCGCACCAGTTTATCCGAAATGTATCGTTTGTGTTGTAGGATCAAAGAGACAGAGACCAGGCCTGTCAAAAGCGAAAAAATACCGACATGAATACGTATATGTGTGTGTGTTTGTCTGTGTGTGCGTGTGTGTGTGTGTGTGTCTGTCTGTGTCTGTGTCATTACGGCCGCGTGTATGTGTATTCATGTATGTGTGTGTGTGTGTGTTTGTGCGTGCGTGTAGGTGTAGATGTAAATGTAAACATGTGCCGTTAGAACCGTGTACGTACTGTACAGTACATGTGCGCATAGGTGTACTTGTCATAAAGACACCTGGTCGGGAGGTCACCTGGTCATGAGGTCACCTGGTCATGAGGTCACCTGGTCATGAAGTCATCATCACCATCATGTCAGAGGACCTCAGTAACACAAGGATACTGCCCCTGGCTACAGACGAAGGACGGTATCTACCTTGTCAGCACACACACACACACACACACACACACACACACACACACACACACATACACACCAAGGACACGAGCACCCACCGCCCACACTAGTTTTCTGTCACTTATGTTGAAACTATACAGTAAGTGTTCCTCGAAGTAATATATATATATACTGTATATATATATATATATATATATATATATATATATATATATATATATATATATATATATATATATATATATATATATATATATATATATATATATATATATATATATATATATTTTTTTTTTTTTTTTTTTTTTTTTTTTTATCATGGAGTGAAGACCACACAGCCTCTGAGCTCCTCTTAATTGCTGATGATCCACCGAGGCTCTTGTTGTTCTGTGGTGGTCCGCCTCTACTAGTAATATTTACACTTGGAGTATCTTGAAGGCGTAATATTAATATTTATTTTCTCTTCGTTAAAACTCTAGTTCATCGGCCATTAAGTAATTACGTAATAATTAGTGATGTTGCATATTTATGCTTGAGGTTTGAATATTTCAGTATATATTATAAGTATGTAACAATAAATAATAAATAAACATGTATAATAAGAAAACGGGATAATTTATGGAATCACCAATAAGAACATAATTGTTAATTTAGTCATTTACGTCAGAATTACCCAGTGGTTGTGATGTGAGCACCCATGTAAGTCTTTATCATCTACGACGAAAACCAAACAGAAATCTTAACAAAATTAAGTCGACATTTCACCGGGATTCTACCTTGATTTGACCAGGTTCTCTTATCCTCTGAAGGCGGTACAGATATACAGTAATGTGCATATAAACGATGGACACGACCTCACTTGTTTTCCTTTGTGTGTGTGTGTGTGTGTGTCTCCTCAGAGAAAACACCAAAATAATACTGCAGTCACCGCTGGCCAGGTATAATAGTGACATGAGAAGGACAAAGACCCACCAAGGTAAAAATTGTGTGTAGTGAGGATGGTGTGTTTGATTAACTGTGAAGGGAAATGTTACTCGTCGTCCTCCCACTCAAGGCTAACAACACGCCTTAGTAAAATATATCCACGCTATTCATGGCGAAGTTCCGACGTTCATTACTGCCTGTTATCTCTCTCTCTCTCTCTCTCTCTCTCTCTCTCTCTCTCTCTCTCTCTCTCTCTCTCTCTCTCTCGCTTCTAGTCAATATTTTGTGAGTTGCAGAATGAAAGCTAACATAGACGATGGCGTATTAAAATATCTCTGTAGTGTTGAAATTTTAGTTTATATTTTTTGTTTACTTACGAAAATTAAAACAAGGATTATCTTTTTTAACATCATTTATAAACAAGTTAATGTAACACTGAGGTTAACAACTTTTTGTCTACCTTTCCTCTTGTTATTCCCTCCTCTCTAATCTTCAACATAATATTAAGATAATTTTTTCTTGTGAACCTTTTCTCGTTAAGTGGATGATAAAGCTTTAACTTAGTGTTCATTTGTGTTCTCTGTCATCTACGAACTGATTATATTAAAGATCATATAAGATTTTCCTTAATATTCATGTAACTGTTTCCTTGTTCATGTAAACTCTTTCTTAATATTTACCATCAATTTCACATAACTCCGTCTTAGCAGCGTCAGGAAGCTCTATGAATTCTCTTTCTGGTCCCTCGCTACTCCCCCAGCTTAACCACTAACGCAGGTGATAAATAGGTGATTACCTTTTTATATAAACGAGTTTGGTGTGTGGTGACGCCCGCGACGAGGGTTATATATAAAAACCTGTGTATATAAACATGTATGTCAGTTACTTCTCTATGTATCCATTTCTTATAACATGGAAGGACACTATTATCCTCTTATTCCTCTTCTCATGTTTATAGTCAGTTTGTATACAGTATATTGGCTTCCCGTATTATACATCAGCTCATATATACATACATAAACAGTATCCTACGCTCTCCATCATTCTTCTTCATTCCTTTATCCTTATCATTCCTCCTCCTCCTCCTCCTCCTCTTCCCCCTCCTCTTCTTCCTCCTCTCACCAGGTGTCAGTACATGTTGTGAGGTAAGAGTCTGGCCACACGGCAGTCATACCAGGAAGCTACTAATGAGTAAGAGAGAATGTGTGACGCGTGTATGTAAACCCGGGATGCCACGCCACTACACAGCCACGCTACCATGTCACTATACAACCACATGACCGAACCACCACACAGCCATACCCTCACACAACCACACTAATACACAGCCACACAACCACACTACCATGTTACCACGAAACTACACAACCACATCATCACATAACCAATCCACCATACCACGCAACCACAACACGACACAACCACGGCACCGAGTATCTCCAGGCGGACGAACTTGTGTCAGGTGTAGCATCAGTAAGCTGGAGTAGTTTGATTAGAATGCCAGGCACTGATGGTCGCTCCTACTGGCGAACTGTTGCCGTGTGTTCAAGGTCACTAGGTCAAATGCCTATCCGTGGACGATGACCTGGAAACAGTGGGTCGGGACCTGGTGGAGGATGACCGGGAGGGATGTGGTGATCTGGAGACGAGGGGGTGAGGACCTGGAGATGACGGGGGAAGGGGGATGTGGTGACCTGAAGAAGGGGGAGAAGGATGATGTGGAGAAGAAAGGGCGAGGACCTGGAGACGATGGGGGAGAGGGGGTGACCTGGAGACCTAGGTGGAGGAGAGGGAAGGTGGCCTGAAGACGTGATTGATGCGAGGAAGGGCTTGTAGGGTGCGTGGAGTAGAATGTATCTGAGGATCATCACCTTACATCACCTCCTCTGTCACGTCTTGTTCACCCTTAATTTATCTTCACGTTTCACTCACATCTTCTTTAGCTCATATTAGTCTCTCTCTCACGGTCCATTCACGTCCACCTTACGTCCCTCTCAGGTCACGTCCCATTTGTTATCTTCACATTCCCCCCTCTCACTTCCCACTCACATCCTCTCAACGTTCCTTCCCTCTCCAGAATCCAATAACAACAAAAAATATACCTTTATTGACGCTCTACCTTCCTATAATATGTCACGAAATATAACGAACATTAATCTCTATACAACGTTTACGATACAGTTAAGTTAAATTACGTAATCGATGCGTTTATAGCTCCTTCTAATGCCTCTTACGGTTCAGTGCCACAAAGAGGAACAGAGTCAGATGGTTTTTAACGTAATCGGGATACGGCAGGAAAAAACCCGACTCTTTATAAGGTAATGGGGATATAAACTGTGATTTACCTTGAAGGGTTATATAAACTCAATAAGGAACTACACTATGCTATCTGTTACGTAACTATAGGTAGGAAAAGAAATGACTTTGAGATGATAGTAAGTAAACAGCTTGATAGGTACCCAACAGATGCAGGACTCCAATGGTGGTAAGGAAATGTCTATAGCGAAGGCCTGAAACACACACACACACACACACACATCTTACAACACCTTAACGACCAGAAGAATGTAAAACACGTCGCCTTTCAGTTAGTGTGAGACATATTTTTCCCCTGAATGCACAAAATATTTCCCACTTATGACGTTAACATATTCCGAGTATTTGTCGAACCGGAAATATTCAATCTACCGCAGAATCTTACATATATCTCAGTCAAGATTATGAAATTTCTCAGCCAAATTAGAACTATTAAAGAAAATATACATCACTATACATACCCTATACACACTATACTCTTAATGTCTTCTCATACCTAATAATACAAAGCAGTTATTGTATGTTGAGTGAACTGTAGCCTTGAGTGACAAAGGTCTTTAATACACACCACAAACAGTTAAGAGAATAAGAGAAAAATAGTACGTGATTTTACATTAATATGAACAAGATCCTTAAACGGACTTATATAACCCAGGCAGTATAGAGAAGAAATTCGGCCAGCATGAGCCTGCGTCACCCCGGATATTCAAGGACGTTGTCTACACTGCTGCTCTTACATCACTACTGGGGTGACGTCACTGTAGAGGGTGTTATCCTTATATGGAGTTATACCGTCAGACACCACCACCACCACCAATAACAACTACCACCAATAACAATAACAACTACCAATAACAACTTCCACACCACAACCAACAACAATAACATAGCTACCGATAACAACATCTGCACCACAACCACCTCCAATAACCATCATCTTCAGCACTACAACCACCATTAACTTAAGAACTACCACCACCACCACCATCAACTACACCTGCAGCAGTCGTGGATCTGAATCACCTCACTCAGTAAGCTGGACACGTACTTACCTAGGTGCTATACTCAACCTTCCTTCTCCCTAACCTTCCCCCTCACCCTTCCTCACCCTTCTCCCTCCTCTCTCCTCACCCTTCCTCACCCCCATCCTTCCTCCCTCCCTCTCCCCCTTCACCACCCTCCTACCTTATCTTCCTATCCCTTGTCCTTCACCCTCGTCCCTCACCTTCGTCCCTCACCCTCGTACTTCACCCTCGGGGAGTTAGAATATATTTAGAATTATAACTGTATAATATAATTCAGTGTGTAGGAGTGTTACACCTCGCCACCTCTCATAAAGTATCGTTCAATTGTCATAAAGTATCGTTCAGTTGTCATAAAGTATCGTTTATGTGTCATAAAGTATCGATCAGTTGTCATAAAGTATCGTTTAGGTGTCATAAAATATCGTTCAGTTGTCATAAATTATCGTTCAGTTGTCATAAAATATCGCTCAATTTTCATAGGTATCGTTCAGTTGTTATAAAGTATCGTTCATTTGTCATAAAGTATCATTCAGGTGTCATAAAGTATCGTTCAGTTGTCATAAAGTATCGTTTAGGTGTCATAAAGTATCGTTCCGTCACTCACCGTCTTAGTATTTTCATTCTTGAGTTCTGCGGAGGAAATAATTATGTAATGTTTATATTTACTTTGTATTTATCATTTTATAACACTAATGAAGAGTAGGAAATATAACCTAACCTAACCATAACCGCTTGTATAAAATTAAGTAATGATTGGCTTGGAAAAGTTTGCTACTCACCTGATGTACTGAGTGAGAGCTGTTACCTGTGTTCAGTGGGAGGAACACCTGAGCTCTGGCTGACCTTGAGATCATACACCTGCACTGAGAATACATGAATTAATTATTAGTACGATAAACGAGAAGTAATTTTGACTTTAATATTCATTGTAAATTATTATGGATTATCTTGTGCGCCAGTATTATTGAGAAGTATAATAATATATTTAACAATATAATTCAGGTGAATGAAGTGTACAAGATTTCGTAGCGTATTTAATAATGATCTCGAGACATGAGTTAATCATTTAGTGTCTGTGTTTATATTCTCATCATACCGAGTGATCATTACATTCATTCTTTGTGACATCTTCCCTGACACTGATACTCATTAAAACCTTATTGTATTTGTAGTTTTGTTTGTTGTTTGCCGTAAATTTATTCTGGTGATTTAACCAAACTTTTAATTATTGTCATTTGTTTTATCTGTCTGTCCATTTATATTAATAATTATTTACAACTTTTAACTTCCCATGGTTAAGTAATGATTTCTGTTATAGTGAAGGTGGGTCCCATGGGTATGACTGTATACTGAGCCTTCGGTACACAAGGAGGCAGCTTGGTTGGTACCTATTTACAGCTGGGTGAACCGGGAGCGCCCGGGGATCGAACCATTGACCCTTGGTACTGGAGGCGAGTGATGTATCCTTTTTTGTTATATTACCTACACATAATATGACAATAATTCATACAGTAACTGTCATTGTAATCTCCCGTAATTCTTGCCGACGTTTGATATAATTATTAAATTTTTGAAATGGGACGAAATCTTCTGGGCAGACCTCCCTCACCTTGGCACTTAAATATATTATCCTACACTGGAACACTGGCTGTCACGCCTCCCTGGTGAGTCACTGTGACGACAAGTTGCCAGCATGAGCCGCCAGGGACCACCTAACTGGCACACACCGGGGAGCTGCTCTTGTCAGGACCTGCACACTGAGATCAGAAGGTAGAATTTTATTTAGATATCACTTAACTTTATGGAGGCGGTGGTCGAGTGGCTACAGCACTTACCTTCTGTCCAAGGCAACTCTCCAAATTCCCAGTATATGCACACTTAATTTTACAGTTGGGGAAATGAGGTCAATCAAGTGCTTCCTTGAGTACAGAAATACTTGTGCTGTGCCCACATAGCCTCCTTAGCCCGTTAGCCTATTATACAGGACCGACATTCACCAAATTCCAGCTGTGTTTCGAAATATTGATGAATTTATATAAAGCGGAAAAAAAATGATGTTATTATTTTATAGAAGATGACCGTCGCAGTTAGCAAAGACCAGCCATGTCTGTAATAGGACCCACACACCTGTACACAGTTAACAATAACATACAAGACGAGTGTGAGTGTGAAGCGAAAGGTGGGATGTTTTTCTTCCCCAGGTGCCTCCTTCATCTCACGTGGGAGGTAAATAGAATAACCAGAAGGCAAAGGCTCTGTTAAACTACCTGCTGGTCCAGTAGTTTTACCTCCCACACAGGTATGTTAACACGGGTTGTGACGTCATTGTTATGTAAACATGGAAGGTTCTAAATACCGCGTTAGGTTCTTAAGGTCCATAACAACACAGCACATACACTAAATGGTCTGGTTATGTTATTAAGACAGGTAAAGCAGTTCTACTTCAAGCGATGCATTAGTATGCATGTATGTATGTATGTATGTATGTATGTATGTATGTATGTATGTATGTAGACTTATGACGGGGTGATTACACAGGTTACCAGGGAGCATAAACATTCCGCCAACGATATGAGGATTTGTGTCTTAAGTTCGGTAGAGCGGTGCTAGCTGAACCTGTCCCCCCCCCCCACCCACCACACAAAAGCAGCCCTCATCTCAAATACCTCCCTCCTCCCCCGACCTGGCACCCCTCCTCCCTCCCCCCACCCCTGGCACCCCACCCCCTCCCTCCGACCTGGCACCCCACTTCCTCCCCTCCCCTGGCACCCCACTCCCTGGCACCCCACCTCCTCCCCCCACCCTAGCACCCCCTCTCCTCCGCCGCCACCAGGTACCCGTGTCACCTCAGTACAAAAGGTGAGACACGCGCCAGCATAAGTCAACACACATAAACGCTGTGATACGTAATATGCTGCAGAACTCTATGCTGTGTAATGCTGTTGGAACCGAACAACATTACGACACACATTGATAAGAATAAGCTGCTTGTATACTGACTCAGACAAACTTACATTGCAGAGATAAGCTGCAAGGACGCTGACCCAACTTAACTGATTGATTAGGATCTGTCAGTAAGCTGAATCAGTAGGGTATGTAACAAGTAAATAAACTGTCAGTCAGTTTGTCGATCAGGCTTATGTAGTAAGCTTACTAAGACAAGCTTTATGACACAGACAAATAATCATGATATTAAGCTGACTCGTTAAGATTGGGGCCTGTTTGGATTGCGGTCTGTTTGGATTGCGGTCTGTTTGGATTGCGGTCTGTTTGGATTGCGGTCTGTTTGGATTACGGTCTGTTTGGATTGGGGTCCCTTGGAGGTGTTGAACAGGTACAATACAACACAGGTGCAATACATCCCCCCCCCACTACCTGTATATTCCACCCAAAACACCTGCATCACACGTCTGCACACCTGCCTCTCTGTTTGTTTGTATCAGTGACACATCCTCGAACAAAATAAATAAAAATACGAGGCATACGGCATTAGTCTTCCACTCAAACAACTAAGCTTGTTGTTTTTGTTATCGTGTTTTTATGAATGGACAAGAGCCAGAGAATAACAGTCACCCAATCAAACCCTCTAGTCTAGGGTGATGAGTTAGCCCAGGGCGTTAACCTCAGGGCCACGTATTACAGGTTGAGGGAGGTGTGTGTGTGTGTGTGTGTGTGTGTGTGTGTGTGTGTGTGTGTGTGTGTGTGTGTGTGTGTGTGTGTGTGTGTGTGTGTGTGTGTTATTGTTGTGTGTGTGTGTGTGTGTTGTGTTATTGTGTTGTGTGTGTGTGTGTGTGTGTGTTGTGTGTGTGTGTGTTTTGTGTGTGTGTGTGTGTGTGTGTGTGTGTGTGTGTGTGTGTGCCTATAGTATATGTTGCTGGTACTATAACTCATACTATGTGAGAATTATATAAACTGCCTGTTAAGTGAGGATTGGGAGCTGGGCGTCTTGCCTTTAGTCTTCACAGTAATGTTCTTATGATGTTACTCAACTAATATTTAACCTCACGTCGGGTATAAGACAAAATTACATCGGCTAAAATTTCGTTATCAAAATTAAAAAAAAAATAACTTTAATCATAACTTTATTCTGTTTTTTCTTCACCTTTTCTTAGAGGGAGTTTGCTTGAAGGGAAATAAGTCTTGTGGGATTTTCTCGGGATTTTGTGAGATGTAGTTTTATCATTCACATCTCCACACAGGTGAGGTAGTGCTCCGGCCTCTCCACCACTACCATTACCCTACACTCTTATGATAATGTCCAGGTGTGCTGACACCCTCCTGCCTAACATGGATTACTATAATGATCACATTATACGGTACTTCAGGAGGCCAGATGTGTTCAGTTCGGGTAGTGAGGATCTGGGTGAACATACCTTGTGTACCGTAGGTGTAGGTGTAGGTATTGGCGGTGTATATGTGTGGGTTGTGTTGTCTCTTAAAGAAATACTGATACCGGAAATGTGAGAGTAAATAGTAAGGAAGAAATTACTTGTGTTTGCATTGTTATTTAAATATAGACACTTATTCTCACTTAATATGTACAATCGTCAGATATCCTTTATTCTCAACAAAACACGATCTTTAACTATTTTTTCGTTATTCTTTCACTTCTATAATTCTTTCATCCATCTAGTTGTTCTTTAATATCCGTAAGGTGAAATACTTAACCGGTTGACATAATTTCATGTTAAACAAAACGCCAAGGCTAAATCGTCACCCTCTCGGCATCTCTTGAGTGTGGTGGTGGAAGTAACCACTTGAGCGTTGGCTGTTGCTCAAGAGGTGAAGGCTAGCTAATTGAGGGATAGTTCTAGGGACCCTTGGTAATTAACATACAGCACAGGAGAGAGAGCCTTGGGCGGAGGTCACTCACTATACAAGAACCTAAATGTGGTATTTCCTCCCAGACCCTTTTGTGTGAAAGTGACTGCTATATATATATATATATATATATATATATATATGTAACCTATATATATATATATCTCTCTCTCTCTCTCTCTCTCTCCTCTCTCTCTCTCTCTCTCTCTCTCTCTCTCTCTCTCTCTCTCTCTCTCTCTCTCTCTCTCTCTCTCTCTCTCTCTCTCACAGTTTATATCATTAAGCGTAGAGATGTAATGTATCATAAGCTGTACTGATTATTTCATTAGAGTGTGTTTTGTTTATCTAACTACAGTACTTCCAAGGATATTACTAACTTTCTTCCGCCACCTGTCTTAATATTGGCCCGGTTAACCACCCACCAGTTTCCTGTGAGTGTGTGTGTGGCATATCCGCTCGACTCTTATCAAACTGTGTGTGTGTGTGTGTGTGTGTGTGTGTGTGTGTGTGTGTGTGTGTTGCAGTATATGGACATTCAGTGTATAAGGTGCGATAAATTAAAGACTGATTTCGTGAATATTTTGTTTAATTAAGCATAGTCGTAGTTCTGCTCGGAGCCAATAAGCTGTTTTACCGGACTATAGTGAAGTAAAGTAAAATAAACTGCCAGAGCAACATTTGTTCTTCTTCATCTTTTACTCTTAATGTATAATATCTCCCCGATAACCAAAACAACGATACTGTCACAATTAATTAAAATTTCTATAATATTTCCTTTAAACAATTCAACATCAAATCCTCAATCATTATTAAAATAAATTACAAAATCCAGAAAATATATGAAAACAATGATACACTCTTGATCGAGACGAGAGGGGCGAGGCGGGGAGGGGAGGGGGTAACTTAGCGGACATTACTTGATATGGATGAAATTTTTTATATACCTGTACAGTATATCTCTGTCCCGGTCACCTGAGGCACCGGTGTTTTTATTGTTTGTTATATAGATTAATGAGATAAGTGTCAATGTGTGTTTTCTCAGAATCGTTTGGTTTCATATTCGTAAGTAAGAATAATATAAGGTTTAGTTGTTTATTAATGTGAGGCGGAAAGTGGGAGAGAGAGAGACAGAAGCATAATAAATGGATAAATGGATAAAGTGAAATAGACAATGATAAAGAGATAGACAGGGACAGACAAACAGACAGACAAAGACAAAGCGATAGACAGGGAGAAAAAGATATAAATAGAGAGACGAAATGACAGACAAATATATAAACAGACAAAAAGAGACAGAGAGAGAGAGAGAGAGAGAGAGAGAGAGAGAGAGAGAGAGTGGCCTGTACAGTCAGATGTGTGGGTAATTTCAGTTAATGGACGGGCACACAGGTTCTCCCTCGTATCAAAATAAGTTTCTTGGTGTTTTCTCTCGCGAAGCTTGTGTGTGTGTGTTGCTGTTAAAGTATATAATGATTGTGTGTGTATCCATATAGTGTACATGTAGGCTATTTTTCATGTACATATCTCTGTGTATGTGTGTCATTATCTATGTAGGCCAAAAAAATTATCTTTCGGTCTAAAAGTCATATAATATATTTGAATATAATTTAACGAATGAGAAATATGAACAATTCTCTTTGGGGAATTTTTATTATAACTTAAAATACTTCTTTTTTTTAACCTGCAGCTAGTATACAGACAAGCAACATATATTACTAAATACTGACAGTCACTTCACGACCACACATACCAACCATTCTGAGACACAAGCTCTAGTCCTCATTCTGAAACCTGTCGTGCCCCGCTGTTTGAGGACGTTTTTTGCCGACTGTATCTCTGTGTCTGCATGTGTGTGTGTGTGTGTGTGTGTGTTTGTGAATGATGAAACGCACACAACTTGGCAGCATTTGACTCAAGTTGTCATGGCTCAGTTCACCCTCTTGGTTCATCCTTGCTTTACCCCCTCACACCTCACCCATGGTCCATCAATAAGTCACTGTACCTGTAGTTTATACCTGTACTTGTGTGTATATTTCTGAATAAAGTAGCTGAATCTGAATATATAACCGGGTCGACCTCCAAGCCAGTTTGGAGATAACTCAAGAGAGGTCAGCAGGTAAAATGTGGCTTCACTAGAGGTATACAGTACAGGTTATACAATATATATATATATATATATATATATATATATATATATATATATATATATATATATATATATATATATATATATATATATATATATATATATATATATATATATATATATATATATCTTGATAAAATCACACGGGAAAAGGAAACAACGGAGCACCTTGGCTTTCGTCTTTTTATTCAAGAGGTTTTGAATAAGACAGCTAAGCTCATTATTCCGATCATTATCTTAATTTTATTGGATCTGCATGATATATATATATATATATATATATATATATATATATATATATATATATATATATATATATATATATATATATATATATATATATATATAATTTATTTATGTCATAGAATATTACCTTTACGATCTAGAAATTTATATATTAATGGTGTTAATTTAGTACAATGTCGTCAGGTATTATTCACAGAGGCAGTGTTGTGTCGCCCCACCTGGCAAATGTGTTAGCGTGAATGGTTGTCATACCCAGCAGTATTAACTTACTTTACACACCTCGTAATTTACAGAACTTGTAGTATTTACGGTATTCTTATTAATAGCTTAGGTTGGACTTAACATGGCTTGTCTTGGTAACACGGAACACAACTTGGGATTATTCCTTAAAAAGAAAGGCTTATAAAAAAAAGTTAAGAGTCTTATTTTATTTGTTAACTCGTAGATGCAGTGTGATTAACCTAAGACCTTACCATCTCATCTCTCCCCCCTGTTCATAGCTCCGTAGTCGTAGGGGCCGAGTGCAGTAAAGCCTCTTAGTACGGCAGCTAGACGGGTCAAATATAGCACGACTCTCTTGTATGATCTGGCATTAATGATACCTCCCAGCCCCCGACCCCACTCCTGCCCCTGCCCCCAAGTCCCCCACTACCTCCCTCACTCTTGTTCCTACGTCAGTGATTCTCCTAAATCCCCTGCTTCCCCTCCGTTTCCCCTTTCCTCCTCTTACCCTCCTTTCCCCTTCCTTTGCTTCCCTCCCTCCCCTCTCCTCCCTCTCTCTGCTTCACCTCCCCTCCCCTGCTTACCCTCCCCTCTCCCTGCTTACCCTCCCGTCCCCCTGCTTACCCTCCCCACCTCTTCCTCCCCGGTATCTTCTTCACCCTCTGTTACTTCTCCCCACTCCTCCTCCCTACCTCCACTACTCCCTCAGCATCGGCAGTAGAAGCAGCAGGTCCGGTCTGGTCATTCGCGTCATTTACAAACAATGTGTTGAAGGAGGGCGCCAGCAGTGTTGCCAAGACCCCTTCCCCGTATATACCCTCAGACCAGGATCAACCCACCACAGCAAAATAAGAAAACACAACAACAACATCCGGGTGAAATACTGTTAATAGTTAAGATATGTTACCAAGACGTGTAGACCCATATTGACGTGTATGTCCTCATTGAGTCGTTGTTAGGGAGGCAAGGTTGACTTAGGGTATTTTCCCTGGTAACCTCGCTTATCATATTGGGAAGAAGGCGACTAACGAACAATATAACACCATCTATAACCTTATCAGTTACCAAATGGGGTGTAAACTGGTTAAAGAATTAAGAAAAAGTTTACAAAAGATTGAAGAAAACACAATTTTATATAATTTTATATGATCGAGCCGCTTATATCAGAAGAGCTGGGTCTGAGGATGAGTCAAGGCGTGTAAAGTGCGTCAATTAAGAGTGTACAAGTGTAGGAGATAGTGCAGGTCCCATCTGGGTGTTGTGTGTTAAACGAGCGGCCGCGTCATCATCGCCTCGTCCTCCAAGACCCAAATTCCCATAATTTCGTCAGACAAATGTAAGGACGTAACAAACTGACCCATTTGAACTTATGATACGAAGTTTACTGTTGTTTTTGGACGTTTTACAATTTTACCAAATATTACATGTGAGACTCGACCATAACAAGATGAATCACTTCGCGTTGGTTTAAAGGTAAATAATGAATATACAGATTTTTAGAGAGTGTGGATCGTGAGTGTGACTGTGTTGAGAGGCGTGTGTTGAGTGAGTCACCAGCTCAGGGGGAAACACTGCTCTCTCCTGTTGAAAATACTGGAGGCAAAGTTTACAATTTTTACTTCGTTTATATTCGTCAGCACGTTCCCTCTCTCTCTCTCTCTCTCTCTCTCTCTCTCTCTCTCTCTCTCTCTCTCTCTCTCTCTCTCTCTCTCTCTCTCTTTCTCTCTCTCTTATCTTCTTTCCTCCGTCTCTTTAAGTGAGTTTGCAAGGAGGTTGACCTATTCATCCCGTTAGGGTGGAAGAATCCTTGGCCGTGACCCTTGGCTTGTGTGTGTGTGTGTGACCTGACCACAGCCCTTGTATCTTGTCTACGTGATCTATGAAACTGATAAACATACATTCAGATAGACAGATCCGGAGAAAAGGACAGGCAGATCCGGAGAAAAGGACAGACACATCCGGAGAAAAGGACAGACACATCCGGAGAAAAGGACAGACAGATCCGGAGAAAAGGACAGGCAGATCCGGAGAAAAGGACAGACACATCCGGAGAAAAGGACAGACACATCCGGAGAAAAGGACAGACAGATCCGGAGAAAAGGACAGACAGATCTATAAACATCCTCAGATACACAACAATACGCGTCCACTACCTGTCTCCACCAGTCGGCCGTTTTTGTATTTAATCTGAGTCACTGAACATATTTGTATCTTATGGTGTAAACTTGTGCTAGAATTGATGTACAAAATCTGCAAAGGTTATCATGAAAATCCGGCGGAGCACAATCTGAAAATGCATACAGTACAAAGGCTATGAAAAAAATAGCAAAATGGCCTCCATACAAAACATTAAACCCTTTATATATCTGAATCTTACTTAAACAAGACCAACACCAGACACGTCCCCACACACAACAAGCTTCTGAACCAAACAGTAGCCAACACCTCCGTCAGAACCATTTGCATATCTTAAGAACCTCAAAACTTGGCAGTCAACAGAAGTCAACCCAGACAGGGAGAGACTGAACTAGTCCCGGCCGTCAGATTCCACCTGTAGGTTAGCAAGACCACAAAGACACCTCAGTATAAAAGACCAGAGACCAGAGTTGAAGTGATCACTAGAAATACTGAGTCACTGATGTTCACTAGTGGTTATATTATGTGTACCGCCTTCCACACCACTTCATAAATCCCCAATACTCTGAGGTCTATCACGTAAGGCGTCTTGGGCGTTAGACAGTCGTAGATGTAGGGCCATGACATGAAACTTTGACATTTGGACTCAATAGAATGAAAAGGAAAAGTTAAAATTCCAAAAATCGTCAGGGATTGATTTAAATGTTAATGAATAATGACCAAGAAGTCTAAATTTAGATTTTTTTTTAAACCTGTGACCCTCGTAGAATATACTGTACAAATATTAACATTTTCTCAAAAGGTTCGTATAATGTCTGTGTTGTGGTTACCTCACTGTGTCTTGTTAGCAAATCTTATCTCGATTGGTTAAGATATGAAACATTGCGAACCTTGACTTTATATTTTTTAGTGAGTGACCTTTGACCCGTAAATTAGATAAAACACGAATAAAAGCCATCCAGGTGTATCAGACCAAGGTGGAGGTCAACTAATTAACTGGTACCAGAACTGAAGGAGTGGGATGCGATTATATTTTGTCGGGAAAAATAAAGCAAAGGAAAAACAAATGTTGTCTCAGGAAGCCACAGGGTCATGGACTAATTATATGGTCCCCAGTCCTAACCTAACCTAACCTAATTTAACCTAACCTAACCATAAGGAAGGCGGCTCAATCCTAATGGGCCCTGTCTCAATAAACTTTAAATCCTAATGAGCGTTTTAAGACATGGATCGATTATGCCTACAACTTCCTAGAGGGCACGTGTGTGTGTGTATGTGTGTGTGTGTGTGTGTGTGTGTGTGTGTGTGCGTGCGTGTGTCAGGGTCTCGGTGTCAGTGTTCAGTAATAAACGTGATTTTCCTTCCTGATACTCCGGCTGATCCTTCCACGTCACCTCCCTCCCTCCCATCCCCTGCTCCTGTCCTACCCCACCTAACTCCAGCCAGTCTCACCGGTCGTCTTTCACCTGCAGCGAGGTCACAGTAGGGGGAGGGGTTGAAGGACGGAGGAGGGAGAGAGAGGTTGTATTTAGAGGTGAGTCTAGTGTATGCACGGACGACTGGCGCCAACCCCTCCTCCTCCTACTACTCCTCCTTCTCCTTCTCCTCCTCCTCCTCGCTGTCCACTGCACTGCCCACTAAGTCCCTCCTCATCCCTCCGCCTTTAACCAACCATTGTGCTCCCTCCAGCCTCAGTTATACACGTATCTCCCTCCACATCTATTGTCCACATTACTTCCCTCCATCCTCACCCTCCACAAAATCTTCCACACTCTGCCTCTATCTTCCTTTCTTTCAACTCTTCCTCCCCCTAAATCCAGGTTTCCTTCCATCCTCCAGCCGTCCCTACGTCCTTCATCCTTCCCTATATCCTTCATCATTCCCATCGACCCCCCCCCCCAAACACTTCCTCCGCTCTCTTACACAAGCACAATCAACCACAAATTCTAACACAGAACCAGTGCCGCCTAATCTCCTCCTCTTGAGTCTTTCACTGGAACTGTCGTGACGTGTACCTTTGTCGGTGTGTGTGTGTGTCTGTGTGTGTGTGTGTGTGTGTGTGTGTGTCTGTGTGTGTGTGACAGGCTTCTGCTGGTTACCGAGAAGACCACAAGTTCTTAGAGATCTATTATATCTTGGTCTTTTTTCCTTCGTTTTTTTCTAAGTAGGGATGTGAGAAAACGTTACAAGCGCTGTAGTCTTCCTTGTGTGTCATCATGGTGTTTATTTTAACTCACCGTGTGTTTGGTTCAGTTAAATTAATTCATAAATAAAAAGAGTAAAAAACTGTCACGTTATTGCTTGAGTGTTAATATCAGTGTGAGTTATTTTCGCCCTTGGTTATTGTTAGTCTCGTGGTGGACCTATGGGTGTTGACGCTCTCTCTCTCTCTCTCTCTCTCTCTCTCTCTCTCTCTCTCTCTCTCTCTCTCTCTCTCTCTCTCTCTCTCATATTGTTTCGTTTTTGTCTGCAGCTGATTTTAACAAGACAAAAAGTGACCGTTCCACTATTAACGCTTCCACTATCTTTACCACCATTATCACACCATCACCATCCCCACAATCACCACTATTACACCATCACCATCCCCACAATCACCACTATTACACCATCACCATCCCCACAATCACCACTATCACACCATCACCATCCCCTGCACCAAGACCACTAACATACACCACCATACAGAAGGTACCTGGTGATAGTCCTCCCGCATATGGCCCGGGAATAGTACACAAAGATAGTGAGTGAAGATAAAGAGGTGACCTGTCAACCCTGGAGCCGAGAGACCTTGACTTTGGCTGTTGTATATGAAGAGGTATTCTTACAGGTGTCACAGGTGGTGGAGGTGTGGCTGACAGATGGTGGAGGTGGCGAAGAGGTGATGGAGGTGGATGAGAGTTACCTATAAACATGATTTAAGTCGACATCCCGACCTCTCCGAGGAACTATTTTATAAATGAACTATTTCCCAGAGGAGCTATTTCCTAAAGGAACTATTTCTCGTTATATCAGATACCAAAGAAAGGAATTTTCTAAATTTAAAGGAAACAAACACGGTGTCCCTGACCTTCACAGAGGTGTTTACGTCTTACCTGTCGGCCGAGACGCGGGTCCTCAGGGGAGCCTTCCTCCTGATGGATCATATCGGCTCCGTCCCTCACAGGATGACTCAGGGTCGGGGATATCAGACTCACATTTTATTTTTACCTTCACAGGAGAGAGAACTGATATACCGTATATTTTTCGTTGATATTTTTACAGTAGTGCTCCAGTTAGATGAGACCACGTGAAGATTAACCATCCAAGCTTATTTCGTCTTAAAATTGACCACCCTTATGTTAACCTAACCAAACCTAACCTAGCCTAACCTAACCTAACCAAACCTAACCTAACCCCACCCGGTAGCGTTAGATACAACATCAACATCTTTCGTTCAGGTGAAAATTAAACGTATGAACCATTATGAATTTAAACTAAGGCAAGGGTCGTGTGGAGGAACCCATGTAGCAGGTCGTCAACCCCCCTCCCCCCCTCCCCTCCCTGTGTCGATGCCCACATTGCCCACATACCAACCCTCAACCCTTAAACGATACTTGTGTGATTCTCCCCCCACCACTCCACCTCCATGACCTGCCTACAAGTTCCCTCCAATTCGCCTTGACGCCGCCTGGGACACCCCCTCCTTACACCCTCCTCCTCACCCTTACTCCTGCAATGCCGGTACACCTAAGACACAAACCCGGTCCTCACCTAGTGAGCAGCAAGGGAAGGAGGGGGTAGTGGTGGTAGTGGTAGTCTTGGTAATGAGTGGTTGTGGGAGACATTGATAGTGGTGGTGGTGGTGGTAGTGGTGGTGTGGAGGTGGTGAAAATGGTGGTGGTGGGGAGTGTGATGGTGAAATTGAGTGGTGATGGTGGTGGTGGGGATAATTTGATGGTGGTGGTGATGAGGTGATGATAAGTGGTAGTGAGCAAGTGGTGGCTCAATGGTGAGGTGGTGGTGGGTGGGGGGTGGTGGTGAGGTGAGGTGATGGTGGGGAATTGGTGGTGTTGATGGTGGTGAGTGGTGGGTAGGTGAGCTGGTGGTGGTAATGGTGGTTGTGGGGTGGTGAGTCAGTGAGTGGTGGTGATGAGGTGGGGAGGTGAGGTGGGGAGTAGTGATGAGAATGATTGGTGGTGGTGGTTGTGAAATTGATGGTGGTGGGGGTGGTGATAATGGTGGTGAAATTAGTGGCGTTGGATTATGGTAGTGATGACTGTGTGGGTGGTGATGGTGGTGGGGTGAGTGGTGGTGGTGGTGGGGGTGGTGATGGTGGTGGGGGTGGTGGTGGTGGTGGTGGTGAGGGTGGGGACAGGCAGTTGGTGGTGATGATGATGATGAGGTGGTGATGGTGGGAAGCTATGGTAGTGGTGGTGGTGATGGTGGGGGTGGTGGTGGTGGGGCTCATCAGTGGTGGTGGGGTGGTCAGGGGCCTGGGGTTGAGGAAGACACTTAGGTTTAGGCAGCTGTCTTTGAGACTCCTCCGTGGGGGGAAGACCGGCACCCAGGTAGACCAACTAGACACTTCTGTTTCCCACTGGTGCCGGAGGGTGTCAGGGGGTGTTAGTGGTGATGAAGTGAAGGAGAGATGATTCAATAAGAGGGACAGTTGAGGGGGGAGGGAAGGAGGGAGGGAAGGAGGGAGGAAGGACATGACGATTTACCTCCATGATTCGTGTCTATGATAAATTCTATAAGTTATTGACAAAAGCGAATCTGATGCAAGAAAGTTTTACCTGTGTGTGTGTGTGTTAAGTCTCAGGTCACCTCCTCACCGCACACGACTTGTCCATTATCTTTCCAAGTCCCCTCTAACCTTTGAGAGCCACGCCCAAGATCCTCATGGCCACGCACACAAAGTCCAGTCCATACTTTCTTCTTCACCACCACACCCTCACCATCACTCTCACCACCTCCACCACCACCTCCACCACCACCACCACCACCCCCCCTCACCACCACCATCCCCTCACCACCACCCCCCTCACCACCACCATCCCCTCACCACCACCCCCCCTCCACTGCCTGCACCCCACCTCACCACCACACACCTCACCACCACCATCCCCTCACCATCACCACCACCTCCACCACCAACCCCTCACCACCTCCCACCAACCCCCCTCACCACCACCATCCCCTCCCTCCACCACCAGCCCCTCACCCCACCACCCCCCACACACCTAACTTTCCCTCCAGTGTTAATAAATACATTAATTACTTTCTGGATACAATATTTTGTCCTCAGTCTAGTATTTCTTACTGTGTCTAACTCTACATTTCACCTTTTTCTTGCTTATCATTTTATATTATAACTTCATGATTACACACACACACACACACACACACACTTTTTACACACACACACACACACACACACACACACACTTTTACACACACACACACACACACCAATAAATAAAAACAACCAGGAAATCTACATGAAAAAGCCATATTCAAGGAAGATATGTAAATTATTCTGTCCCTCTGACCAGTCCACCTTTAGGAATCTTCTTTACGGTCACCTGGATGTTGAGTGTTAGCCCGTCGGTAGGGATGACACCCTCTTCCTGGCCTAGGCTGACCCTCCTCCTCCTCTTCAGTGTCAGCTCCTCCCTCCTCCTCCCCTCTCACCCCTCTCCTCCCTCCCCTCCCCATCCGTCTCCCCATCTTTACCCATAACTCTTCGTCTCACTATGACTCACCTATTGCCTGTTTTCTCTTCTCTACTTTACTCCCTCTTCCTTAAGTCTTTACCCATTTCTTATTTCTTATTTTCATTACGTTTTTCTCTCTTCAGTGTGTGTTATTTTCTCTTTGTTTTCGTTATTTTTTGGTATTTTCTTGACTTGTATTTTTATCCTCCTCCTCTTCGCCCGCTTCAGTTTAGTTTATCTATTTCCTTTATTCACTTCTCCATGCTTCTTCCACTTCATCATGTTTTTTTTCTATCTTATTCTCTCTTTGTCCCCTCCTTATCGTCACGCCTCGCTTGCTTCACTCGTTGTCTTCACGTTCACTTGCCTCACTCCTCACTCACTCTCAACTTTGGTTAGATTAAATATAGGCTTTACTCTCTCTCTCTCTCTCTCTCTCTCTCTTGTTAACCTCCCATTGGTCATGTAGTGAATTACGTCACCTTGTTGTCCCGTATATTACATGTATAAACCAAATACCAGTGTGTGTGTGTGTGTGTGTGTGTGTGTGTGTGTGGTAATGTGTGTGTGTGTGTGTGTGTGTGTGTGAGAAGTTAACTTATGTAATAGTAGAAGTGTCTGTGGCAGCGAGAGTGGGTGTTAGGTGCAATGTTGGAGAACTTGCTGGATTGAGGAGGGTGATAAGTAAGTGGGTGGGGTGGTTGGTGGCGAGGTGGGGTGGGGTGGGTAGGGTGAGACAGGGTGGGGAGTAGAGGTGGTGGGAGTGTTGGTGAAGTGCAGTGTGGGGAGGTGCGTTGTCATTGAGCGGGTTCAGGTATCACCACCACCTTACAGTCACACACACACTGCACATTACAGCCGGACTTTCCTTACACCACCGTCGTCTTGTGGGGTCTGGTCACTGTGGGAAGGGGTGAGGTGAGGGTAATCTGAAGGAAAGGGAGTAAGGGTGTTATATAGTAAGGGGCTGTGTTGCCGAGGGGAAGGGGTGTTGTAGTGTTGTGGGGTGAGGGATGTTGTGAGGCGGAGGGGTGTAGTGGGGTGATAGGTGCTGGGGAGGGGGTGCCCGGGGTAACAGATTACAGATTTGGCCCGTGCTAGCCACTCTTGACCCTCTTGACCTCGAGGATACCCTGTGAACTCCCGCTGAGTCAGGATCACACCACGTTGGTCAGCCAGGAGGGGGGGGCCCTGACATCATGCTGTGTGTGTGTGTGTGTGTGTGTGTGTGTGTGTGTGTGTGTGTGTGTGTGTGTGTGTGTGTGTGTGTGTGTGGTCAACCATACAAGGTGAACATGCTCTTCCGCCTACTCCCTCTCTTTCTCTCTCTTACTCTCCACGTTATCACCTTATCTTTTATCTCCATTTCTGTCACTCTTTACCTCTCCTAACTCTCTCTCCTCTCCCTCTTACTGATCTTCTTTTATCTCTATTTCATCTTCTCTCTCTACCTCTTTCTCTTCCTCCCTCTTTATCATTATCTCTCCCTCTCTTTCTCACCACCTCACTCTCCCTCTCCCTTTACCTGTTTTTCACTCTCCTCCACGCCCACTTTCTTTCCCTGTACCTTAATCGCCCTCCCCCACCTTCTCTCCATTACTTTCTTTACCTTCGTCTCTACTCTCTCCTTCTCCTTACACCTCATCCTCTCTTCTCCATCCTTCCACTCACTTCTGCCACTCTTTCACTTACCGTTCTTCCTTCCCTCTCACCTCCTCCCTCTCACCCACATCTGCCATCACTACCTCCTCCTGTTCATTCCTCCTCCAGTTGGTTAGCAGATGACGTGACCACAACAGCTGACCTCAACACCGTGAGTAATGAGGTACTGGTGGTGACACACTCTGCGGGTGTCAACAATGTGGGTGTGTTTACGTTCTTAGGGTTAAGAGGTGTCACTTATGAATTGTTTTAAGCATTAATGATGTGTCCGTCTTTATGTTTCTATTTACGGTGATTTGGGTCATATGAAGATGAGCACCCCTAGCTTACTTTTCCTGAGGATTAAACACCTTAACGCTAATTAACCTCACCTCCCCACTTCTTACCTTTCCTTTATGACCCCCAGTGAAAGCTGTTTTTCCGTCGTCTAAATGAAAGTCAGGATTTACAAGGTTTAGCAGGTTGACTACTTGATACTTTCCTATTGACTAAATATTTATCTTTTAAGAAACTTGTATATTGGTGACTTTAATCTAGTTCACCTGACTCATCATGGCGGGTGAAAACAATGACCTGGACCCCTTTAAACGGACCTTCTCCATTCTCTAGTGAGTGTTATTTTTTGCTTTGATGAATAAATTTGTTAACATGGTGAAAAAATAGGAACCAAGATGCACTAAATCATACGGGTATAATCTTCCTTCATCCATCTTCCTAAATTCAGTGGTTATTTTGTATTTTGTATGTCACTGCGTCCTGCTAGTCACTGTATCTCCGTATTACCAGATGTAGCTAAGGTGACATATCCATTAATGTGTTGTTATATTCAGTTAACATTGATTAATTATTCTTCATAACTTGAGATTTAGGGATTTGTTTACACTGTTTGTCTCAGATTCTAATGTTTAGTGAAGTACCAGTATCAATATGTGTCACTTTTTACACACACACATACACACACACACACACACACATGAACGTTTTCCCGAAGAGGTGTTTTTTTTTCTCCTGAAGGTGCAATAAGAAGGGCGGAACAGCTCAGGCAGAGACGCAGCCAGGGTGGAGGGAGTGCAGGACGCCCCTCACCCATCACCTGCTCTTCTTGTAGGATGATGGCCAAGGTCACTCTTTTAACTTCTCGATTATAAAGGAATGAATTAATATCTACCCCGCAGTCACACGTGAATGAGGAAGAGGCTGTGTGAATAATGAAAATATATGTATGTATCAGAAAGAGAGAGAGAAAGAGAGAGAGAGAGAGAGAGAGAGAGAGAGAGAGAAAGAGAGAGAGAAAGAGAGAGAGAGAGAGAGAGAGAGAGAGAGAGAGAGAGAGAGAGAGAGAGAGAGAGAGAGAGAGAGAGAGAAAAGTATTCATCTGGGTGAACGACTAATTTGATCAGGTGAGAGGAAGGCATTACGAGTTCCTAGAAGGCCGCCGCAGCTGGTTCTTGTTGTGTGGGGGGCTGGAGGCAGACGCGGTTCTCAGTATCATGATTATTAATAATATTTTGCCATAAGTTTTATTTACTGTTTGGTTGTTCATCGTATGGCCGTAATTTTGTGTGGGCGTGTGTGTCTTGGCAACACCTTCAGCTACACTCACAACTACACCCTTGAGGATAATAAGAATAAATGGTTAAAGAAAGATTATTTTGGAGTATCTATGACTTGTTAATATTTCATATGCTAAAAGAAGCATTTGTTTTAGGCGTGCCAGCAGCTCTATACCTGGCTTGATATGTGACTCACTAACAGAAAAATTTAACAGCCACGGACAGTCTCTGAAAAAGAAAAAAATATTCTTGAATGACGCAGCAAACACTTAACCTTTCTCCGTGTCAACTTTCTGAAAGAGTAGACAAGTTGGTGAGATCTGTGAGGCAATATAAGGCCTGATGGTTAACTTTCACTGAAGACACAGGTGATCACTGTACCAGAAGACGCCTTTAAAGGTTTCCTAAACTGAACCTGGTTTAAAAATTCCCTTCTTTTATTATGGGGACAAGTTAGTCGATAATGTTATCAGTTATCATAACCTAATGTCTAATTTCTTTCTGAGTGAATCATATGATTGGGTTTGTTTTTATGAGGAGACGATGATGTGAGAATAATGTACTAAGACACTGGTTATTGTTTAAGTCTTTGTGTCAGTACGTGTCTCTCTCTACCTGTGGCCGGAGGTGTACACACACACACACACACACACACACACACACACACACACACACACACACACTCACACACACACATACACACACACACGCACACACACACACACACACACTAATAGAATGAAACGCAATAATCTCAATGAAACAAATACAAAAAGTGAAGGTTACAAGTTAGTGGAGGAGGGATGACGGTGTTGAGCCTGAAGGGAAACAGTGTTAATTTTAGACATTGGTAACACTAAGTCGATGTGTCAGCTGAACCGACCAGTTTTTTTTTCTTCCCGCACGAGGATGTAAATACTGATGACCAGGTAACTGAGATGAGAGCCCAGTGTTGGCGCAGGTATATGTGTGTGTACGTGTTGGCTGCTGAGTACACTGTAATTTCCTTAACGATGAAAGTGTGTCTCGTAAGCCTTTGAAATAATTTACATATTTAACACAACCTATGGATAGTAAAAACATTTATGGGTTAATGTAAATTGTAAAAAAAAGAAAAACATTACAGAGTACAAGGTTAGTAGGTTAGGTTAGGTTCAATGGCGAAATTTAACTCTACTTTAACATTCCCTGTGTGAGGATCTTTCTGCATTGACAAACTCAGATGTTACTGTAAGAGAAAGTCATTCAGTCCAACACAATACGGCGGGTAACGTAGGGTCCAGGGTGTTAATACAGTAGTGTGTTCCCCCTTAAAAAGTTGAACTTACCTGATATAGATACAGAATTAAATAAAGAATACATTACATAGGCGATCAAACTTGAGACAAACCCTCCTCCTCGTCCTCCTTCTCCTCGCCCTCTTCCTCGTTCTCCTCCTCCTCCTCCTCCACCTCCTCCTCCTCGCCCTCCTCCTCCTCCTCCTCCTCCTCCTCCTCCTAACAAATAAAGACAACACACACAGGAATCCTTGGCAGACAATTCATGTGTTTTAACGTAAATGTGAGAGAAGATAATTAGCATAAGTGTAAAGTGGTGGAGGCAACAGGAATCACAATTATAACCACCAAATCTTCTCACATAATTTAGATTTTCACAATTTACAATTTATAAAACACACATGGTGGTAGGTACTGTGAGGAGGGAGATAAAGGAGAGAACTTGCAGGAGACGAAGAGAATGAGGATATAACTCTTAGTGGTCCGTGATTGTGGTAGTGGTTAATTATCTCCACTGCTCTGGTGCCACTAAGACGGTGACAGTGTACAGTGTGTGTGTGTGTCCGGGTTACCAGTTCTCATACACTGGATGAGAGAAAGACGCACACATGTAGATACACACTCACGCGTTACATGACTTGAGAAAAAACTGGTATTGTTCATGATCTTGAAATTAACTCAAGGTGAAAATGTATTCTTGGAAAAATTTTATAATAACATTTTGGTGATTTATGGCTACTAGAATATGGCAAGAGACATAGTGTAGTGAAGTTATGTCTATTATGGACTTTGATCTAGACACTTATGTTTTGTTTGTCTGTAAAGCATTACGCGTTATTTTACAAGGAAGCTTAACTGTACATTAGTTATCTAACACGCTGGTGATTCTTTCCTCCTTTCGTTCTTCCTCCTCCTCCCTCCTTCTCCTCCCCTCTTCATCCCTTCTCTCTTTCTCCATACCCTCCTGCTTCCTCCTCCTCCCCTTCCATCTACTCTTCTCCCCGTCCACCTCCCCAGTTAGAGTCTCTGGTTTCCCGGAGTGTTTTCTGTCCCGGGATTACGGGATAAGACCAGTCCTCTTCCCAGCATCCCGGGATCTCCCAGATTATTATTTCTAAAATCTGGAAATATGAACGAAAAAGAACAATGTAGCATGGAGTTGTAGATTAACAGCATTTCTGAGGATAATAGGAATACGAATTAATACATCTTGTGAAATTTTACCTTTTTTACAGTTCCTACTTGACAGGCCGCCAGACCACGCGCTGAGATGCTCCTGAAACATACACGATTACACGACGTCCCGTCAGGTCATATTCGTGCACAGGACAGGAACGCTCTCGTCTCGATTCTTGCTAGTCGTAACTTGTTAATAATTTGGCAACATACGTGTTTTATTTATTTATATATATTTATTTATATTTTTTGCAATACTGTATATAGTATGTGCTAATTTAGGTTGCTTATATATGGATTATTAAAATGCGGAAAATCCCGGGATTTAAGTTAATATTTATTGCGCGGAATCATTGGACAGAAACTCTATCCCCAATCCCCATAACTCCTCCCCCTCCATCTCCCCAACCCTAGCACCCATTAGCGTCCACCTCCCCAAAACCAGCCCTCCCCACCCCCAACATTCCTCCTCACCCCCAACATTCCTCCCCACCCACCTCCCCAACACCAGCTCTCACCAGGTCGACATCGTGTAACATTCCTGCCGGAAATTCTAGTTCACTGACAACTGATCTTTGTCGTGTAGGCGACCTTGTCCTCACTGTCACCTTCTGCGCCTCATCATTATCACCTCACTATCACGTCACCATCACCTTTTCCGTCTCAACATCACTTCACTATCACCTGCGCCTCACCATCACGTCACCATCACCTTTTCCGTCTCATCATCACTTCACTATCACCTGCGCCTCATCATCACAATCTCCTCATCATTCCATCCACCTTTCAAAATTACTACACCCTTACCAATATTTCATGACTAATTTCACTTCACCATCACCTCATCTTTCATTCTCCTCTTCCTGCCATCTCACCATTACCACAATATCACCTCACCCTCACCTTACCACCATCACCACACTAACACTGTAAGTCATGAATCATCGCAATGTCGCTCCTACTGTCTGTCTGCCTGTCTGTCATGTCTGTCTGTCTCTGTAATCAAAATTCCTTAAAAATACGGACACACTTGAACTTAACTGAGAGACATCATTAAGTTTTAGTTAAGGACAAGTTGAAGGTGACACTCGAACGTAATCTCATCATTTTTAAAGTATTTAATTCCCTGACAGACACCCTGGCATACACACCCCCCTTCCTGATACCTAGTTAGTTCGTCGGTAAGTACGTGTTTGTAGGTATCTTATCTTGTATTCTCCAGGTCCCTCGTGCCATTACCTGGTGCCTTGGTATCGCCTGTGTCTTGTCTCATATGGAAGTGAAAGTGGGTGTCAGTGTCATAAGTCTGGAGGTTCAGTGTACTCTTCGGGGCAGGTGGAGTTATTGTAACCGACATTGATCTCGACAGCTTTCACTTCGCCCACTGAACTGGAGGAGCCCTGGAGGTGACGGGTGGACAGAAGATGAGCTGTTTCTTCACTCATCTTAATCGTTGACTGTATTATATTCTGTGATTTATCCTTGTGCAGCCTCTAACGTCTTTATTGAGTTTTAGTAATATGTTTTTCTTTGATTTTGAGTTGTTTTAACATGATTGTAAATGTTTTTGTGGTTGAGAGATATGTCCTGTCTATTATTGTAGGCCTAATTTAGTTTTTCCTTTCAAAATATAAAGTTAGTTCATTGTAATATAATTAGTTAATAAGAGTATACCTCATGGGCCTTTATCAAAAACCTTCGATCGTGGTGTTATTTTGTTTCACCCAAGAATTATATATTTTATTTATTATTTTTGTTTTTTTTGCCGAGTGTACACCTGCTCAATCCTCCACCTCATCTTATCTTTTGGTATTACGGCAAATAACAGTTCCGGCAGAGCTCATTGTCACTGTCGACTTTTTACGCAACAAAATAATGGTTCGCCTTGTAGCGTTTATTGATGTTGTGCAAAAACAAACGCAGGTAACAGCCGGGATCAATCTGTGCAGGAATGGTCGTTCAGCTTCAGTGTTGGGAGTGATTAGTCATGAGGTGAAAGAAGGTGAGGGGCGAGCCTTAAGGTAATGAATAGTAACTTGAAATAAATCTACCATTTCACGACAAAACTTCTCTCAATTAATTTATCTTAAACCTAATTTATATTGTTATTAGTATACTTAAGAATATTATGTTCCACTCAGGTGCGCCTCGCTGTGTGACCATTAATGTAATTACAGTATCTCAATATTGAATGTTTGTTCCAGTTCTCACCGAGGACGGGTCTGACTCCCCCATAACAAGTGTTACCAGCTGAAAGACAATGTCAGACTCAGCTCAGCAAGTGTTGCCAGGTTGGGGGAGGACGCCATCATGTCTCGACTATGCCTGACGTCTTCTCAGTGGTACCAGTCCTTGGGGTGACTCATTCTCCGTGGACATATATGCCAGAGTAAACACTTAGAGATGACATCTTGTGGCTATCACCTCTCCAACTCCCCCGCCCCCTTCACCAGCCTTATGACAGGGTGAAGACAGTGCTCTTCCCCGCCCTTGTTGAGCTGAGAGCTGAGGGTCCCAATATGGCCGCCCGGGACCAATATAGCCGCTCGGCGGCGTCTTTATGTCTATCAGCAGAACCACATGTATGACAGGCGAGGTATTGGTGTATTGTGGCCGGCGATATATTGGTTATGGTGCTGTATTTTGAGTCACCAGGTTGTGTCCTCAGCTCAGCTCGGGGTGTTGTAGCATCATCTAGTATAATGGTGCGGCGCCGCTCTTAACAAACATCCCTGTTGTATCTACCACGGACACATGTATCAGTTGGTGTTGGTAGTGGCCACCTCTCTCTGGCCAGCAAAGGCCGCACCTCCTCGCTCACCTTCATTCCCTTTAAGTCTCATGTGGTCTTCTGCGACGATATCCCAGCTGGCGGTAACTGTGTACTGGGCCTTCGTGTCTCCTTACAGGCGACCTTAAACGTAAATGAAGACGGCCGGCGGGTCTTTGCCTATGGCTAGTTCACCGTCCACCATTTATTTAGATATGTGGGTTTTCAATCATCTGCGTACGTGGTCAAGCCGTAAATACTTCATGCATGTGGTTCCTCTACAGGACTTGTGACCTTCTGTAGGTATATTGAAGTTTTTAATTTTCGTTCTTGTACTGTGTACTGTAAGTCGGCCGTCATTGACCCCCACAGAGTTGGTGATGCAGGCTGTGGGTACTAGAATGTTTGTGGGGACTGTAAGTGTTTTAGTGTTACTGAACCTTAGATAAGTGAATGTGTCCAGAGGCTTCACCGTCTGAGCCACAGTGGTGAGTGGCTGGTGCACTACCCTCGACCTGTGTCTCTTCCTACTTATGGTTTGGCTCAATTCCTGACAGGTTAAAGTAAACTGGTTGATAATGAAGGTGGCAGCCCATTTTTGTCACGAGGGCTGCTTCTTCCTCGAATATATACGTGTGTGTGTGTGTGTGTGTGTGTGTGTGTGTGTGTGTGTGTGTGTGTGTGTGTGTGTGTGTGTGTGTGTGAGCATACATGTTTCTATGCTTATTCGTGTGCGAGTGCCAAGTGTGTATATTTGGTACAACCTTGGTATGTATGTGTGTGTGTGCGCGTGTGTGCATGTGCTTGCTTGCGAGTGTGTGTGCATGTATGCGCATATAAGACAAACACACAGATGACCTTAGAGAGAGGCCACCACGTACCTGAGCTTCCATCACGACAGAACACATGAGGGAGGGGGGGTAAGGGGGAAGGGGGAAGGGGGAGATTAAGGGGGGAGGGAGGCAGGTAAGGGGGAGGGATGACTCAGGTATATATAGACTCATCAACATGCAGAGGCCAAGAATGCACGGTCTAGGTAACGGTATGCACACACACTCGCCCACAACAAAGAGTTCCCCACCGCCTCTCTTACACCCACAACACTCTTTTGTATACAACGTGAATATAGAGTGAAATTGTTTTATGTGTACTGCCTGCCACGTGTTCTTATCATACACAGGTATTAACGAAAAAAGATTATTTATAGTCTTAATGGATGATGGGTAATATATTTTATAAAGAACCTGGAGATATTTAGGAATCTCTTATTTATATTTTAGTTCCGGGTTTCATTCTTCACTCAGGACGCAGTGAGTGATCAGAACTTTGTGTGCAGGGGCGCGTATCTCATTAAACCTGAGGCACAGCTGCTCCTCCAGGAATACAAGAAGGCGAATAGAGAAATCTTGATAACAGGGAGAAGCAATAAACAAATCCTTAATTAAATCAAAGGTAAAGGAATAAATAAAAATTACAATGGATTATACCAGTGTTTTATAGGGGATGATCCTGTGGCCAATTTCCTCGCCTCACTTCCGGCACCTTCTCGATGACGCCATATGTAAACAACGAGGTGAACTTAATGCTCGATACTAATTTTTCGGAAAGGTATTCGATTCTTATCAAATATTTAGATTTTTATGAATTGAACTGAACGATTATATTTGTATTTTCTTTTGGTAATGTATTTCACTAATATAGGTAATTATTATTATCTCTATTCATTTTTGTTATTTTGTAAGATTATTATTATATGATAATTATTGATACTCTTACCGAACCTAATATACCTATTGTTGGTTAAATTGTTTTTCAGTAATTTCAAAACCATAAACACGAATAATAATAATAATAATAATAATAGTAATAGTAATAATAATAATAATAATAATAATAATAATAATAATAATAATAATAATAGTAATAATAATAATAATAATAATAATAATAATAATAATAATAATAATAATAATAATAGTAATAGTAATAATAATAATAATAATAATAATAATAATAATAATAATAATAATAATAATAATAATAATAATAATAATAATAATAATAATAATAATAATAATAATAATAATAATAATAATAATAATAATAATAATAATAGTAATAGTAATAATAATAATAATAATAATAATAATAATAATAATAATAATAATAATAATAATAATAATAATAATAATAATAATAATGTATAACACTAGTGCAACGAGTTAATTTATTTCAGTGTTGGATCAAAGGTGAAAAAGCTTTTGGCAGATTTCCAGAACTGAGAAGACAAACAAACGGAGGCTTTTGACCAGCAGTGATGATAAACATTAACCAATTAAACCACTATGACGGCGACCACCTTTAACCCTAACATTAACCAGCGCTACAACAACACTCCTGTTTTCACTCAATAAATATCACGAAACATTAATCCAACTATAAATAGAAGGTTAATTTAAAGGTGATGTAGTAAGGTAATAATGACTCCAGGTTGAGGTGATGGCGGGAACAACTGACTTAATAACTGCCTAGTACAGTATCAATCACCATCTACCGGTTCAAATAACATAACCTTACTAAAGATATAAAACTTTTTTGCTATTTCCATGGTATACAACCCGGCCCATGGTATACAACCCGGCAAAAAATCGAGTTACACCATAAAAAAATGTGCTATGTATGATATCTGGTGTATGTAATAATGATAACATACCCGGTAAATATAACAAGGTTTTGAGGGAGTGAAATTCATCGTAGAGGAGGAACACTCTTGAAACCGAAGTAACACCGGAGATGTGTTTTGACGTTGAGTTGGTGCCGGATGGGCGGGGCAGCCTACCTACCGTGTAACTGTAAACACGGACTGTGATGGCATTGTCATGGAACCAAGGAAGAAGCGCCCTCCCCCTCCCTCTCACCCACCCCCCTGCGTGTTATTGTGTGTGTGTGTGGAGCAGTACAAGTGGAGGAAAATACAAGGGATATTTAAAATGCAGGGGATATTTATGAAACGATTACACTGATACAACGCTCGTATACATCCACAGCCTCTAGGGATAATATACACATTTAATCTCATCCCCGTGTGTGTGTCGCTAGGTACAGGTGGATGACTGAGTGTAGGCTGTAGGCTTACCTCTTCTCTCTTCAGTAGTTCATAAAAAACATATTGGAAGTTGTGTGACCTTCTACAGCGCTCTTGACAAATACGTGTTTACTGCTTAACAACTAGCTCACCTTACTGCGAGAGTGTGTGTCGTCAGGTAGTCTTCATAAAAAAAAAAATATACCGTGTCTTATGCTCACACCACTGGATGATTTCATAGTATTGGTAGTATTTGTGACCGTGTGTATGGCAGTAATTAGTACGAGTATGGACAGCAGTTAGTAGTTGTGACAGTAGTTGTGATAGTTTATAATAATAACTATTACTAATAGCTGCATTAACAGTATACATCATTAAGAGAAATATTTACATGTTGGGAGGAGAATGTCTGTATGTATGTAGTCCTCCCTTACTCGACTCACCTGAGATAACAAGGTTCTTCCCGTCCGCTTCTGGTAATGAGGTAAGGAGGGGAGTGAGGTATGGCCGCCATTTCTGACACCACCTTATTTCCTCTTCCTGGCTTCACTTAGATTGACCCCGCTGCTGACTCCTGTGACCTGTTATAACTCTCCCTCCTCGTCGCCTTCCTCTTTATGCCAACTTCCTGGGTCTCAGGTCAGCAACACCCATCCTCCATTCCTCTCTCCTTCCTTCTTCCATCCCTCCCTCTTTCCTCCATCCATCCCTTCTTCCTCCATCACTCCCTCCTTCCTTCCTCTATCCCTCCCTCTTTCCTCCATCCATCCCTTTTTCCTCTATCTGCCACCTACTCCTTCCTCCATCACTCCCTCCTTCCTTCCTCTATCCCTCCCTCTTTCCTCCATCCATCCCTCCTTCGTCTATCACTTCCTCCTTCCTCCATCCATCCCTCCTTCCTCCATCGCTTCCTCCTTCCTCCAGCCTTCTAACACCGACCTCGCTTTCCCCAGTGACTTCTCTTGACCTGTTCTATCCCACTTCCTCCATTTCCGGCTTCTGACTCTCCACTACCACGGACCTGACCTTCAATATCGAATCAATTTTCCCCAGTGACCTGTAGTAAAATGGTTACTGATCTCGTTACCTATTTCCGGGTCACATCAGGTCGTGTCCCTTTAACCTCGAGATGCCAGAGTTGCCCTTCAATGAACTCGTATCCACTAAAGTCATATTACAACAGGACATCTTGTTCTTCTGTGTGATTTAGTCAGAGAGCTGTAATACTAGTGTTGGGGCCGTGAACATGAGCTCAGGTTCAGAGTCTTAGAGATACACACGTTAGATTTTCTCTTTTAAGTGAGGGTTGTATAAACTTATCTCTCTGGTTCATTTAAAAGCCACAACTCAAAATAATTTTGTGGACAATATGGCGTCGAAGGTACACTTTATAATCCAACATAACAAATTGTCTTCTTACTGTGATGTTATTTTGGTCTTGTGTATCTTAGCTATTGAAATATTTGTTATGTATAATATTATAAAGATTAAAGGGAAAGATTTTCTATTCTTATTTTGCCTCTTATGAACAATACACCTTACGAAATTGACCTTAATACACGCCCTGGGTACGTCTCGAAGAATATTATTATTATTATTTAATATATGGATCACGTGAAGATTAGCCCCACCTTATTTTACTTGAAGATTAAACACCCTGACGTTACCTGGGGGTTAGGTTAGGTTAGGTTACTTTTTAATCCAACATCAAGACATTCATCGGAAACTCATAAATAATTTCACTTCCACAATGTTGCTTCAGGAATGGAATCTTAAGTACAACCGTAACACAAACATGTCCGGGCGGTGTGTGATGACCGTGTGAGGGAGGAGAAGGGGGATGAAGGAGATGGGGTCGGGGAAGTGAGGAGAGGGAAGGGGTGAGTGGGCAAAGTGAGGAGGAGGGGTGGAGAAAGTTGGGAGGGAGAGAGAGAGTGTTGATGGGAGGAGGAGAAGGAAAGATGAAGGAGGTGAGAACAGGTGGGAGAGTGGAAGGAGAAAGTAGGGGTTAGAACGTGGGGGAGGAGAGAGAGAGAAGGATGGAGTTGAGGAGAGAGGGAGAGATTGGGGTGGAGAGAGAGAGAGGGAGAGGGGGGGGTGGGGAGATGAGGAAGGGGGAAGGAGAGAGTGAGGAGGAGGGTCAGAGGGTTGAAGATGACTCACACAAGACCCGCTAGTGTTGTGTAGCTGGACGAGAGAATTAGAAGTAATTGTTGGTACAGTACTTACAGTTATAAACATCCTGGTAGTAGCTGGATTTGTAGTAGTCATAGTAGTAGTAAGTGTTGTAGTAGTAGTAGTTGTTGTAGTAGTAGTAGTAGTAGTAGTAGTAGTAGAAAAAAAAAAAAGTAGTAGTAGTAGTGTAAGTGTGGGTGTTGTCGTAGTAGTATTGTTGGAGTAATTGTAGAAGTAGTAGTTGTTGTAGTTATAGTGGTAGACGTAGCAGCACCAATAGTAGTAGTAGTAGTAGTATAGTAGTAGTGACATCAATGGCAGAAGGAGTCAGGCGTTGGTCTTATAAAAACAATTGGAAGAGATCCTACAGCCCCCACCCCCAAAAAAATACAAGTATCACTAACATTGTAGGATGTCACTCGATTCATTAACACAATTCCAACGTAAATGTCACGTCTAGGGAGCAGCAGTCTTCAACATGAACAGTTCCTCCCACAAAAAAGTCCAACACTTACGCCAGAATCTCGTTTATTTTTGTGATATCCTACAGAAAACTCCGGAATTAAAATCTACACGGGAAATCCTCCGCCTTGGATATCCTCATGGGAACAAAAATCTATTTAGGATATACTCTGGGATCCTTCATCATCTTGAGGGACAAGGACGTCCTCGGCGATCTTTGGAGAATCCTACCAGTGCATCAGGTGGCAGCGGTGTCCTCTCGTTGCACAACCCAAGTGACGTGTGGTGTGAGAGGATGGTGGGCTGACTAACATTCTCGGGGAAACACGCTTGAAATTTTTGCTTCCGACGTTTTTGAGGCGACTTGTACACAATGCCTGAGTGAATGTGTGTGTTGCAAGTACAGGAGTGAGTCAGAAAGAGTGTTGTAAGTGCAAGAGGAACACACAAAGCGTGTTGCAAGTGCAGGAATATGTCAGTTTGCATGTTACAAGTGTAGGAGTGAATAAGTAAGCGTATTGCAGATGTAGGAGTGTTTTAGTGTGTTACATGTGTTGGGATGCTGGAGGTGAGCGTATTGTATAATAATAATATTAATAATAATAATAATAATTAACGGTTTATTGAAAGAGCTTGGCAGCCAGAAGGCTGAAAATATACAGTTACATATTTGGGGAATGGGTTACGAATTACAAATAATATACAAGTAACATAAGTGACACAAATAAGACATATAATAACTAGATGTGGAAAAGCTCAAACTACAGTTCATTTCAACATAGTGACAGTGTAAGGAGCAGTGTTTACTGGGAGTGAATACACTGATTTATTACAAGTTATTGATAATTTTTACAATGGTTGGGACTGGGCTGTTCTTATAGCGATCAGTTCGTGCACGTATGGGCTGGATGCGGTTGTGGTGTCGAACAGCAATTCTCGGACAAGGGATCTCAGGTGGTAGTAGGAGCCGGTGTCGGGGATGGTGTAGAAGAAGCTTACCAAATTTGCAGATGAGGTCTTGGTGATGGTCAGTGAGAGTCGAAAGGGTCAGTGTGTTGAGCGCTTCTTGATATGTGGAGTAGGAAGGGGAGAGAATAATCTTGCATGCCCTCTTTTGCACTTTTTCTAGGTGGTTACGTTGTGTGGCATTTAGGGAGGAAGACCAGGTGGGGAAGGCATAGGTGAGCTTGGGAAGTATGAATGTTGTAAACACTGAGGAGCTCAGTGCAGGAACTCCGAGGGACTTGAGTCGGCGGAGGAGGTGGAGACGGAAACTGGAGGATTTGATAACTTCACTGACGTGTGGTTTCCAATTTAGTTTGTTGTCTATGGTGACGCCGAGGAGCTTCTTGGAATCTACAACCTGGAGTGTGTTCGGACCTAGAGTAATGGAAGGAGGTGTGTGTGTGTGTGTGTGTGTGTGTGTGTGTGTGTGTGTGATGTCGGGTGATTCCATTATCGCGTGTAAACAAGGTTGTTGCTGAAACTAGCTGGTTCCTTCGCAGTGTCCCGTCAAAACCCAAGGGCGCCATAACTCTGAGTGTGGAAAAAGTGAAATTGGGTTCCACACTCTTGTTTCGGTTGACAAGGAAGCAATATGGCCAGCACTGCACGCGATAGCCTTCACATCCCTAGCTGTAAAGTAGGGTAACTATCACAATTAGGTGAACTGGGAATGCCTTGGGTGCGAGCCAACGACCCTTAGGACAGATTGAGAGTGTTATATCCACTCGCCCACCTGAATCATACTAAGAGAAATTACTGATTTTTAGCAACTTTTAGGATCTTGTGCTACATCTATATACCAAATGGGGTTGAAATATATTGTTATTTGTTAAAGTTATCAAGTTCATAACGGATGACCACAGGTACAGAGGCACAGGTGAACACATTGACAAAAAAACGAAGGACGCACAGGTGTTCAACACATGAATGCACGCATGAACAGGCCGCACTTATCCCAGACTTCCACCATCTCCTGGGACGAGGTGAAGGAGGGAACTTGTTTGTGTCCTTTGGGTTAATGTGTGTGTGTGTGTGTGTGTGTGTGTGTGTGTGTGTGTAACTTGTGTGGAAGTACATAAATGAGTGATTCTTTGTTTATGTTTTAATTAATTTGTTGTAATGAATATTTATTTGTATAGTGCATGAAAACGCACATACATACTGTACATACCTACATACTTACATTCATACATACATACATAATTTACATACATACAGTACATACATACATACATACATACATACATACATACATACATACATACATACATACATACATACACAGGGAGACAAGGCGACAAGTTGGCAGACAAAACGAACAAGAAAAAAGACCAGGTGTTAAGAGAGACGTGACAGTCGTACACAGACACACCACCTTGCCAACACCTCCTCATCATCAACAACAACACACATGAAACCATGGAGCTACTCAGCACCTGGAGTTGTAGATGGTGGTGGTGGTGATTGAGGGGGATTGGTGGTGGTGGTGGTGGCGAAGGATCACTCTCCCTCGTACCATAATTTAATTTCGTCTGCGATTGAACAGATTCATATCATTATATATGTCTTCAGTGTAAATGTAGACCAAATAGATTTAGTTTGGACTTCTTTATCTGACAGTTGAAGGCGCTGACACACACATATACAGTATAAACTCCGCTTACGTCACGCGGTGCTTATTTTACCCTATAGCCGGGTACTGCCCGCATGTCCTGGACGACCCCGGGCTGAGTGAGGGGAGGGAGGGAGGGAGGTAGGACCACTCTAGCTACTTGTTCACCCCGGGGACGACCCACCAGGGGCGAGGTCACATACGTCATGTTCTTGCTGACGGCCAGAGCGAACTGTCTGTCATCTTGGCGGTGTTGTTTACTGACAGTACAGACAACACCGAAGTATAATCATGCATCTAATATTTTAACTGGAAATAAACTTACGATTTTCTTGGTAAAATCACTATCTGTTTACTGCCGTCCGTTTACCAGCACTCTCTCTGTGTACATTGATTGTATACCTGCTGTCGTCTCTGTGCGTTTTACACTTGCATTGTCCATGATATAACTGCACTATATACTGTACGTTATTTGTATACCTGCACTGTCTTGGTACATGGTGAATCAAGGAGAACTTGTATGACGATCTTACTGAATTAATATATATCTAACAATACAGTATTTACTACTGTATGTTTGGGTATGTATTGAAAAATATTATTGAATTGGAGACGGAGAGAGAGAGAGAGAGAGAGAGAGAGAGAGAGAGAGAGAGAGAGAGAGAGAGAGAGAGAGAGAGAGAGAGAGAGTACGGTTTAACTTATAACGCATGCCAGTGAACAGTGACATCACCCACACTACTCTGACCTATATATACTGTTAATGAATATGATCTATTCCTTTGTGTATGAACCTCTGTCCTGCGTGGCAGCGAGAAGTGATACCACCCTCAGTGTCAAGACCTGACTGAATTACTCAGAATAGTCAACCTGTACTACAAGCTTTCTTAATAAACTTGTTAAACTAAAAAAGAAAAAAAATACAAAGGCAAAACAAACACACAACCTCCTCCATGATAGTCGCCGTTGACGCCACTAAATATAATACCCCGACCAAAAAAAGGTGGTTTTAGTGGAAGGTCCTTACAAGGTTACAGGAACCGAATTATTAAATGTTCAGATGTTTAAACTTTTCCTCGTATCTAATGACTACAGAATAAATTTAATTACGGAAAAGTATTTAATTGTGATTTTGATACCATTCCAACAGTTAACCAGAGATTAGAAAACACAATTAGTTGTGGTAGAGTTGATGTTTGGTTTCGATACCGTTTCAGTTGTGGTGTTGCTTGAGGAGCCAAATTTATTTTTATTTTTTTTAAATTAGGGAAAAAATATTAACGTTTGATACTTCTGAGAATCTTATCCTAGGTGTTGTTTGACGTCACATTTCTTGGGATTTTCGTCATGTTGTATTTTTCCGTTTGTCGTCTTTTTTCTTCTCCCTCCTCCTCCCCCTGCCCGTCTGACCACACACACACACACACACACACCAGTACAGTACTCACCCACCCAACATATCTCAACCAAATCGGGAGAACAGCCGTGGAAGAATGATGCATCTCGAGCCAATCAGAGAGCGAGGATGTGATCATGGGTATCTATGGACGTCCAATCAAAATTCGAGATAGAGACCAAGAAAACCAGGCTGGGTCATTTTGCACTGTCCCGTACACCCACTGGCAACATTTTATATATGTGACAACTGGCGACAACGCGGCAGCTGAGAGCGTTATCAACTTCTCCTGTTCTATTAAAATTAGCATATAAGAATGGTCTTTTCCTTGAAGCTACGACGTTTGAATATTGATAACAGCTGACTTACTTGTAGGTTAGGTTAGGTTAGGTTAGGTTAGGTTAGGTCCTAATGATTAAGTAACGTCAGGACTGCCGGGGGCCATTTGACCTACAAAATTTGTGGTGGCCACTGGAGTCACACAGAACTTATCGATAGAATTTTTATCTCATAAATTCACATCCCCACCACTCCACGACCCCCTGACGGAGACACGATGATCCTCCCCATACTGGCCAGATATTATATAAATAATATTGATCATGTGTTAAAGGAATATCCTTCCTTCCTTAGGCTTTAGTAAGCCCCTATGTAATATTTATTTATACTGTATATACTTGTGACACTTGCCAGATACTTCTGGTGTTATTGTACAGGGGTACCTAGTGACAGCACTAGAATCCCACTGTATCAAGGAATAAACTATTGAAATTGAATTGAATTGAAAAATTCATAATTTTTGGTGGAAAGTCATCATGAGAATTAGAATTAACAACTGATGTATTTCTTTTATATTTATTTTACGTTTTTTTTTTATAAACGTTAAAGAAGATTGTGAAATTTTTTTTCGCTGGGTTACTAAATGACAAGGCTAATTTTTTTTTTGCACTCTGTAACTCAAACACATTACCGTAAAAAGATATTTGTTCTGTCTTGACCATCACTGGCGTGGGTGTTTTGGTAATGTTAGACAGAAACACTTCACTCAGGCATGGGACACGACCAGACGATAATTTACCTTTGAGGGTTGTAAAGATACTTTATATGTTAGCTCTGTTTAACCCGACTGATTGAGGGGAAGGTGGTCCGGGTTTTTGTGAATTTCCTGATTTTTCGAGGAGCGCTTCCCGGGGTAAGACATGCAGGAAATTCTCCCTTATCCGAATTAGTGTGTGTGTGTGTGTGGCATCATTTTATTAGCATAAGTCCACAGTATGTAAATCCAGAAGTTTTATAATGGTGTCATTCTCGAGTTATTTTGTTTAATCGTGAGAAGAACTTTATTGGGGTGACTTGATTTGGCATTTATTGAGTAGCAGTCAAGGTTGAGGATCATCCAGGGGAAGTGACTCCTCAAGAACAGCACAGGTGTTCCAAGGTGTGACCATTATATTTCGATATTTTATGTATGGTTGTGGTGTACATTAGTCCCTGGCCCCAACAGCCGTCTGGATCTACAGCATTGCAGGTCTGGAGTTACTAATTGTTGTGTTGTAGAATTAAAGTCCAGTGATTCAATATTTCATGTAAACTCGTAATATGTGTTAACCCTGAGTGGGCGGAGGCGCTGTGGCCTGTACAAGTAAGAGGCTTGAGACTTAACACAAATATGAAGTGGATGACATTTAACTCTAAGTCTCTGGTGGTAATATAATTTATGATATATATTCTCGTGGGTAGATATCACCACCTGCTTCTATACTGTGAGTCTTTACAGCTCTCTGACCACAAGAGCTTCTTTCACAGCTATAGTCCCCTGGAGGAGGGTGCCTGTAGTAGACCCTCTGTTGTGGCTTCGTCTGGTCGCCTGCCCTCACACTCTGGGGACAACCGACTCCCTCGACCATCCACAATTTTACATATATAAAAGCCCAAGAATAATTCAATTGTGTCTTGACATTATTAATAAACTTTTAGAAGACTCCGCTTTTACCAGAAAAAAATATCAGGTGGCAACAACAGTGCGGTAGTGAACAAATTTGACACTAACAAAGTCAGGCTGGTGAGCGTCGTGTTGATGGAGCTCACCTCACGACACTATGTCTCCGCCTCGTCTGACAGGAAGCGCCGGGAGAAAGCTGGATCATCTGGGCACGTCACTTGTTAACGCTAATTGACTTTTTCTCATGTAATTCTCTTTTTCGTCAGTGTAAACATAATTTCTTCTCCCTTTTATGAATTCTAACTGTATCTGTAATTTATATCATTATTTTGTTAACGTCGAGCCCTGGAACATTTATTTTACAACATTTCATATTCTCTACGTCTGTATAAATATGGTCAGTGTTTACTATAAGTATGTCAACAAAACAAGAAAGAACTAAACTGAATGTTGACTTGTATTTATCCTTAAGTCGACTATATCTATCTGTATGTAATTAATTATATATGTCACTATCTGTAAGTATGTGTATCTCTAAATATATCTGTCCAGTGAGTGTCGTATAGTTGGAGAACGGAAAAAGTTACAACAGAGTTCACATGATAAACATTAGTCATCATTTCCCAGAAGAGCTTTGTCATAGGCTGTTCAAAGATCACAGGTCTAGGTCACGGATTTTAAAAAGATACGTGTGTGTGTGTGTGTTTACTCCTTTTTTTCTTTCTTTCTTTCTTTCTTTCTTTCTTCCATCCTCCTTCCCACCTTTCCTTCATCGTATCTAGCCATCCAGCCACCTTTCTCTTCTTTTCTACTCTCCCTTCCTTTCCATCATCTTCCCTCCCTCCCTTCCTCCTTCCCATCATTTTTATCCTTTATCCCCCCCTTCAATTCCATCCCCCTCTCCTCCGTCGTTTCCGTCCACTTTCCCTCCTTAGTAGTAGTAGTAGTAGTAGTAGTAGTAGTAATAGAAGTATATAATGATCACCATTCTCGTTATTATTATCATTATTACGACCGTGAAATTCCGAGACCAGATCGCCGCTCACTGTACATCTGCCTAACACATAAACTCGGGGGTAAGGCCGCGTTATGAGCCCAGTGCATTGTGAGGGGCGAGACCTGTTATGCCGAACATCACCACTATGGATGCAAATTCGCCCTCTGGCTGCGTCGAGCGAGTTAGCGAGCGCCTCTTCCTCAACACCAGCTGTTTTATCATATTTATTCGTATCGCACAATTCGTATCTGGATTTTTTTTTCTTATCTATGTCTTCTCTTTCATAAGATTTATTTTATATGATTATTTATTCGTGTTGGCCGAGTTGATAATGTTGTTTTATATGTAAGTAAATATATTTTTAATAGTAATGTATCATGAAGAGAAAAAAATAGGAGTTATTACTTGGAAGTGAGCTTTGGTTATTTCCGTGAGGGGTTCAGGGGTCCGTAAGGGGTTCAGGGGTTCAAGAGTTCAGGGTTCAAGGGTTTGGTTGGTAATGGGTGTTAAACCTAATTATATCACATCAAGCAATCCTTCCCCTTCCTCGTCCTCTTCACACACACACACACACACACACACACACACACACCTGTCTAATTCAATCTACATCCAGGTGTGTAGGAGAAGCATTACATAGTGAGTTACACCAACAAGTAAAAATTATCGACGTCAAAGAGGAGAATAAAATGACACGGTACTGTTTGTCTGTCCGTCCGCAATATATCGTGTATTGTACCAGATGAACCACGGTACACACAACATACAGAGAGAGAGAGAGAGAGAGAGAGAGAGAGAGAGAGAGAGAGAGAGAGAGAGAGAGAGATAGCCCTATTGATTTTGGAGAGTTACTGGGTCAAGATTACTAATGTACAGTTCGTGTTTACCGTCTATATTTTTTCACGTGTTTTAATCCTGAATCGGATTTTTTTTTACCTTTAGTGAACGTATTTGATGGCTGGATCGTTATTGTTATTCTGTCTGTCTGTCTGTCTGTCTGTCTGTTTTGTCTGTTAACAGTTTGGTTTCCAGACTATAACTTTAGTTCTACACAAGTTATTCTCAGTGAACTTTATCAATAGTTGTTGTGAGGGATAGAGAGGAGTTTGTTGCTACTGAGGTCAAAAGGTCAGAGGTCAGGATGATTGTGACCCAGGAGAGATAATAGTGTCGTTCTATAATGGTGCTTTATTTTCTTTTTGGTTAAGGCAAGTTTTCTTTATATTTATGTGGCTTTATTATGTGTAGTGTTCGGCAATATTGTCACATTTACAGTATATTATCATGTGCTTTGCAATTCGTTACACGTTAAGGTTAGATTTCATATAAATTATTTACATTTTATACTTCAGTTCATTGTTATATTCACTGTAGTAACGACATGTTGTTTTAGAAATAAATCAATGAGGAGTAACAGTATCTGTGTTCGCGTACGTGGGAAATAATCTTTTTATGAGAGCAACTGGTGTACTGTAGTGAAGCAATCGGTCAATCCTGCGTGGCGGGGTCATTAGCCGTATAACTCACACTGCTGAACTGACCACGAACCAGGATATGACTACAAAAGCATAAATGTCGACAAACTTCACCTGTCTAGTGTCAAGTGTCAACAGCTAACCGGTCCTGCCTGTGAGGTCTTGTCCTTCTTGAGACACTGAATAACACTACCTGCGCTTGTTCTTCGATTTTATGTGTGGCCTGAGTCTCCCCCTCGTGTCAAGAACTGTAAACTGCTGTGTGTGGGAGCTAAGATCAGACCAGTATTTATTAAGGCACACTACCTGTTACCACCTGGATATAACTCTTCCTTTATTTTATCCCTAAACCTGAGAGAACAATATTAATGCGGCCACTTAACCTACATAGAACTTTAGATTGTAGTGAAAAGTAAATTAAAATTGTACAGTCGTCACTACAAAAGGTCTTCATGTAGTGAAAATATAATAGAGGTTATTAAATGTTGTCGACTTGTTATATACACTGTACACTAAGAGGGTCCAGGCTCTCACTTAGTTCAGCCATGTCAATATTGTTCTTATTCTCTACTGAATCTGTATTTTTATGGCTAAATAAACTACTTCAATAACAACCACATTTAATACACCTGGATGTGTATATCATCAAATTTACTAATACACCAACACTGTTATCCCCCCCCCCCCCACAGGTGAGCTTGTATACCTGGGATCATCACCTGCCAGAGTAATCAATACCAGGTAGCCAGAGGCAACTTCGTCTACAAGGTTATTAAAGGTATCTGTTATTTTTTACCAGTATTAGCTGAATGAGTTGATTGTATGTGTATGTTCCACCATTATGAAGTTGATGAAGGTGGATACTCGAAGCAGCTACCTTAAGGGACCTCGTAAATCATATATTGACCACAGACACGGGGCTAGTCAGGTGTTATTTATTACCTGCCTGAAGGTGGCCAGGTGTATATTTACCTCCAATATGGCGCCAGGTAATTAGTTTCCACCTCCTCCATCATGACTTGACCTAATCGACATATTTTTATGTGTGTGTTGATGTAATTACTGTGTTTCGGCATGTTAGGTTAGGTTAAGTTAGGTTAGGTTAGGTTAGGTTAGGTTAGGTTAGGTTAGGTTAGGGCTGGATTAGAGCCCCTGTGACCTACAACAGTATATACCAGCCCACTCACTTGTAAATCCTCCCCATCACCGCCTCACACGTTGCTTACATTAATTAACAGACAGAACTGATCTCACCACTCCATCGATGATTGTAAATAAAATACTGATGAAGGGATATTAACATTACACGTATTATATTACTACTCTCACGTGTCTTGTATCCTCCCCTGTCTGTCTGTCTGTGTCTGTCTGTCTGTGTCTGTCTGTCTGTCTGTCTGTGTCTGTCTGTGTCTGTCTGTGTCTGTCTGTGTCTGTCTGTCTGTGTCTGTCTGTCTGTCTGTCTGTCTGTCTGTCTGTGTCTGTCTGTCTGTGTCTGTCTGTCTGTCTGTCTGTGTCTGTCTGTATGCCTGTCTGTCTATCATCAAAACCACATAAACACAAATATGATAAAGTTGGTTTTGTTGAGATTCAAAACAAAGATCAATTGAGTTACACAGTTGTTGATAACGGGATGTAAACAAAGGAAAAAAGTTCATATGTAAATTTATGTCATACATGTTATTAGTCGGTATAATGTATCTAGGGTGGGTGAGGACCATGTTCGAGTGGTGTATGAAGATGGTTAGGTTGGCCGGACAAGGGAAGAGTGATGACGTATTTGTGACATTTTGTAACAAGTTTCACTCTGATTAATAGTTTAAGTGATTAGACTGTGAGGGACAAAATAAAAACTGCAATAACAATAATAATAGTAATAAAAATAATAATAATAATTAAACATAAAAGATGATAATATTTATAATCGTAATAATGTGGTAGTAATAATAACAACAATAATACAACGGTAATAATAGTAACAAATAATAATGTCGGTCGTAATCTAATAACAAGTGTACATGAACAACAACACTAAGAGCTGACACATCAACAAAGGAGAGAGAGAGGGAGAGAGAAAGACAGAGAGAGAGAGAGACCTGCACAACAACAATGTGTGCCTCCCTGGTGTTGCCACGCTGGCCTGTGGTCATCAGATGTCGGTGTAAACAACAACAGCTGACCAAAGATGAGCTTCCATACTCGCTTACTATAATTAGCTATTCACCATCAATATGAAGTTGTTTGTACATGTTCGTCCTTACCAACGTCTTAACCATAGCTTATATAGTTATTTGTAACCTGGATGGAGTTTGAGGGTTGTTTTAGAGAAATGAGAAGGTTAAGTGGTTATTTGCTAGCAACGTGTCGATAATACAAGTGCCTATTGATGACAAATATGGTGTTGGAATCTGGCCTTCAGTTTTTACTCTTGTACCGCGTAATAAGGGAGGTGGGTGAGTGGTGTTCAGTTCTGTCGTGTTCTCGGTGATCACTTTACCATTATGTGAGGCAGAGAACTACTACGATTTTTTTTCAGGTGGAGTTTGTATGTGTTTTATGTTGAACTTTAACCATATTAACTGAGAGAAGGGCATGTGATGTATTTGACCAAGTTATGTTTAGTCATGTTGAATTGATGTGTCTTTGTTAAATCGTATTAGTCTTGTTATTTTTTATTTCAATCTAGGTTTTATTAGTTAAGGTTTGTATGTATTTCATCTCATCAGTACAAGTGTATTAACTATTAAATCGCGTCATTACATCTTAATAATGGTGAATTATCTGAGCTTATCTATATTTTATTTTCTTGTCAGTTTCTCTTTATTTTTTACACCATATTATTGTTCTCTTCGACACTCCATATACGGTACACGTGAACAAGTATGTTGGACACATTTGTCTTTTTCCACGTTCGTTTTACCGTGTGTCTTTCCTCTCCAAACGCCCAAGAACTCACTGTGAAATTAACTCTCCCTGTAGTTCTCTATAAAATATTCTCAAACTTCTAAAAAAAAAAATTGGATAGACGTCTCGTATGCATATTGTAAGTTGAGTCTTGCTGCTGGATTATTTTTCTAACTTTTTCTGTCCTTGAAACACAGCGCGTGTATAAGTATTTTAAAAGGATTTGTTTAGATAAAAGCAGATCATTTGTTTAGGTATGTTGTATATATAGAAGTCAGTTCGCGTGAAATCAGAGTTAATGTTTGTAAAGCTGATGAAGCTGAAGTCCGCTTTATAGTGTAGTGGAGGTTAAGGTGTTGTTGTGGTCAGCTGTTCTCGTGGCTGACTGTTGTATGGAGTCGTCAGGTGCAGCAGAGTTAATCCCTCACTCACGCACAGTCTTCCTGCACCAGCTGTGTCAGGCGTGGACAGATCAGGTATCCGGTAGGCACCTGTGCATGGTGTGGACCAGATGGCAGCTCCTGCCTGGGTGTGACAGATGGTCTTCATCACCAATATCCTGCCTCTTCCTCCCCCCCCACTACTCAGTGCCTGTCACTCATCCCTCTCTTGCCTGTCATGTATACTCTCTCATCGTCTTTATCATGGTATATATATATATATGTTCCATTGAGGTATATATCCTGGCCTGTTAAACATATGTATATATAGCGATAATTTTGTCCATATACTTTTCTTTCTAAAACTCAAACTGATCTTTTAAAAGGGACGACCAAGTATAAAATCATAATGCAAACTGTATTTAAACAGCATCATTATTAACCTGACCTAACCTAACCTAACCTAGTCACCCAGTCAGTGTTCTCCAAATCAATGTTCTTTCACTCACCATTTCTTTCAGTCAACTATGTCACTCTTCTACTCTCTTTAGATTCCTCCTTCTCCTCCCTACTCGTTCTTTCTTTTTTCTTTTTTCTTTCTTTCTTTCTCATCAATTTTGATCCTTAAAATTCGTGAGAAAAGTTTCGAAAAATAGTATCGCATTTATTTTGTGTCAGTTTGTAGAAAGAGAAAAGTTCTCTCTCTCTCTCTCTCTCTCTCTCTCTCTCTCTCTCTCTCTCTCTCTCTCTCTCTCTCTCTCTCTCTCCTTGCCAGTCATCATTTACCAGTCTAGAGTAATTGTTTCATTGTCTCGTCTCATCCTGTATCCGGAGTTTCAATAGTTTGTACGATAATACATATTTTTTTTCTCACTTATTTATGGGCAAAAAAATCATATCCTCTCACGGTAGACAGACAAGCAGACAGACAGACAGACAGGCAAATTGATAGATAGGATGATGATGGACGGACAGACAGACAGACAGACAGACAGACAAATTGATAGATAGGATGATGATGGACGGACAGACAGACAGACAAATTGGTCAGACATGTTATACTGACGGTATTTTAGATCTTAATATTATGCCTGAACAATTAACCTAAAGTAATTACATTTATTCTAACCTAACCTAACCTAACCTTGTGTTGTTGTTGTTGGAATAAAGTTAAAAATTAAACTCAAGATGAAAAAAAATTAAACGTATAAAAATACTCTGACAATCACTGATCATGTCTTCCTCCTCCTCCTCTTCCTCCTCCTCCTCCTCCTCCTCCTCCTCCTCCTCCTCCTCTTCCTCCTCCTCATCTGACACTCTTGAGCCAAGGTCGCCCTTAAGGCCCTCACAACCACGACTCTCGGCCTTGGGTTCGTCTGCTTCAATCTAAAGGACTTTCGCCTCCGGGAGAAAGTTTGAAGAAGATCTGCAGAAGGATTACCTTAGGCTAAGTGGAGGGTGATGGGCTGAGGAGGAGGAGGAGTGAGGGGATGGGGGATAGTGGAGGAGAGAGAGAGAGAGAGAGAGAGAGAGAGAGATTTAAAAGAAAAAGGGAGGAATATTGAGGAAGTATGGTTGTACAGGTAGGAATGAGAAAGGGAGAGGTAATGTTGAAGGATTATGGAATGGAAAGATAAGAAGGAAAGAGGGAAGAATGTGGAAGGATTAAGGGGGTGAAAGGAGTCAAATAGAGAAAGACTAATAGACAGAGGAACAATAACAAACACAGATAAACAAACAGAGATAAACATAAACAAACGAAGAGAATGGAGAGACAAACGGATAAAGAAGACAGACGAGCATGTAAACAAAAACAAAGAATCATACAGATATATAGATAAACATATAACTAAGGAAACAAGAACACAAACACCAAAAAAAAACGATGAAACAGATTTATAAACAGAAACAAACAGATTAACAACAGGTAAACACAACAGGTAAACTCAGGTGGGACACGCAAACAATAACCTACTTCCTGACACACACACATAAACAACACGTTAGTATAGTGTTAAAGCGTCGTGTCAAAATCATCCACTAAAACATAAAAAAAAAAAATAGACCGTGTAGCGTTCCGGTCGAATAGCGTTCAATCGACACACTGGATGATGGGGGGGGGGGGCGACAATATGATCGATCGATTTTAAACTTTTACTCAAAAAAAAAAAAAATGTGGTGATTCAGTGGCCAAAACATGCAATGGAACCTATTACTGACGAAAGGAAAAAGTGGATTGAAAAATACTCTTATCTCCCTCGTGTATGGTCGTCAGTGTTTACAAACGGGCTGGTATATCGGGATTATATTGACGGGATCTGTATGTCAAGTATTCTGTAGTATTTCCGCACTATTGGTTTTAAATATGTCCAATTGATATTCCTGTACAAGTGAAAATGTTGTGTTGATATTAAATACTGTGGTAGAAAAATAGAAAATAGAGATATATAAATAAAATATAAAAGTAGACAGAAATGGACGTATGTAAAGGTAACGTAACGCCTGTCTTTTATATTGACAGTAGATTATAACACACCTGTCAATTTTGTGGGTGTGGGTGAGGATGTAGGTGTGTGTGTGTGTGTGTGTGTGTGTGTGTGTGAGGGGATGGAGGTGTGTGTGTGTGTGTGTGTGTGAGGGGATGGAGGTGTGTGTGTGTGTGTGTGTGGGTGTGGGTGGGGATGTAGGTGTGTGTGTGTGTGTGTGTGTGTGTGTGTGTGTGTGTGTGTGTGTGTGTGTGAGTGTGAGGATGGGGTGTGTGTGTGTGTGTGTGTGGGGATGGGTGTGCATGTGTGAGGGGATGGAGGTGTGTGTGTGTGTGTGTGTGTGTGTGTGTGTGTGTGTGTGTGTGTGTGGGGATGGGTGTGTGTGTGTGTGTGTGTGTGTGAGACGGGTGGTTGGGTGTTGTTCTTTTGTATCATGCAACACCCCACTTAATCATTGTTACCAAGGACACACCTGTAGACAACGCTCATGTAAATGTTCTTTGTCCTCACCTGTATTAAAACCATGCCCTCCCCCCCTCCCCCCCTCTCATACCCTCTCTATTGGTCACATTTCTTAAGGCTAATGATTATTGTAATGTTCTGGGGACGATTGACTTTTGTTTTACCTATATAGAGATCTAACAATACCTCTCATCTCCTGTACCAATTGGTGTCTTATATCACGTTCATGCTACATTCAGATACATTTATACAACATTCAGACTCACTGGTGCAACTTTCAGATACATTCAAGCAACATTCAGATTTGCTAATGCAACATTCAGACACACTGATGCAACATTCAGACACATTCCTGCCTACACTCCATGTACCGTGTCATTACTATCAATCAATTCCGCCTAACAGTAGCGAATCGTAACTTCCTCTTCTGTCAAAATTCCGATCAACCAATGTTCTGATCTTCCCTGTGTCATTTGTGTGTCATCTGTGTATGTCGTGTTCTTCTCTGTGTCATCTGTAATAAGCCATGTTCTTATGTGTCACTTGTACGTGTGCCAGTGTCTTATCCCCTGTGTCATGTGAGTTTCTGGCTGCCTGTATCTTTGCCGACAAGGATCAGTGATAGTCACCCTCAACACGTCCTCTTGTATACCATAAACGAGCGCTAATGTGAGCAGAAAGCAGGAGAACATTCGCCTGACGAAGCTTCAATATGCGTGTTAATAAAGGGGCGGTGAGACACGTCAGGCGCTGTGGAGTGCTCATAGTGGCGCTTTGTTATGGCGTTGATTTTTAAAAAGACTTTAATACTGTAGATAGATACAAGTTTACATTGATTCAGTGTGTACATAGACAGCGCAGGTGTACACACAATGTATATGTAGACAGTGTGGATAAACAAGTAATGGTAAACAAGTTGATTCGACCAAGAAAAACCCAACAAAGTTATTATTATTATTATTATTATTATTATTATTATTATTATTATTATTATTATTATTATTATTATTATTATTATTATTATTATTATTATTATTATTATTATTATTATTATTATTATTATTATTATTATTATTATTATTATTATTATTATTATTATTATTATTATTATTATTATTATTATCGTTACTGTCATCGTTGTTGTTGTTGTTTACTGTGTGTGTCTACTGTAGACCAAGAGCCACAGCCAGAGGAGTAACCTCAGAGAGCGTGACACAACCAGTCTCACAACTCGCAAGAATTACCCTACTTTTTGTTCACCTGACGCCTCTGATTTATGTGACATCAAAAATACTGAGATGTAGGTATACACACACACACACACACACACACACACACACACACACACACACACACACACACACACGTCTTTTACAGATACATAAAGTGATACAGCAAACCTTCGTCCCCTCTCCCTCCCCCCCATCCCCGACACAGCTGGTCGTCTGTGTCACCACCAGCTTCTCTACTCACTGTACCAAGACAAAGATCACCGCCAGGACCTCCCACACGCAGGCAACAGTGTGTGAGAGGGTACGTCGCCCCCCTTCCCCCCATCCACCAGACTTGACGGCCTCCCTGCACACATGTTGCTGCTTGGTCTGTGTGTAGGTCTTGGTGAGCTGAACAGTGGTGAGATATAACTTTGGTCAGTATGATGGTAAGGACAGGTACACTAATAACAACAACAATAACAACAACAACAACAACAACAACAATAATAATAATGATAATAAATAATAATAATAATAATAATGATAATAATAATAATAATAATAATAATAATAATAAATAATATAATATGTGACCAGTAATGTTGACGATGATGATGATGATGATGATGATGATGATGATGATGATGATGATGATGATGATGAGTGATGATGATGATGATGATGATGATGATGATGATGATGGTAGAGTATTGATGATGATGATGATGATGATGATGATGTTAAGTGGTGGTGATGATGATGATGATGATGATGATGATGATGATGATGATGATGATGATGATGATGATGATGATGATGATGATGATGATGATGATGATGATATTGATGATGATGATGATGATGATGATGATGATGATGATGATGATGATGATGATGATGATGATGATGATGATGATGACATTGATGATGATGATAATAATAATAATAATAATAATAATAATAATAATAATAGCTTAAAAAAGTCACCAGAACAGCACTAGAGAGGGAGAAGGACTGGGGAGACATACAGACCAATAGGAGGGAAGGAACTCAATAAAGGACACCGTGAAGGACATTATCTTCTCCTGTATGACTTATATGTTTCATCTGTCTCAGTTATTATTCCTTCTCTTCCACCTAACTTTATCTAAATGTAGGAACAACGAAGATATTAAACTTGATTTTTGAAATGTCCTTCTTTCTTTCACTCTTTGTCTTCCTTCCTTCCTTCCTTCCTTCCTACCTTCCTTCCTTCCTTCCTTCACCTCCTCTTCCTTTCTGCCCTCCATCTCCTCTTCCTTTCCCTCCTTCTCTACTTCCATCCTTTCCTCCTATCTTCTTTCTCCCTTGCTTATGGACTTGCTAACTGACTGACTCTCAGGAAAAAGTTCTCCTACGCCCCAGACCCGTTCTCGTCACAGACCCGTTCTCGTGCACCCCCACCCGACTGCTCACTAACATTGGGCCATTTCTTAGGCTCCTGTGTTTCGCGACTGTCACAGTAGTAAGTGGATCATCAACACCCAGTTAACGACTCTCAACTGTGTAATAGCCTGTTGTTATTAGTTGGTTAAACGTGCGGTAAAACGTCAGAATGTGTTGGACTCTTTTTAAAACTCTTAGGAAGTTCTAATCACAGTCTTTAATTACTAAGTTAATTACTAAACTGATTAGTTACTAAATTAAAATGAATAAAAACATTCAGCATGTTTTAAGGTTTATTTTAATCCATTTCTCGATTTACAAACATCTTGTGAGGGAGTCTGGAATATATCCGTTTATCTTGTACATGATAATATGTTACGTCTTGACCACATCTACTTTTCACGCTCCTCAAAGAATGGTAAAAAAATCGCCCATGTATTTTAGGGAAGTGCAGGTGGGTTCTATAGATGCAACACAGTGAATACTAAACCTTGGGTACACAGAGAGGCAGTGTGACCGGCCTTACAGTCTACTTCACGTCCGTAACTGTAGGGTGAGGTGCATATTCACAGCTGGGTGGCTTGAGGGTACCCCGGGCTCGAATCAACGACCCTTAGGACAGAAAGTGAGTACTGTATCGATTAGACCACCGTATTTTATAGCCTGTGTAAATTCGTTCGACCCAGTCTGTCACACACGCTGACGCTCGTGTTTTATTTTGACCCGTGTAATGTTGAGGTTCAGTGACTTTAGCCGTAATCCGATTGTGCATAGACTAACCCACTGTTTTGTTGGTCCTTCTGTCAGGTTACAATTATTACTCTTTTACTTATACCTAAATATGTATTAATGTTACTGAATATTATATTATCTATTCTGATTTTATTATATATCAACATATTAGCATTCAATAAGGTTTACTAAAGAAGGTTGGTGTTTATAGGTCCCTAACTTGTCAATTGGGGAAGTGAAGATGGTCAAGTGTAGTGTCGGCTTCACTATCTCTTTGTGGTCTGATGATATAGTATTCATGTTGACGTGTCTGACAGTCCTTCATAGTCCTTCAGATTTATGGGAACCTCTCATGCAAGTTTATTGTTTTTGTTTTTTTGTTGTTGACATTTACTACACAACACCTCACAGCCCTCCAGCAATTGTTCATGAGAGTGAGTGATGAACGTAACAGGTGATCAATAATATATATGTATCCAACATCTGTTCTCAAGTACGATTAATTGATGTATTAAACTCAGTCAGAGGTCCATAACCGGCCCAGTGGCCAGCAATTACACGAGAGATACGATCACATATCTTTACCCTCACGTTTAATGGCATTTCGGCAGCCATGGTGACGTCAGGCAAACGATTAACGCCCCCCGGCGCCTCGTCACTTACCTCTCAGTTATTGCTGGTGTTGTAACTCGTCCTGACAATCTGTGCTGGGGTCACCCTACCTCTCCTCTGAGGACCTGAAACTAAGTCACATTAAGACTTAGGCTGGTCAAGTTAACTCGAAGGTCTGATTTGGGCAATAAAAGAAACGAGTGATTGAGAGGAATAAGCTCTTATATAATCGAGGAAAATGATTAGGGCACCGAAGATTAGATTTGGTGATTGAAAGCTGTGAGACATTATTTAACCATTGACAATAATATCCTAACCTGTTGGTAGAGGTGTCAAGCGTTTCAGGGGACAGTCGTACAAATAAACCTTAAAACACAATGGTCATAATTCTTATAACTGTGTGTAAATTAATGCATAGACGTCCTTCATTAACTTGACATGAATAAACTTAATCTAAATCAGGTTAGATAAGATAAAGTTAAGATGATGTAGGTTAGGTTAAGTTAGGTTCGGGTTAGAATAGGTTAAATTAATTTAATATGATTTAGGTTAGGATTAAGTAAGGTTAATATTGGTTCGGGTGCAGGTTAAGTTGAATTAGGTTAGTGGTGTTACTATTCACAGTTAGTTTGTATCAGTTCTATTTCAAAAGCAAATCAGAATTATATGAAAGTTATCTCTATGACATAAATCTCCCTAAAACACACATAACAACATAAAACAATAACAACAAAACAAATAACAACAACATAAAACATATAATAACAACATATAACAAATAATAAACAACATAAAACAAATAATAACAACATATAACAAATAATAACCATCAAAAACAAAATAACAAAACCAAAACCGAACAACAAAAGAAAGTTGGCCAACACGAGCCACTCTATCATACACGTCAGAGGAGGAAGGGCAGCGTCCTCCTGAAGAAGTAGAACAGGAGAGGGAAGAGGCAGCCACAGGAAGCCAGCAATAGCATTCATGAAGGAGGCATTAGTAGGTCCTTAGCCATGGCGATTGTGTTTCATGCGACGAATATCTCTCTCTCTCTCTCTCTCTCTCTCTCTCTCTCTCTCTCTCTCTCTCTCTCTCTCTCTCTCTCTCTCTCTCTCTCTCTTTGGGCTTGCTTCATCTATTTCCATAACTTGTTTTTTCTTTGTGTGTTTTTGTCACTCCCATTCTTCATCGTTTTCTTAATCTTGTTTTTGTGAAGTTGTATGTCGTGATTTTTTTTTATTGTGCCTCTTCCTTTTTATTCACGTCTGTCTTTTTTTATTCCCTCCGTCGCTCACATGACACTTGATCCCATTTTAAAAGTAATTAATGAGAACCAGGTAATATTTTCTCTCTTTATTCAACATAACATTAAAGAACTTTTAATTAACTTCTTCGTCAACTATTGAACTTTATGTGAAGAATTGGTTTCAAATCCTACAATTTTCGTAGTTAAAGTTTTATTTCATAACTGGATATGTCAGACTGCTAGAGTGGGGGGAGGGGGGAAGGGAGGGTGAAAAGGGAGGGGGACTTAGCCAGAATCAAATACCAAAGTCCTTCGCCGTTCTAATTGACTTAATATTCATCTTTGTTTATTTACCAACACTGTCTCTTTACCTGGTGAAATAATGTGAATTCTTACGACGAAATACATAATCTGGAACTTAAAACTCACCATCAAGAATCAGTGCCTCACCAGCCACCACAAGACTGAGGCAGTGAGGTTTGGATGTTATCACATTCACGTTAGATTTGTCCTCGTTGACCACATCGTCTCCTCTTGTTGGCGAGATCTTCATCGCAGGAAGCGGGAGTTTTGCGAATGAAAAGCAACATTCAATGCACCTCTTGCAAGACGCCATTAATCTTGGGTGACTGCGTGTGTGATTTATTCGCTACAGTGTGCGCGCTTCGCTGGTGCACTGTGACAAAGTTATACTGGATAAAATGCTTCCTTAAAATGTATCACCTATAAATTCACCAGTGGATAAATTCTCACCATCAAAATTTGTCACCTTAAAGAATAGCAGCAGTTTAGATTATAATCCCCTGTAAGGTTTGGTGAAGCTATTTGGAGTTTTATCCGACAACCCACTTTGCCTGTTGTCTAAAGCCCGAGGAGGATATTTGTTTATTCCAACCAGGGAAATACAAACACAAACACATGTTCAGGACGGAAGAAAGTCACTGAAGAGATTGTGTCAATAAGTTTTGTATTGTTATAACAGGAGAACTTTTACATGGCGTTGACTAAACCAAACAAAACTGCGATGCAGAATTCTGCTCAACATTCTGGTCATCTGCAGGCAGTGTTTGCTGCGGGAAACTGGCCGAAAATATTGTGTTCCCTGACTTACTATTTCTCCCTAATAGAATTGAATCATTCTAAATGTTAGTTATTCTTTTCCTTAAATTGTGAAACGTCCCAGCGGTGTCAGCGTTAATGAATTTAGTCATTACGTCGTTAGAAATAAACTCATTCACCGCTCGTTGTGGTGTAACTCACAAGATCAGAAATTTGTTTCGCGTTTCCTTATCATTCTTATTCGTCAACCCTCGAGATTTGGGTAAAATTTGTAGTTCTTGAATCAGACGAAACACTTAGTCTACCAGAGGAACGTAAACTGATTTACTCTTCTTCCTCTTCATCTTCAATCATGATTTTATGATTTTCACTAAATTGATATTTCCAGGAAGCGCAATAATAAGTCTACCAGAGGGACTTAAACTGAAATCATATATTGCATTTCCGATCGCCGGCTGCTCCACACAGGAGAGTCCGAGCCCCTGTTGCCTTCAAGGACAAAAAATACTGTGGTGAACGTAAGAGTGGCCCTGCAGAGTTTTCCACCACCTATATCTCCTGAAGATGAATAACGCCGAGGAAAGAATATTGGTAAAGGAAGTTGGATGCCTTAGAGCAGCGTCCACCTTGAGTTTTCATATGCAAATTGGAAGATCCTGCGGCGTTCTTCCTATGTAGCCTTGCAAATATCCTTCTCTGCATATATGTGAGGCGGTAACAGCCAGGGAAGGTATAAATGCCCCGGTATCAGAAGGAGCAACAACAGTGAACACTATTCAGATTGGCTGGACTATGAGTGAACAATTTTCGGTTTATTTGGCTGACTGCGTTTGTTCGGCCCAGGTAGAGAAGGACTTTGACCTGTGGTGGAGGAGGACCTGAAGCTGTGGTGGAGGAAGACCTGGAGCTGTGGTGGAGAAGGACCTGGTGCTGTGGTGGAGGAAGAACTTGAATATTGATGCAGTGTGTGTGTGTGTGTGTGTGCAGGGGGATGACGTTATGATTGGAACCGACAATTTTTGTTTACCAATTTATGAACAGTCTTATGAACATGACACCTTAAGCTTGATAGACACGGGCTTAGGTCTTATTAAAAATATTTGTTAATATATTACGAACTACAGCCATTTAACAATATCTGACAACCAGTTACTTGCCTACACACATGAATGAACACTTCCAACCACACACATGTAACGTCACCCACCCTCTACACCTACACATGTACCGTCACCCACCCTCTACACCTACACATGTACCGTCACCCACCCTCTACACCTACACATGTACCGTCACCCACCCTCTACACCTACACATGTACCGTCACCCACCTCTCTACACCTACACATGTACCGTCACCCACCCTCTACACCTACACATGTAACACCCACCCTCTACACCTACACATGTAACGTCACCCACACCCTCTACACCTACACATGTACCGTCACCCACCCTCTACACCTACACATGTACCGTCACCCACCCTCTACTACATGTACCGTCACCACCCTCTACCTACACATGTACCGTCACCCCACCCTCTACACCTACACATGTACCCAAACACCCACCCTCTACACCTACACATGTAACGTCACCCACCCTCTACACCTACACATGTAACGTCACCCCACCCTCTACACCTACACACATGTACCGTCACCCACCCTCACACCCCTACATGTACCGTCACCCCTCTCTACACCTCACGCATGTGCCGTCACCCACCTCTACACGTCACCCACCCTCTACCCCACAAGCATCGCCACCACCCTCTACACCCCACACAAGCATCGCCACCCACCCTCTACACCCACACAAGCAGACACCCCCCTTCACACTTCCCTACACCACCACCCACTAAACACCGCCCACCTAACCTCAGCTTACCACACAGGGCGTCTCCTTCTTGCATCAGTGTTACGGGTATCGCATATCAAACGCTACCTCCCTGACGACCTCCCTGCCTACCTCCCCGCCTACCTCCCTGCCTACCTCCCTGCCCACCTCCCTGCCTACCTCCTTGAATAACCTCCCTGCCTACCTCCCTGCCTACCTCCTTGCTCACCTCCCTGCCTACCTCCTTGAATAACCTCCCTGCCTACCTCCCTGCCTAACCTCCCAGCCTACCTACCTCACTCCTCCCCTCTTCTCCCTGCCCCCTAGCCCTACACCCCCGACTACCTCCAACAACAATACCTGTAGAAGTACCACCCAGTACCAGCATAACTCCTCTCCCCTCTTCCTCACCCCTCCTCTCCCTGCCTCCTCTTCCTCACCCCTCCTCTCCCTGCCTCCTCTTCCTCACCCCTCCTCTCCCTGCCTCCTCTTCCTCCCTCCCTCACCCTCGGAGCACACGACAGCCTCTCATTCAATTAGGAGGGTGAATGACAGGAGGGGTAGGGAGAGGCAGCTATGGAGAGCCACACCACGACAGACCCTGACGCCACACATCACACTGCAGCCTTCACCAGTGTTTTGAGCATATGACACAGCATGTCTAAGTGTGGTGTGAGCTTATGACACAGTATTTCTTATTGTGTTGTGAGCTTATGACACACAATACTTGGCTGTGTTGTATGAGCCTCTGCACCCAGGGATGAAAGTCGTAGACAAAGATTACCTCTTCTTAAGCTCGTTAGACGTAATGATATAACAGTATAAACAACTGTATCATAAAACATCGCCAACACGAGCAGTCATCAGTGCCTGGCGTACCCCCCTCAACTCCACATTGACACACGAACCTACAGTACGCCAGACAAACGCTCGCCCGCCTTGTGCCACCAGTGTCAACTTTTATGAGACAAGCAATAACAATAACCACGTCAAGAGCCACCACACAGCTGAGGAACGACACTGGAACAGCTCTCACTTAACCAAAGAAAATATACAAGAATTACTGAAGAAGTTTGTGGTGTTATGAGTGTCGGTGAAACTTTAATGTGTTGCTTCGTGTGTTAGTGTGAGGCAGGTGAGGGGAGCTTGGCGTTTGTCTTGATATATAATAATTAGTGAAGAGAAGAAGTGAATTTGTTTTCACTTCGACGGTAAATATATCTTTTTTATTTCAAACTTTTTTTTTCACTCATATTTTGGAAGTTAATATTTTCAAGTAGTTATATCTTTACATACATTAAATTCAGTATTTAAGTGAACCAGAATTGGGTAATCCTTAACAGTTATGTATGGTTTTATTTGCAATATATCACTATTAATCAAACATTATTTATGACCCAATGAGCATATTACTTTAAGCTAAAAAACAAAAACAAAAAAAATAGACTCGTGAAAGGGAGAAAAAATAAAGTTAATGAGTACAAGGTGTGACAGAGACTCGTGTCCCTGACCCCACTCGCAACACACCATCGCCCCGTGTCTACCGAGTAATTCATCCTGATTCTTTAGGTCACGAGCGAAGGTTCACACGGTCTGAGATATAGACACACAAATTGACAGAGGGATTCTTATTTTTTTATTTGCCTCTTCCCCGTTGGTGGTGGGAAGGAAGGAAGGAAGGAAGGAAGGAAGGGAAGGAGAGAGATACGAGGAAGTCATCGATTAGACAGAAGGATAGGTACACGTATACCCCAAAAAATGGCACGTCTCCAACACACACACAAATAAATTATTAAGTTCCCTGACTATATCCAGTGTGTATGTGTGTGTGTGTGTGTGTGTGTGTGTGTGTGTGTGTGTGTGTGTGTGTGTGTGTGTGTGTGTGTGTGTGTGTGCGTGTGTGTGTGTGTGTGTGTGTGTGTGTGTGTGTGTGTGTGTGCGTGTGTGTGTGTAGGTTTCTCGTTTTGCTTTGTTTACTGTTTTCTCTGTCTCAGATTCTTTTTTTTGTTTTCTTATCTCTTGATTTCTTTGACCAATATTCTCTCTCTCTCTCTCTCTCTCTCTCTCTCTCTCTCTCTCTCTCTCTCTCTCTCTCTCTCTCTCTCTCTCTCTCTCTCTCTCTCTCTCTCTCTCTCTCTCTCTCTCTCTCTCTCTCTCTCTCTCTCTCTCTCTCTCTCTCTACCTCGGTAAACAAAAGCAAAGTGGCCAGTATTGCACCCAACTGCCTTCACTCAACCTCCGCTGTAATTTTGGCACCGATTAACAGGGTTGAAAATCACGACACCGAGGACAGGAGGTGAGCTCTGTATCCACTCGACCGCCGCCTTAGTGACCACACCACTAGACTATCACCTTTCCGCAGATACACTTGTACCTCGTGTGGACTGGGGAAGGGAGGCAGGAAACTTGAAGGTTGAGGCAGAGTGACTACTGTGGCTAGGGGTCTAGAGTGATCAGGAGGAAGTAACCAGCATAGCGTGTGCTTAGAGGCTCTCAGTCTGGCAATCTTTTACCCTGACGGATATTCTCCCTCATGGGCGATCCCTTCTGGATTGTTTTTGAGCTTTTGTGGTAGCTGGTGTGGGTGACGGGGCTGGTCTGTTCCCTCACTGTAGGTGGCGTCCTGCTCAGGTGCCCAGGGAGACTTCACCAGGTCACTGGCGGCTGTGGACGGTGGCAGGAATACTGGTGACGTGATGTGTGAAGATGTTTGGCCACAAACTCCCCTTCCTCTCCCCCTCCCGCCACAACCTCTCCTCCTCTTTCCCCCCTTCCCCTTGCCTGTATTTAACAACAATGCTCCTCATAATCCTTACCTTACAGTCATTCATCAACAGTAGCCCCTCTCCTCCCCTCCCCTCTATCCTTCTTTGTTTTCCCACCCATTATACCTTCTCCCTTTTGTTGATTGGCATTAACGAATTCCTTCTCTTTCTTCTCGTCTCTTTTACCTCTTCCTTTATTCATCAACACTGAACCTATTTCTCCTATTCTTCTCATGTCCACTTGATATAATTTATCAACATTTTTCAATCTCTTCTCTCCCCGTCCCCCGTCACCCCCTCCCCCCACAGGCATCTCCCCAGCTCTCCATCCCGTCACAACCGGCAGCATCAGACGCTTCAGGATGCAGGCAGCGAGCCATCCGGGGCCTGGCCAAGGAATTATGTTGACATTGTGATGAATGGGCCGCTCGTGCCTGGCTCGGGCTAAGTGATATATATACATGGAACATTATTTATGTCCTCCCTGCAATTACCTCTTTTATGCAATTACGTGCGCGTTATCTTTTCTTTACATTCACTCATATTTCGTGTCGGGTTAAAATGTCACAGGAAGAGTATGTACACGGTAGCAACGACGCCAAGAGTGAGGTAGATAACATGTATTAAAGAGGAGTTATGTCATGTATCCCGAGGGAGTAAAGAATATAAATATGTGTAGGAGTTATCTGTGTGCCCTTTACTTGAACAGGTGCAGGATATATGAGGAGAGAACGACGTGTAAGGAAGGTGCTCTATTGCCTCGAGGTGAAGGATGTCAAGGATAGAGGGTGGTGTGTGTGTGTGTGTTGGGAGGGTAGGACAGGAGTGTTTACAGGTGTGGGATGATGACTCGTATTTTAACGGGAGAAGAGAGAAACGAAGGACAGTTCCTGATGGACGTAGCGGGAAGGAAGGCTGCAGGGAGGTAGCTGGACCACTGCCGAGACGTTATATAGTGTTAAATCAAGGAAGATCGCTGTACATCCCTTCCTCTTCCCTCTAACTCTTTCTTGAGTCAATAAGACGTGAACATCTGAGAAAAAGGACAAACAAACCCAGAATTTTTGTTGAGGCTGCCGTGAGGAGCTGGATTTGTCTTCATGTGGATTTTTGTTGATTAAGTTCCTAAGAAAATATTATCTACATATAAAAGAAAGAAGGTAGATTCAAGAATATTACCTTGGGGGACTCCAGTGGTTTTGAGACACATGAATCAGGGGGTGAAACAATTATTAAGGTAGTGATGATGAGAAGTAAGACAAGGTGTCCCACAGTTAACGAGAACGAGTAACTTTGTGGTAAGACGACAGAGAAGATCATCAGTGAAACGACCTGAACGAAATCTAAACGACAACTCAGAGATGAATATATATACTTTTCAAGACGAAGAAGTTGTTAAAATATGATAATTTTCATAAGTTTTTTGATGACTGAGCTTGGAGTTATGGTCGGCTGTAGTTTGATGGGGAAAAGAAAATCCAACTTAGAATATGGATTGTGAAGTTTCTAGCAATGAGAAAAGTTTGGGTGGATAATGGAAGTCCTGACAAATTTGTGCGAGACTTTTTTTTGCGGAAAGATTGGTTGGTTGTGGTGAAACAGTTACTGCGCTGGGCTGTCAGTTTAGTAATCCCGGTTCCAAATCTCATTTCAGAAGCTAACTTAATGCTGCCATCTTAGAGGTGTTACTGCTATGATATATCTTATCTTCAATGGTGTATCGTAAAAAATACTAACCGGTTCAGAAATATCCCTCTAAAGGAGAGACATATATCTATATATACACACCTCCTCTCACACTATCTATGACACGTGACACCAGGCACTAGTGGCTGTCCTGAGGGTTAACTCGTAAATGTTTCAGGCTCTACCGCTTGAATGGGGCAGTTCGCTGCCTGTAGCTCCTGCCACGTCGTGTTAGGGAAGCTATAGACCAGGAGCTGTGTTGGGGTGTAGGTGTAGACAACACATAAATTGTTAGGGGAAACAAGTCAACTCTGAAGCAAAATTGGAAGAACTTGTTTGTTTGGATTACAGGTGGAATTTCTGGCAAAGATTGAGTCAAGAGAATATTGTGACGGTGGTGTTGGAGAAGTTTGTTTTCATTTCACACCTGACCTAACCTAACCTAACCCACTGAATGACTTTACTCTGGGTTACATTTCCAATAATACTGTTGTTTGTGTGTCTGTGTAAACATCCTTGTGTTGACCTTATGATAATTTGTCTCTCTGTGGAATGACAATCAGCCTCCCGTGATGTGTTGATCATCAGTCTGTCACCTTTACTATCTGTCTTTGTTAAGCTTCTGTTGTTTTTTTCATTACCTTCATTACTTTCAAAATACATCAGTGTAAGACATGTTTGTTTCACCGTTTGTTTGTTTGTTTTGTTTTGTCTTATATTCGTGTGTTTTGATTTTTCTCTTTTTTTTTGTTATTGTTTAATTTTTAATATCAGCTTCAGCTATATTTTATTTCTGTTTCAGTGTTTACAAGTTTTAATCTTTCTTTATATAATTTATTGGTAATTTCGCCTCTGTTTTATTTCCGTGTTACAGTACTTCCCAGTATCTGTTACTCATCTGTTACTCATTATCTGTTTCTGTTTATCTGTTACTCATTATCTGCTTCCCATCATCAGTTTCATTCTGTAACATTTTCAGCCTCTGTTACTCACCATTTATGTTAGTTTCAGACAACCTAACCTAACCTAACCTAACCTAACCTAACCTAACCTAACCTGACCTAACCTGGAAGACTGTCTAGCTATATTGAGTTGATTGTTTACTTGTCTGTATGCTGACCTCTTATCATGAGAGAGAGAGAGAGAGAGAGAGAGAGAGAGAGAGAGAGAGAGAGAGAGAGAGAGAGAGAGAGTTAATTAATATACAAAATAAGGGTAAAGACAAGAGGACAAGAGATCCAAACTTTGAATCTTGTTAAGGAAAGTTTTAATAGTTTGGGGAAATTTGTTTATAGTTCCGCGTTTATTAAAGATGATGTTGATATTTCATGATTTTATTTATTACTATTATTTTTAATTAACATACCAAGGTGGATGGTGAAGCGTAAAACAGACACACACACACACACACACACACACACACACACACACACACACACTGAAAGAACAAACTAGGGTTAACTGGTCTAAGCTGTTGGCTGTTTTAACTGACCGATTGTCTGTTTTCTGTCTGTCTGTCTGTCTGTCTGTCTGTCTATCCTCGGTTGTCTACCTGTATGTTTGTATTTCGATCATTCTGTCTTTCTATCTGTCTGTTTATCACCATTTATGTCTTCATGTCTGTCTTTCTCCTTCCTTTTCTTATTTGTATTATTTATTTTGTCTTCACTCACTCACTCTCACTCACTCACTCACTCACTCACCCATTGATGCATAGCTACGCTTCCCTGGCTCTGGTAAGTAACAATGTTAGATCAGAGAGAGAGAGAGAGAGAGAGAGAGAGAGAGAGAGAGAGAAAAGTGGGCCAGCTGTCATGCCATCAGCGTCGCACTACAAGACCAGCTGCACTGAAGTAGCAGCAGGAAGTGAGGTAATGATTCCCGAAGAGGAAGAGCCGGAGGAGGAAGAGGAGGAGGAGGAAGAAGATGATGAGAGAGATGAGGAGGAGGAGGAGGAGGAGCAGACAGAGATGGGAGAAGAGGAAGAGAAGCAGGAGGAGAAACGAGGAGAAGGAGCTAGAGGATAAGAAGAGGAACGAGAAGTAAGATTAAGAGGAGGAAGAGGAAAGGGACGAGGATGAAGAACAATCAGAGAATGAGAAGGACGAAGAGAAATAGCGGGAGGAGGATAAAAAAAACAGACACAAGGAGGAGGAGGAGGAGGAAAGAGTAAGAAAGAGGAGGATATTAGGAGAAAGATGAAAAAGAAGAACAGGAACCAACACAGAAGTAAATGAGTAAATGGCAAAACATGATAATATAATATGGTATATAAATTATAATCACATAAAACCATAATCACTTATCTCCTACCTTGATAATGCTCACCATCTCAGTCATCACACAGGCTTACATGTATGGTGGGTCCTAGATTGAGCCGACGTGATGCTGGGAATGGTCACGATATAGCTATTGTTGATCTGCCTATCATAGCCTGAGGGTCATTGTGGTTTTCAGGCGAGGCTGGTGACGTTATGAACACAGGAGATGTTAACACCTTCCTGCGGCCAATGGTATCCTGGAATGTGTAATAAGATATACTGCCAGGGAACTATAGTCTGGTCTTCCTCCGTCAGGTTCTGGGAAGGTAGTGAGTCGTGAGGGTAATGTTGCATGTAAGCCGAGAATGTGGTTAAGGACAGTGTCACTTCAGACGTTTATTACGTTCATTAAGCAAACATTCGTCAACAACTTTCATGTGTTTTATTATCAGTTACAATATTATTATTACATGATTTGTTTATAATGTTCTAACTCAGGAATGGTAGGTATCCTTGAGCCAGGTCCCACATGTGTCTTAACTTATCAATGAAGGTTAAGAGATGTGATGCAGTATTCATCACCAGATCTAAACGCTGAACTGCTCATCCGAAATCACTTGTAGAAATCTATTCAAACCAAATTATTATCTTTAAGGTTATTGTGAAAGGGAAACAAACAGGAAATATCTCTCACTCGTGTCTGGTCTTCACAAAGGATACGATAAGACTCAACAAAGCCTCTTTACTTTACTCAGACTTAGATTATTCTGCCAAAGATTAAAATAAAAATAAAAATAAATTATAACAAAAGATACTTACTCAACCTCGGGAACTTTATCGTTACAAAATTATTTACATTATAAACTTGGTCTCTGTTAGCTCGGTATTTTTATGGTATACTCGTGTAGTATAGCGTAAGATATACCTGCACTGTACTGTATTGCGTTAATGACTAGTATATTTCTAACTCCAGAATGACGCACTGATACAATATAACATCAACAACATCTTAGAATCGAAGAAGTGATCGAAAGAGAGAAACACACACACACACACACACACACACACACATCCTTGACCACCGAAGGGTCAAGACGTACCTGGCGCTCCTCTCGGAGCAGCCAGGTCAACTGTTAAGTTGGCCCATACCAACTCCCTCCCCTGAACCCTCCTCCCCACCGGAATATCAACAAGTTCACGCCAGAAGTTACTATTTCATTTAGGAAAGAAATGGAACCGTGTTAAACAGAGGTGAACAGTGGTGAACAGTGCTTAAGTCAGTGAGAACAACTCAACAGTAACAGTGGTACCCAAGTTGACCTTCACACAGTGAGGTCCCAGGTACCCAGTGATAACGGCCCGACCCAACAACCAGCGATGTGTTAATCCGTCTACGATAGGAAGGCCTGGGACCACACCTCACTCATAGAACACCGTCTGTGAGGGAATTACTACACCACGTGAGGCCCCTCATAACACCATCTGTGAGGGAATTACTACACCACGTGAGGCCCCTCATAACACCATCTGTGAGGGAATTACTACACCACGTGAGGCCCCTCATAACACCATCTGTGAGGGAATTACTACACCACGTGAGGCCCCTCATAACACCATCTGTGAGGGAATTACTACACCACGTGAGGCCCCTCATAACACCATCTGTGAGGGAATTACTACACCACCATAACACCATCTGTGAGCGTGAGGCCCCTCATAACACCATCTGTGAGGGAATTACTACACCACGTGAGGCCCCTCATAACACCATCTGTGAGGGAACTACTACACCACGTGAGGTCCCTCCTAACACCATCTGGGAGGGAGTTACTACACTACGTTTTTGCTGTTCAACACCTACATTAATCTGTATGTTCACTGTATGTTCCTTTACCTTTCTCTAATGAAGGCTTTTGTTAAACCACCAATGTATGTAATAAGTCATTTATGCCCAATGTATATTTTCAGCCTTCGGGCTGCAGAACTTTTTCAATAAACCGTTAATTATTATTATTATTATTATTTACACACACACACACACACATACATCATAATATCATCATCACATCACATACACACACACTTGCCTTAGAGGGTGTGTGTACGTCGTTGCTATTTTCGTCCCAATCTTCTGTGTCGTGGGTTTAAATCGGCTTGTGCCAGTTAGTTGCTCTCTCCCTCGCATCTTCTTGCTTGGGGGACAAGTTTCTGTAGAGCTCCAGGGTCGATGTCCTGTTGTAGGGCATCTTTACCAAGGTGTTTGTGTTAAGTTAATTAATGTCAACCAGGTGAAGGAACTAGAAAGGTGAATTTAGTAACAATGGATAAAGTAGACTACAAGCACTAAACAAGCCTATACACTAACCTAACCTAACCTCGAATTTGACTCTCAGTACGGAAGCTTTGTGTAAGTTTGGTTCATTCTTGCGTTCTACCTTATAAATGTTTTCATACTCATGTTTTCGTTGTTCCCTCGCTGAATTTGCATTAAAAACACATTTCTAAATATTCAACCCAAAAGAAGCCCTTAAGACACAAGATCGCGGAGCTGTACTGAACATAGTAGCGGAGGAATAATTAACAGAATATTAATGTATGAGAATCCTTACCCGAGCTTGTCAGTGATGGCGGCAGGAAGGCGTGATAACACTGCCACAGACGCCAGCCCAAGACCCTTTGGTGGAGGAAGTCGTAAGCTTCGGCAGTAATGAAGACTTATGACCCTCAGGTTCCGCTGCCGTAAGCCTAATTTCTGGAGCTCATCATCGCTGGCATTTAAACCCTGTGTAAGGGATGGGTGTGTCGCGTGTGGGTACTGAGAGGTTAAATGTCCTGTCTGGGGCATGACAAGTGGGTTAAAGGTCAAACTACGACGTCAATCTACATAGATGAAACAGAGACAAAATATACCATCACAATTCATATGTTTTTGATGTCTAGATTAAAAATAAGACCTTGGCGATGTTAGTTTGGATAGCTGTTATTAGTGTAAGTAGGATAGTTTTGACTTAGTTACGTTTAATTACAAACAGATCTTCGTTGAGTTTTCTGGTATTTACAAACATGTACATTATTGTTGCAGTACTGTGAGGGACGGCAGCAGCCCTGGGCGGTCATGGAGAGGTGCTCCCTACTACTGAGAGATGAAGCAACACAAGGATCTGACGTTACCACAGTATATAACAGGTAAGTGTTATATGTTGTAACGATTATTGTTTCATAAGGACTTACATATTTTGTCGATTTTATTTTATTCTTAACATTGTCGTCTTTTAAAATTTATTGACTGGGTACTGGGAGGGTCATGGATACTGGGATGGTTATGGGTACTGGGATGGTTATGGGTACTGGGAGGGTCATGGGTACTGGGATGGTTATGGGTACTGGGATGCTCATGGGTACTGGGATGCTCATGGGTACTGCGAGGGTCATGTTACCAGTGTCGTAATTGTAGTAGTTGAGAGTGTCAGTTCCCGGCACTCAGCGGTGTGCGTGTCAGCGTAACGAGATGTGGAGACGTAGTTCTTGGAATAAGTAGAGGTTGGCATGTTGTCCAGATTTTCAAAAGCTTGTGGTGTTGAATCGTAGCCATAAGAGGAGATTAAGATCTCATTTAAGTGGTTTATTTAATTATCTCACAGTGGTGGCGGTAAGAGTGTCGACGAAATTATGCTGACTGATTAATGTGATCTTGTATCTACGAGTGGGGGGGAATATTTAATGTATGGATCTTTGAGAATCCAGACGCCTTAGTTGTGCACTGTGGCTCTGGAAATACCTTAGAAGTTTGTTATATGTCAGCTGAACATGGCGTATTTGATAATAAGGTCAAACACGGTGAAAGTTTCAATGTTAGTTAACAAAACCTTTTCTGAACGAACTTAACCTAACCAAACCATATTTAACCCAACATTGTAATAGGACAAATGGAATACTGAATTCGTGGGATTCTACCTGGTAGGAGACTCAATTGGTGTTTCTTTGTTGTGATTTTTGCCGTGGTCGTAGGAGGTGGAGTACCGTACCCTGAGGTGATGCCTCTGTCGTGATGCTTGTGATGGATTAAGTAGTAGCTACAACATTACCCACGTCACCCTGAGGCTCCCCCCGTGACAGTACAAGCAATCGACGACCACAGGCGCCCTCCTCTACCGCGCTATCAGACCCTTATGGGCGGAGCTGCAATTAGTTTACTTAGACTAATGTCCTTTGGACCATCCTCTTAATGTTGCCTTAGGGGGCTTCTAAGGGGGGAGAAGGGAGAGAGAGAGAGATAGATAGGGGTGGAAGAGGTCCGCCTCGTGAAAAAGTAACAGAAAGTTACTATCTAAAGGTCCTGCAAGGGTTCAGGGAGGGCCAAGGCACCGATAAGGGCCCCAAACACTAAGGACCAAGCAGGTCCCAAGGGAGGATAATAGGAACCCCAGAGAGCCAAGGCGTCGTCAAGGGCCCCCCAAATTATTCAGTTAATCACTAGTGTGACCTGATACGTTTATTAATCAATTTTGGCATATTATGTATGACTTACTGTTAATGACCAAGATTTTTATGGGTTATATATCTTCCATTATCTCATATTTATGGTCCACTAGCCCCTCCCATACCTCCCCTGCCTATATCAATCGCCATTTGCCTGCAGTGGCATATGGTGAGATGCTCTCTACTAAGGTGAAAACACCCTAGACACGAGGACTAGGTGTACCATAAGGGTGTACCGTGAGGGTGTCGAGGTCTGGGTTTACCATAAGGGTGTACCGTGAGGGTGTAGAGGTCTGGGTTTACCATAAGGGTGTACCGTGAGGGTGTAGAGGTCTGGGTGTATGGAGGTAACAGGAGGCAGCTTCCCCTTGAACTAACCGAGGGACGATCGGCGGTAATTCCCAAGAAGATTTAAAGCCACTGAAAAAAATAAGTTTTAGTGCCGTCAATTCCTTCACACAATAGCGTTATAGGGGCGCCAGGAGGAGGAAGAGGGGGAGGAGGGAGAAGAAAAAGAATGAGGAGAAAGAGGAGTAGGAGGGGGAGTGGAAGAAATATTAGGAGGATGAGGGAAGAAGAAGAATGTGGAGGAAGAGAAGGAGGAGTAGACATAATATTAGAAGGAGAAAAATGAGGAAGAGGAAGTGAGGGAAGGAGTAGGGATGTGATGAGGGAGAGAGTAAGAGGGGGATTAAGGAGGGAGGGAGAGAGAAAGGAAGCAATGAGGGGAACTAATGAGGTATACGTGGCGTGTGTGTGTGTGTGTGTGTGTGTGTGTGTGTGTGTGTGTGTGTGTGTGTGTGTGTGTGTGTGTGATTTGGCATGAGTGTGGTTGTTGAGTAAGTAGAAGTGGGCGTGTGTGTGATATGTGAGTGGGCGTGACAGACGGGTGAGCGTGTAGGATGTGGTGTGGTGGTCAGCCCGTGGACGTCATCGTTGGCAGCTGATTTGGCCATAACTCAACGTCAGCCTTACATACCTCAAGCTGTTCCACCCTCCTCACACGCAACTACCTGTGATCCACGCCATCATCCGTAATCCACGCCACGTCCCTTGATCCACGTCACTCTCCTTGATCCGTGTGACGCTTCCTCCCTCACACACACACACCTCACCATTACCATACTCCCTCACACTATTCTTTCATTCACTCTCCATCTTGGGTCTTATCTTGGCTCACCAGTCATCATTCTCTCTCTCTCTCTCTCTCTCGGAAATAAAATGCTGCAGATTGAAAATTCAAACCCAATCTATATCGAATAGATCCTGAAGTAGGGGGCGAAGGTGCTGAAGATCGGAGGAGGAGGAGGATTTCAGAATGCACTTGTTGGGGGTCGTGGCAGAAGGTGTTATTAAGATTAAACGGAGGCACTTGTCGAGACTGCTGCCAATTTTAGAGCAATCACGTTAAAGTGTTGAGTCCGTGAGGGCGGGGGCGGGTCATGGCGAAATTGTAGTGGGCCATTCTGGGTAATTTCTTGTTTGCATTATTATCAGTGAATATTCTGTGTGTTTGACAGCTTATAAGTGTGTTACTACTCAAGCTGCCAGGCACTTCGGGATGTTATTGCACCGGGTCTTGGAGAATCATACCTCGAGGGTCTTTGTGGACTATTTTTATGACCATTAAGGGAAATAGGTATAGGGTACAACTACTACTACTACTACTACTTTTTTTTTCAATGGCCTCCAGCCTCCCCCAATAGCCACACCTTCGCCACCATTTAATTACCTTAATATAAAATATCCTAATACATAAGTAACTATCCTATCTGTGTTAAATTAGTTGAGCCGCAGATCTATGCCGCATTCAGTGACAGTAGCCTCATATTCAATATCTGCAGCAGTTGTCGGAGTTGGGGCAGAAGCTCTCGTTCCCCTGAGGCAGAGCAAAGCCGACCAAAGGAGAGAGAAAGACAGTCGACATCTCATCCAGGCTGTAACATAACTTTTGGGCTGCTGCTTCTGTTCGGAAATCACCTCCGCGAGTCTGGCGTAGAAACATCTTGCACTTGGGCCCATCCCACCAGAGGTTGTGAACACTAGAGTAGTGAAGCTGCCTTGATCAACGATTTAAATTCTCTCCCCATATGCCCTTCTCTTGTCGTTCTCGTTCCTCCTATGTGCAGCATCGAGAGCTAGGTTACGGTGACATGCGGCCATGGGATCAAAAATCCTGATGTCGAAGAAAGCTCGCTGTCCCCGCGTCCAGAATCCTCGAGCACTGACGTCCACACGGGCTTCGTTAGATGTGTTTGAAGTTCTGTGTTGGAAGATCTCACCATCCAATTGAAGGAGGGTCGGTTCTACCATGACATCCCGGCAGATTTCCTTCAACATATTTGCTGTAAGGTCCCTTACCTCGTAACTACTACTACTACTACTACTACTACTACTCAAGAAATCTTAATTGGTCGGTACACAGAGACGACCATGCAGATAAACACAAAACAACATATAAGTGAATAGCATCGTTACTTACTACCCCTAATTGAACCTAATTAACCTAAACTACCCTAAGGTAATTGGCCTAGCTGATCTGACCTACAGTAATCTAACAATTTCAGTAAAGTTTGATACATGAATTAAAACACTTTGGGAGGATCATTTTAAACCACATTAATTTTTCTTCGATAAAAATAAATTTAAAAACTTGACACCGTATGTATGTATGTATGTATGTATGTATGTATGTATGTATTCATTCATTTACTTAACCATTCATACTTTTATTTAATGGTGAGGGAGAGAGGAGGATGGCATGAGGCGATGAATTAAGGCCTGTTATGTGGGGGTGACATAACTAAGCACGTGACAAGTGGCACCTGGTCCGCCCACACGCCCACCCCGCCCACCAGCTGTTTAGTCTCATTCTCCTTTATTCACACGTAAACCACAAGGAAAAGAGAATAACTAGACAATCCAACATTCGCAAACGAGAACTGTCAAGAGATTTTTACGTTCATTCCGGGAGGAGGAAAAGACGTCAAATTCTCCCATTGACTTCCATAAGATAAGTCTCATTCACGACTAAAGATCATCAAGTTCTGACATCCCACCATCGACACCAAGACCCGAATAATACCCGAGTGAATGTGACGTGTACGAGTGGATGACGAAAGTGTTATTCTTAGCCAACTCTCAGAAATAACATTGGTGTGTGAGTAATGTTGTATGACTCAGGATATGAGAAGTAACGCGACCGGAAATACGTCACCTCTCTAGGCCAGACGACACGAGCGAGGTAGGGTAGGTGTTTGTGTGTGTGTGTGTGTGTGTGTGTGTGTGTGTGTGTGTGTGTGTGTGTGTGTGTGTGTGTGTGTGTGTGTCCCCCAGTGTTAGGTGATAAGTATCTGGAATCCGTGTTTTTTATGACACGATTTCATTGTGTGTTCTGATGTTGGCCAACTCGTTAGTATACAATGACGTCATTATATTGTGTATATGCATATGTACTGTACGTGTACGTGACTGGTATATAAACAACATCTATATCAACATGTATGTGCATAAGTGATTCTCATATAGTGAACTGTACTTATGTATGTAGACCAAGTGAAATGGTAAGTGTGAGATACACGTAATGAACACCTTTCTAACACTAATTAAGCATCTTTACCTGGAGCAGTATCAGTAATTTCTCCCGTAATGATCATCACTACACGACCCAACTATATATTGCACTGAATAAAGATAAAATTGATGAATTCGTTTTTGTATTCGTGTATAGATTATTATTATTATTATTATTATTATTATTATTATTATTATTATTATTATTATTATTATTATTATTATTATTTGTATTATTATTATTATTATTATTGTACAGTTGTTTGGTTGATTAGTGTACAGATTGATGACAGATTTTGTTCTATAAATTGTAAATATTTGTTAGATTTTTATAGTTATTTAAATTTAGTGTTTTTTTTTATCCATGTTATTCTTCAGGGTCTGTGTTAACTCTTATTGTTTATTTAGTTTAATGTGACCTTTTATCTCTCTGGTGGCGTGATGGTGTGGGTAGATGTTTACCTTCACCACACCACGTCACCTACCACACCACGTAACCTACCACACCACGTCACCTACCACACCACGTCACCAACCACACCACGTAACCTTCCACACCACGTAACCTACCACACCACGTAACCTAACACACCACGTAACCTACCACACCACGTAACCTACCACACCACGTAACCTACCACACCACGTAACCTACCACACCACACCACGTAACCTACCACACCACGTAACCTACCACACCACGTAACCCACACACCACGTCACCTACCACACCACGTCACCTACCACACCGTAACCTACCACACCACGTAACCTACCTACCACACCACGTAACCTACCACACCACCACACCACGTAACCTACCACACCACGTAACCTACCACACCACGTAACCTACCACACCACGTAACCTACCACACCACGTAACCTACCACACCACGTCACCTACCACACCACGTCACCACCACACCACGTAACCTACCACGTAACCTACCACACCACGTAACCTACCACACCACGTCACCTACCACACACGTCACCTACCACACCACGTAACCTACCACACCACGTAACCTACCACACCACGTAACCTACCACACCACGTTACCTACCACACCACGTAACCTACCACACCACGTAACCTACCACACCACGTCACCAACCACACCATAAGCTATTGCACCTGACTGTTAATAATGTACAGATACTCCTATTGACTTTATTTTCAGTGTTAATACGTAAGATTAGGTTAGGTTAGGTTAGGTTAGATTAGGTTAGGTTAGGTTAGGTTAGGTTAGGTTAGTGTTTAGTTACCTGTACTCTTTCACTCAGAGATCCGTGTGCTGTCCCCCCTCCCTCCCCCAGGTAGAGTGTGAGTGTCGGTTCATACTGAGTCTCACCTATATCACCTCGAGTGTTTCTTGGGGAGCAATATGGTCGTATCTCCCCCTTGAGTGACGTCATACCCCATAAGTGCCTCTTGTCGTAACCTACATCACCTCTTTCTTCTTCCTCCTCCTTTCCTCTTCGTAATCCTTCTCCTACTCGTCTGTCTCTTCTCTATTCCTAATTTTTCTCCCTCATTTTCGTTCTTTTATTGTCTCTTTCTTATTCCACCTTCTCTCCCTTTCTCCTCACTTCTTTCGTCTCCTCTTTCTGCTCATCCTCCTGTACCTCTTCATACCTTTTACTCCTCCTCTTCCTCACCCTCTCTCCCATTCCTCTTCTTCTATTCTCCTCTTCGTCCTCTTCATCATCCCTTTCTTCTTCCATTCTCATTCTCATCTCCTCTTCACCGTTTACCCTCTTCTCTCTACTCCTTCTTATTCTATTTTCTCTTCCCATGTTATATATCTCCTTGTCTCTCACTTCTTACTCACTCACTCTCCCTCTCACCCTCCTCCCTCTCTCCCTCCCTCTCCCCTCCCTCTCTCTCCCGCCCCTCTCTCCTGCCCTCCTCCCTCCTCTCTCCCTCCCTTCCCTTCTCCCTCCTCTCCCTCTCTCCTCCCTCTCTCTCCATCCTTCCCTCTCCTCCCTCAGCATCAACACCTTGCCCCTTCACCTGCAAGTACCCTCTCTCCCTCCCTCCTTCAGGCAGTATGGAAGCAGGAAGACACTATTAAGCTTGAGGTCGTGCATGTAGGACACCCAACCCTCCCCACCCAACACCACACCCTGTCCTGCATGCCCCACCCCACCCCACCCCACCCTGCCCCACTCTGTACCTGTCACCCATACCTCCCTCACATGTGTTTTTCTCGTCGTCTGTTGATGCCCCTTTAATGTGTCCCACGTCTGTGTCTGTTGGTGTGTCTCGTCGTCTGTTGTCTGTTAATGGGTTTAGTAGAGGGACTGACTTGTTCACGTCTTCCTGTGTTGTAATTAGGTGACTGTCTGTGTCATGGATCTGTGTTGTTCATTAGTGTCGCGTAACTTTAGTGTCTGTGTAAATGTGTCTGTTAAGAGAAGTTTTTGTTGATGCTGGTGTAATATAATAAGTGAATCAGGTAAAGCTGTCAGCGTTTTACTTCCCAGCAGCATTTTCTTGTTTTGTTTTGTTTTTTCTAGTGAAGATTAACCACCCTAACGCTAACCTAACCTAACCTAACCTAACCTAACCTAACCTAACCTAGCCCCCTGGATGGACCGATGGGCTTTTTTCTCCCGGGTTATCAAGACACATCGTCCACCCGCCTTTGATTCATGGACTGGTTTCGGATACGTCCTTGATATGTCCGAACACAACCAGCATATTCGGGTATATTTCTGTGGTATGCGGACTCTAACATTAGCCCGCACGACAAGCAATAATCTTAGACATATTTGGGTCACACCGATTCACTCTTTGGCGACTTCTGATTCGGCCAGATTGGATGATGGTCAAATGTGGGTCAAAGGTTGGCTGTCATACTCGTGGTTGGTATAGGATTCCTGACTGTCATAGCACCTTGATGTTGTTTCTCGCTGCTGTCATGAGTTCCGAGGTTGTCATGGGGGTGTCATAGTACTACCAACTGTTGAGAATATGAATGACCTTGAGAATGGAAAAGGATAATGAGTGGAAGATGACTTATTGTGAAGGTGATGCAAGTGTACAGATCATTATCACTCATTCATAAGACCTTCTCCTGGTGACCTGCACGTTGCTGTCTTTCTCGATCTGGAAGCTGGAGTGGCCGTGATAATCTGAAATTGGTTAAGATATTAAGGGTGATGGACACAGTCATTCTTCATGTATGGTAAGAAGTTATTTCTGCTGTGTCGCAAACTTGTTCCTGTGTATTTACTGTAGAGACGCACATCAAGTTGGTCATCTTGATAGTGAATCTTGTATATATAAGTAAAAGTAACAGTCCCGGAGCTATATTTGAGTAAGAAGATTAATAAAATATAATGTATATATTCAGCAACATTGTGGGTTAGAAAGTGGTGATTGTCGAGAGGTGGAAAGTGCAGCATGTTGATCGAATATCGTGTAAACAGCGGCACACCTGTACTGCACCTCGATTATAACTGATTTGAATTTATATTATTGTCTTGTTTATTATTTTGGCTTTGGCTTGTTTCGTTATGAATGAAAATATTGTCTATATGCAAAGCTATCCGTTATTAGATAAAAAAATATCAGTCAATCTAATATCAAAAGTTCCCTCTGGCAACACTGTCGTCGACAGCGCCTCTGGCGGGATGCCCATCCCCAGATGTAAACACTGGCAGCCACTCGTTGTTATGTGTGGCAATAAATTGTCGAAACTCGTGTGAAAAAAAAAAATCCTGATATATCGCTTTCTCGCTTCCCAGAGGAAGAAGACAGACCAGAGGACACGACCCGCTGTACACTTCTGGGTTGTGTACACTAAAGGCAAAGATCTATAAGTAGCGGTCCTGTTGTTAATGTGATCACTCTCTCGTATGTACAAAAATACATACGTCATGAGATTTACTTTGTCAAATATTTTTTCTTTGGGAAAATATATCAAATTTTTCCTCCTTTCACCCACCACCTCTCACCCACCATCTATCACCCACCACCTCTCACCCACCACCTCTCACCCACCGCCCCTCACCCACCATCTATCACCCACCACCTCTCACCCACCTTACCCCGGACGATCAGCCAAATGAAAGATCTTACACAATAAACTCTTTGCTAACAACAAGGAATTGGGAAAGGACCAGAGCGTGGGAAGAACACACACACATACACACACACACACTTATCCATTTTATTTTGGTATTTATATTTATTAATATTTTTGCTCTGTAAGGTCTAAGGAAATTGTTGCCAGCTCTCGTGAAATATTGTACACGTCATTTATGTGTTGTCTCGTGTCTCTCTTACAAACTCTATTAAGGTTTAGCTGTTCCCATATTTCTCACTGTTGAACGTCGCAGAACCTTTCCTTGCACAAAGCGGGAGCTGTTATGTTATTGTTCGACATTCGACTGACAACCAACGAGGTCGAATACACGGCCAGTGACGTCATGCATGTACTATTTCAAGGTTAATATGATGTAACAGAAAACAACAAAGATCATTACAAATTCCCACGAAACTTAATCTCACCAACAGATCTGGAAACAATTCAACTCATTAACTTCCAGATCTCATGTCATTGTAATTATGTTATACCGGTGTTCAGTGGCGTTATATATTGAGAAGTAAGGGGGGGGGGTGTACCACATGGCAGCGTTTTACGGATATATTCCCTAATAACACCCATTAGTGTCTCAGGCCCAGTATGGTAACTCCCTACTGGTTATTTTCTATCTCTTTAGTTCCGGTTTTGCCTCACGTGAAGATTAGACACCCAAACGCTTGCGTAACCTAACCTTAAAATCCTGACGCTAACCTAACCTTAACATCCTAACGCTAACCTAACCTAACCTAACCTTAACATCCTAACGCTAACCTAACCTAATCTAACCTAACCCAACCCCTGGCAGCGTTATGGTATATGAACAATTGAAATAAGCTGGGGTGCCTAATATCCACGTGGTCCCTTTATTTTTATAGAAAGTAAGACAAATAAAGCCCATAGCTACATACCAGAAGAGGTACCGTAACAAGGTTGAGGACCCGACCAGCCTCCTGAGTGCGGGATGGTGGTGGTGGTGAGCTGCCGGTGTGATGGGTGTTAGCTCATGTAATTGGGTTTGTTTATATGTCATTTATTTCAATTTAATTCTCTCTCTCTGATGCTCCTCTTCTCTCTGTTATTACGTCCTTCCCGTTATTGATATTCTCTCTCTGTCTCTCTGTGTCTGGCGTTAGATAATAGAATTTGATTTCAGATTCCACAAAAAACTTAAATTTTCTAAATTTCGTCTCCCTCTTCTTCCATTTCTATCAAAGTGTCTTATTACTGGGTAGCGCGGGATATTAGCAACTTGAATGGCCAGTGTTCGACTCATAATTGCCTGGTAGAGCTGAGCTGACCTTTTGGGTACAAGGAATCAATATTGTTTGATATGAATTGGTTATTTGTGTTGCCTTATGTAAGTTATCTTCTCAAATAGAAATATCAGGATTGGCGTCTATTAGGAATGGAACCTACCCTCCCCCCCAAAAAAAAGTGGAGCCTAATCCTTTCAATAGACCGGATTAAGGTCGATTAGGGACCATTTAATCAATCATTTCTCCAGCCTTGTATTATCAAATCTTTCTTCAGGAGTTTGTTTCAAATTTATGATTCGTTTTTTATTCAGTATCTGTCAAATTGTTTCTGTTTTTTTTTTTTTTTTTTTCCATTACCGATTTAGTGGTTTGGTTTGAACTCACTACAAGAAGAGACAGAGGGAAGTTAATTTAATAGACAGACTTACAAACAGTCATGAATTATATTTTATACAAGTCAGAATTTAAAACAAAATTAAAGTACATAATATAATTGAAAGGAATGAAGGATAAACAAAAGAGCATCTCATTAATTCTCTTTTTATTAGTTGTTTCAAAACTCAATGAAGAAACAGGATATACACAATAAGGGAAAAATTAGGCATATATTACCTTTTTTTCCTCGATACACAATATTACATTTATGGACGTGGTGGTGGTTGGACGTGTCGGACTTGGTCCTCTTTGTGTTCATAAAGCATCAACGTAATTGGACGTAAAGATAACAGGGTGTTATTGATTGGTGTATTTATTTATTTTTCCCACGTCCAATATTCCTCAGCATAGAGAGAGGGAAGACATTAAAATATTTATCCTTTAAGTCCAAAAAAATCATCAAAGTTATGGCTAATATTGTGATCGTGGGAATGAATAGGTCCAAAGCAGCAATACTCTGTTCTCTTTTACACGTCCAGTACAGGCCGATGGGATTACATAGTTTGGACGTGTCGGACTTGAGTTCCTCCACGTCAGTCACCAGGGTGGGTAGTTTAGGACTTGTTTTTGTTCCTCCACGTCCAGAGATGAAACAGCCTTATCACAGTCTGACTAGTACACACATTCATACTATATATATATATATATATGAAGATCATCCTATGTACAATAAACGGAAGAAGAAGACTCCCGTTGGTCTTCAAACAGAGAAGCAACGGCGAGGCAAAGCTAAACAGGGCCCACCAAAGCTAACAGGGACCTTAACTAATGGACCGACCGCAACTAACAGTGGACCGCAGCTAAAAGGATCACAACTAGCAACGGACCACAGCTAAAAGGGACCACAGCTAACAAGGACCACATCACCGAAGATCTCACGGGGGGAGGCTTAACGGGGACCACACCAAAACAGGAACCACAACTAAATACCCCAGCTAACAATGGGGGAGGAGAGTGGGGGCGGGTTAACCTCAGCTAAAGGAAGCCACTGTTAGCATCGTTTCAACAACCTTGCAACACTCACTAGCGACTTAACGACTTTCTTTGGCTGTTGAGCAGTTGTATTTAATCTTAGTAGTGTTTAATTTTCTTTGTTTTTCCTTCCGTGTGCAAATGTTACGTCACTACCTAGTCAAAGTTATTGTTGCATCAATCAAGAATGCCCTACGGATTGTATGTACAAGTTATATTATCATGTTTATATTATACAAACACAAAATTGGAAGGGGCTATATTGTTATATTATGGAAGGGTTAGTGATTTACTCTCCCATATTGTAATGATTGATAGGTATACAGGTAAATCCCCCCCCCCCTCCTCCTCCCTTTCCATAATATTACAAAATGGGAGAGAAAGGTTTACAAGGTTAACCATATTGTAATTGATTGGATGGTATAAGGGTAACCCGGGAGAGAAAGGTTTACAAGGTTAACCATATTGTAATTGATTGGATGGTATAAGGGTAACCCGTCCATAATAGTACAATATGGGAAGGTGTAAGATATTCCTCTTCCATATCATTACAATGCGGAAGAGTAGAAGGAGAACTGTTAGATTACAATAGTTCTCCATCCCATAAACGAAACTTTTCCCAAACATTCACAGAACACAAATTAGATCTTTATTAAACGCGGAAAAGAAGCGCATATTCTTGGGCCTAAATTCTGAAGCCAATACAGAAGGAAAATCTCATTAATAAAGAACAAACTACAAATATATGTTAGCTTTGAGCATAAGGTTGTCATAGTAATAAGTTAATTTACTGAACTTAGCGTAAATGTGTGCTAGATAATTGTGTGAATGTGCTCAAAATAGCGTAATTTCCTCAATAATATTTGCTAGAAAGAGTGAAATTCCTAAATAGAATTAACTGGCTGAACAAGACATAAATTTTCCGATCATAGATTAATTTTAACCTGGAATAAATTCACTCAACATAACATTAATTTCCTGATCAAAGCAGAAATTCGCTTTTCATCGCATAATTATGATCTACTGAACACAGCATAAATTTCCAAAACAAAGAATAATTTTTTTTTTACAGAATCACAACATTAATTTATTCAACATAACATGAAATCCAGCCAACAGAACATAACTTTGGTGAACATAGCGACAATTTAGTGAATAGAGTAACAGCTAAATTCACTTAACATATCATAATACAATAATAAATCTACAACCTACAGGCCGTTCCAAAATCCTATAACACTTTAGAGTTAAGGCTTATACATACTGAACACTGGTGACACTGTACAATACATTTAACATATACAACCTTTACGGGGGAGAGGGGGATATATATATATGTCTATATTTAACAATAAAGGGCAAAGGATAAGGTTGTTTGTGTTTTAGTTAAAGTTTCATGGCAGATAATGGTAGACTAAACCTTTATGGCACTCTATTTTGTTTTGGTCAGCCACTGGCAATCTCTCCCTCCTCCCCTCCCCAACCTGGCACTTTCCCAAGCCTGGCACTCTCCCCAGTTTGGCACTCTCCCCAGTCTGGCACTCTCCCCAGTCTGGCACTCTCCTCAGCCTGGCACTTGGGAATGAGAGACCAACCAGGTGATACTTGGACACTTGACCTGTTTCATTATGAATTATAACACACAACTTCAACGCCTCGAGGATGTATTGTGAGGCGTGAGTGAGTTAGGTTGAACACACACACACACACACACACACACACACACACACACACACACACACACACACACATCAGCTGAACACGTGTTACCTGGTCCTTGCCCCTCTCTCAGGGGTTCGAACGCCAGTCGTGAGAATATGAGATGCAGAGCACGACACGGTCACCAGCAGCATAACCAGCTTATCAAAAAGGTAGACGAAGCTATGAGAGAATGGTAATATCACCCAGACGATGAGTTGCAGTGGTGTAGTCAGCAACAGCGTCTGCTTACACCGCACCACAGCTATCGTTACACAGACGAAATTTTAAACAAAAAACTATTCTCTCGTTGAATGTAATGAAAAAAATAATAATTATCTTGTTCAAAGTTGGTAATACTTTGATTCGTAGATAATTTTTTGCAATATCAATATCAATTCTGGTTCTTCCATACAGGTAGCAGGGACTCCAAATGTTATCTGAGGTATTTGGAAAATAGTCTGCAGAAACACACGTACTTGATAACCCTCCAGGCTTACAACACCGGGAACACAAGTATAAACGAAGTGTAGTGGAGTGAGGGTGTCAGTGGCCAGGAGGAGGCTGTGGTGAGCCGTAATGAAGGTGAATGCACCAAGAGGCAAGACTACACACCCCACACACTCCAAGCTTAACAACACGGTTTACCTGTACCACTTAAGTTCTACAATATAGTGGATAGCTAGCAATCGCTCTCATTCATAAATTGGAGAGTTAAGGCACGTCTATTAATGCTACGTTTTTGAGAGGAATATTCACCTTTGTGTCATCCAGTTAGGTGGGGATAAATCAATCATAACGCCACCAGGGGCCAGGTAGGATATACTGTACTACACCCCGTGGTGCTGTTATCTACAACAAACAGTGGCGGGTAATATTTTACATCAGTAACCTCGTAGAACAGTTCCCCATACAAGAACATTACCTGTGTATTGTTCACCTCCCGTAAAGTTTTTTTCGTCAGAGGATAACTACAGGTGCGAATATGTCACATATCTTCGTGAGGTAATCTGTAGACCTGGTGCTGGGCCTCACAACAATTGTCATCAACAGGAAGTGGGTTATTAGTGGTCTGTCACCTGTGTGATGCCTCTATGCTATTTGTGTCATCTGCTTCCAGCCCAAATACCAGCTGTGTGATCCACCTGCTGTGTGATCCACCTGCTGTGTGATCCACCTGCTGTGTGATCCACCTGCTGTGTGATCCCACCAGCTGTGTGATCCACCTGCTGTGTGATCCACCAGCTGTGTGATACATCAGCTGTGTGATCCACCAGCTGTGTGATTACATCTTGATCCCCCCCCCCCCACACACACATACAACATAACATAGAATCAGTACACTCAAAACACCCAGTTGGAAGACCTCAGTAATAATATACAGGACTGGTTGAATTCCCTTCTTAGGAATTCAAGAACCAAAATTATATATAATCTCTACACTCGTCACATTATTCATCCCCCCAAAAATAAACAGTACATCTTCACTTTACTAAACTTAAGGCTAATAACTATACAAGGGTTGGTGTGGGGGCTGACTATTACTACAAGGGTTGGTGTGGGGGCTGCCTATCACTACAAGGGTTGGTGTGGGGGCTGACTATCACTACAAGGGTTGGTGTGGGGGCTGACTATCACTACAAGGGTTGGTGTGGGGGCTGACTATCACACGATGGGGAAGGTAGAGTAGTACCGGAGGATGAGAGTTGTGAAGATGGACGCTAGGGCAGAAAGAACGCGATCAGCTGGTCTGTTGGTAACCGCCTGGCTATTGTCATCCTCGGCAGTATCCACAACATTCCGCTCCATCTCTTCTGACTCGGAATCCTTCGACAGTGACTCGAACTCCGGGTGCCATGCCACGTCGAGTTCTGGTTCTGTTGGGTTCTCTGTGGTGGGTTCAGGAGAGGGTTCTTCTGTGGTGGTCGTGGGTGGTTCTGTAGTTGTAGTCGTCGTCGTTGGAGGGGGTGTGGTAGTAGTTGTCGTGGTTGTAGTTGTCGTGGTGGTTGTTGTGGTAGTGGTTGTGGTGAGCTGGTAGACGAGCTCAGTCACCTCAGGTATGTCGATATCGGTACCATTACTTATGTCGTAGTAACGCCTGTACACAGCAGCGACGCCCACCAGCGCCTCGTGGGTGTGGAAGGACACGATGTTGCGGGTCTGGCTGGTGCCATCTTCATAGTGGGCGGTCAGAGAGCCACTGTAAGGAGCCTCGTAGTGCCTCACTGTCCCCTCCAGATCCACCTCGACGCCTACACCTGGAGGAAGTGTGTGCACGAGCGTGACGTAATCAACACGCGCGATGTTGTTGTTGATGCCCCACATGAGGGACAAAGGTTTGTCTGATGAGGGCATGGCGATGGGCGGTTCCTCTGGGCTGGTGATAATGGCCCTTAGAGCCGTGATTGTACCCTTGACTCGCCCCCAGTACTGCTTCTCCCGCGCCTCATACACAATCTCCTCCTCTATCTCCGCCGTGTCCTCCCCAGGATTCTCCAGAAGGAAGGACTTTAGTAAGAAGTTGTTTTCCTCGATCGTCTGGCGGGATTCATCAAGAACGATGCTGCCGAGGGAGTAGCTGACGGGCTCCTCCTCCACCACAATGTACGCCTTCTCCACACGTAAGATAGAGTCACCGTCCAACAGGAAGGCTCGGCGATCCCTGCGTCCCGGCCCCACGTGCCCCACCATCAGGGCAGAGTTGGGGCTCGAGTCTACCGGAGCGACGGCCAGCATCATTTCTGGAGACAATATGGAGTTATGGGGCTTGGCTGTGTACTTATCCCATGGCGTCAGGTGCATCCTCGCAGATCCATTCAGTGAAACAAGGACGTCGAACCTCTCCAATTTGTGTTGTTTCTTCAAAAAGGGGACGACACAGATACCATCTTCACCGAGTGAGCCGGGGATGTGCGTGCCCCGGTGTCTGCCCCGACACCAGTGGGGCCCCGTGGGGCTACTGTTGCTGATGGGGACGGCGTGCTCGGGTAGCTTTGGTGTGGCTGTGACCCAGGCGAGGGTGGAAGAGGTCACGGAGGGGCTGCCACCAGGTCGAAACAGCCTTACCATGTCAACCGCGCCCTCGCACACCCCACACGCTGCTGCCGCCACCAACATCAACCTGCAACACACAAAACACGGTTAGACACAAACACACATTAACTGCACTGTTAAATGGTCAAATTAAGGACAGTTCAATAGAGAAACAACATTAATAAGTGATTGTAACATAAATCCCTCTTCTATTAACTCCCGCGACAACGGCCTGAGGTTGAATTGGGCCAAAAACATAAAAGTTGAATTTTTTGTGACCTTTGACCCCTGTTGACTGGTGTGGCCTCTATTAAAGCATTATTTTCCAACTTTATTCTCATATAATTTTGGGGTCCTTCTGTACTTTATTCTCTCATTTTCTCGTTTGTTTCATTTTTATTCGCAGTTTCCTGTTTTCTCTTTTCCTGTACTTATATTTCCGCCTATTTCATCCCGTTTCATTTCTCCCCAACACTTCCATTGCGTCTTCCTCTCTTTAACTCCTCATTCCTTCTTCATTTATTACATCACTCATCACCCATCGTCCCCGAGGGAAAGATGACGAATTAAATTTGCCGAATGAAGAACCCTAACCCCTGCCCCCCACACCGCCTCCCACTTAATTCTTTCACCGCCTTCGGGAGGGTAACCCGACAGCGAGGTCGTCACGAAGGATCCCGAGATGATTTAAAGCCAACAGCAAGGTTAGGTTAGGTTAGCGTTAAGAAGGTTAACCTTCAGGTGAAATAAGCTGGGGTGACTAATCTTCAGGTGATCCGGCAGGAATTACCTTTGGGTGGTTCTCCCATTAGTCGGCCTCCAACATCGGTCATTAGGAGGCTGAAGGTGAGGGAGTTCCGGTAAGGTGACGCCAGGTATGTCCCTCATCTGTCATCCTCACCTGGCCCTAGTCACCCCACCACACACCCCAGTACCCCCCTCCCCCTCCCTTACCCCACCCCCCAGTAACACCCATTTTGGTATTTATGTAATAGTTGAGATTAAAGTTCATGAAGCGAGGTGGATGATGGAGGACATGACAGGTGGATGAAGATGGTGGCGGAGGACAAATGAGGTGGATGATGGTGGAGGATATGGCAGATGGAGTGTGTGTGTGTGTGTGTGTGTGTGTGTGTGTGTGTTTACGTTCATGCACAGCTGGGTATTTAAGGGTCCCATAAAGTAACGGGGGAGAAGAGGGGCAGAGGGAGGGGGGGAAGAAGGGGCAGAGGGGGGAGAGAAGGAAGAAGACGAGGGAGGGGAGGAGAGAGAAAAGGCAATGTCACTAACGCCCGTGCCATCAAAACAATGCCAGGACGAGCAAACAACAACTATCGCTTCCTTTTAACACCACAATTACGAAGGCTATACTAGACGAACGTTCGCCCGCCTTATGCCTGCAGTGGAAGGCGACAGGAACAGACAGGCGAGGATAATCAGGTTTACAACATCATAGGACCTCTGGTTAGTCCTTCCTGTGACTCATGTTTCTGAAATATTCGTACAATATCTTTTAATTCTTGTAACTGAGGAAATCTGGATGCATTACACGGCTGACTTGAGATAGGATACGAAGATAAAGGCGAAAATAACACCAATATTTAACATTCACTCTTGTGTGCCTAAACGTGTTCTACCATCTCCACGAAAAGAAAAAAAAAGACGACACAGGAATCTTTTGAGAGTCTGGCCCATGGGTCGTAAATCTAAACAGCTTTCGGGAAAGACAAAAAAACCCGGCATAAATTTTTCTGTTATTACATTCCATACTGGCGAGAAGCGGGACACGAGGTGGTGTGTGTACTCTGCTCTGGGGAGATATAGATCTGTGAGGAGTGGTGGCCCCGTGTCTGTTTCCTCCGGTCGCATAAACATCTTGGTTGTCACAGTGTGCTCGGTCTGGGCTGCGTGAATGCCTCGTGTTAAATACTGGATTAGTACTGTCGTAATATCCGGTGAACTAAGAGAGAGAGAGAGAGAGAGAGAGAGAGAGAGAGAGAGAGAGAGAGAGAGAGAGAGAGAGAGAGACAGATAAATGGACTTATGATTATTATTAATATTGGTACATGCAGAATTTGGTATCTTCAATGTAGATGCATTACAAGTTGCAAGTCATGATGAGTTGTGGTTTTTTGGGGGGGCGCAATAAATGGCAGGTCTTGTTGCTGTCGAAGATCAGAGTTGACCTAACGTAACCTAACTTAACTTAACCTAACCTTACCATACCATCATTACTACCACCAATACCACTTAACAACCCACCACCACAAAAACCACACCAGATGTCCACCACAACCACCACAAACCACCAGCAGATGCCCACCACCACCAATATACCACACTGGGTCCTGGACACCCGCACTGCCAACAACTTTACGCTTTACTCCACAATTATGACGTGTTGGCTCATAAACCACCACCCCCACACCTACCTCCCTTCCCCTCCCCTCCCCCCATTTCAGGGTCCCCACGCGGTGATGGCGATGGCACAGATGCAGAGTGTGTGTGTGTGTGTGTGTGTGTGTGTGTGTGTGTGTGTGGAAGGAGCATTATTAACAGTTTGTGGGCTACTGCGTAATATCGTCGGTAAGAATAGTAATTTACGTGTAGATGAAGTGAAGATTAGACACCCCCAGCTAATTTCACCTGAGGTTCAACCACTCTTACGCTACCTGAGGTTAGGTTAGGTTAGGTTAGGTTAGGTTAAATTTGATGTAGAGCCTAGTGTACCTGTAGGAGCCTAGTGTACCTGTAGGAGCCTAATGTACCTGTAGGAGCCCCGTGTACCTGTAGGAGCCTAGTGTACCTGTAGGAGCCTAATGTACCTGTAGGAGCCCCGTGTACCTGTAGGAGCCCCGTGTACCTGCAGTGACGTATCTAAGTATAGCTGTGACGCCTCCCTGGGCAGCACCTCGTCGTTATTACCTGCCTTACTATATATAACTGAGGCTACTCCTCCTCCTCCTCCTCCTCCCGTACCTGTGACCTTGGCCAAACCTCAGCGAACTTGACCTTTAACCTCCTGATGGCCACCATAATCTATAAATTTATTCTCTACCTAAGAAAGTTCTGAAGGGGAAGTTAAATTGAAATGTTCCTCTAAATAGAAATGACCTTAATCTAAACTGTACTTAAAATTAATCTGGTGTAAATCTAAACCAAACCTAATCTAACCCCCACTCGCCTCACCCATTCCAACCCCCACTCGCCTCACCCACTGCAACCCCCACTCGCCTCACCCACTGCAACCCCCACTAGCCTCACCCACTCCAACCCCCACTCCCTCCTGCCACAGCCGCCGGATGTTACAGCCAAGAGACGGATGAGGCAATCCAAAGCGCGTGACAACATCCACCCTACTTGGCCTCTGTTGCCACTTCTCCTTCCCCCTCCACCACCCTCCTGCGCATACCCCCCCCCCCTGCGCATAACCCCCCTCCTGCAGTATCCCTCATCCCGGCAGAACATCATTATTATTATCTTGTGTCAGTAATATTCCCATTACCAGGAATATGGTGGTGATAGATCGTGGTAGAGATAGATGGTGATAATGACGCTAGCGACATACTGTTTTAGTGGGAAAGGCGGTAGTGTATGATGGCGATAGACGGTGATAGCGATAGATAGCGATAACAATTGACTACAGACGGTGATAGCGATAGATGGTGATAAACGGCGATAAACAAGACAAAGTCAGACGTCGTGTGCTGGTAGATGGGCTCCCAAGCTATGCGAGGAAGAAGGGAGTACGTGCCTAGCCTTAAGCAAGTGACGGTTGGCGCCTTGGTTGATCCTGTACTCTCAAAATCTCCTACGTTAAATTCCTTCCCTTAACTCAGAGGACGAAGAGAACGTATCTTATTACTTCAATCTTCGTGGTGCTAATTTACCGCCATTACTTAGGTTAAGATACGTGCCTATTGTATTACTGGTCTAGGAATGAACAGTCTATTTTATTATCTTTTATCTATTATTTTCTAGCTGTAATTATGTTTCGTTTCTTTCTTTAACATAACATCACAGAAATCTCGTTATAGTTGTATAATAAACATTGTAATTTATCACGGCTCAGTACGTCAAGTATCATTGCTTATATTTGTACAGATATATTTAAATACCTGTCTGTCTGTCTGTCTGTGGTGATATTATTGAAAAGTAATTCCCAAGAAAAATAAACTGAAGAAATTGCTTTGACACAACTCACCCAGCGGCCGACGTTACCAATTAGTGAATATTTGTTATCCCGGCAGCCACGAGTCGGCCACATTCCTCAACAACAACAGTCTCCAGGATACAGTCACGGGGGGTTGACGATGGTCCTGTCTGTATGGTACAATTATCCTCAGTCCCTAGTTATGTTGTCTCTCAAGTTCAATGACTTTAATATTTATTCACCATGAAATTTATAAGAACACAATAAATACTTTCGGCTCCAAGGTGAACAGAAATATAAATGTCAGAGAAATATTAACTGAGACAATTGCATCTAATGGGAGTTAATAGAGAGATAAGACTTTTAAAGTACATGAATTGACCCCAGATATGCCTCCCCCTCGTGAGAGAACTTCGAGATTTGGGTGATTGAAGCTGTAACGACCGATGGTGTCACCGGAAGGTTAAAATTATAAGTTTTGGTTCCATAGATAACTTGAGAAAAATGGGAAAATGTATTAAGTTACTTCCCTTGACACATCCCCACCTCCACCCCTCACCCCACCTCCTCCCTCACCACCCCCTCTCCTCACCTTCTCCCCTCACCCCCACCTCCTCCCTCCCCCACCTTCCCCCTCACCCCCTCCTCCCTTCACCCCCACCTCCTCTCCCCACTCTCACCCCCACCTCCTCCCCTCACCCCCACCTCCTCCCCTCACCCCCTCCATAATTTCCGTGACGTTAATTTCTACGTTAATGAAGTTGCTGTGTACCGCCTAAACCTGTGTCGGCTTTCACCCCTAAATCGACCCCTGCCTTCATCAACGTGTTTATACCTCTCACTGCTTATTGCCTGACAGTGACACCTCGATATTATCCTACTGGAATTGAAATTGAAATCGAAACAGTTTATTTAGCCTCAGTAATACAGATACAATGTGAACAACAACGATGTTGACATGGCTGAACATTTCCCGTGCTAGAGTTCAATTAGTGGTACCTGAGAAATAGTGTGTATTTATATCAAGAAAATTACCTGGGGGTTAGGTTAGGGTGGTTAATCTCAAGGAGAAATAAGCTAGGGAATAGTCTTCAAAGTATATAATAATTTTCTTAATACAAAACTCACATTCACTCACAGGTGTTGATGATGATGGGAAAGGTGTTCGGATACATCAACTACACCAAAACTTTCTTCACGTTATCTTAGTTAAAAAAAAGAAGTAAAGTTTCCTTTATAAGTCGTATCTTACTGCTGACTGACTATACATACCCTGGAGCCAAGCGTACCTGTTGGTGATGGTGGAGGGGCCTGTGACCCTGATGTAGGTGGTGGTAAAGGCCTCTCTCTCCGCCCACATCTACTCTGGGCTCGCCTACACGCTGGCGCCCACACGGGGCGTTGAGTCTAGCAGTATCAAACGTATATAATGACGTATGTGAAGACGCTTACAGTATGTGTCCAAGGACTGTTTGTGATAAATTATCCCTTCCTTCCCTCTCTTCCTCCTTCCTTACTTTCTCTCCCTTCCTTCTTCCGCCCATACAATACCGCTTTCCTTCCCTCACTACTTTACTGTTGCCATTTCTAATTAATTATGTCAAAAGTTACTACGTAGGTTAAGTCTCAATTATTTTCACCTTGAATAAACTCCACCTAACCTGAGTCACTCGTACCAAAGCTTATACGGAAAGGTAACACTATGTTCTCCCGTACATATGCTGTTACAATGTATATAGTTTCGTGGTAACTTTATTCTGCTGTGTAAGTAAAACAAACGATGTCCAGGAAAGTCGCAGCAGCAGCACCGCCACCAGCACCACCACCACCAGCAGCACCAGCAGCAGCAGCAGCAGCAGCAACTTATGCACCAGCAGCAGCATAGCACCAGCAGCAGCATGCAGCAGCAGCAGCACCGCCACCAGCACCACCACCACCAGCAGCACCAGCACCACCACCACCAGCACCACCACCAGCAGCACCACCACCACCAGCAGCACCACCACCACCAGCAGCACCACCACCAGCAGCAGCAGCAATAGCGTGAATTATTATATGTGATAAAAACATTAAACTTTGCTAACACTAAAGCTGATAAATGTCCACAATACATCAACATGAGACACAGTAACGAGTAGGAACATCAAACATCCACTGGGGTCGTCGCTCCATGCCAATCACTCACGGATTAAAAGCTTCCTAGTGTTGGTTCAGTCAAATCCACACTTTTTTATCCGTCCACATTAGTGAGGATCGAGTGAAACTTCCGGGTTCGTGAATCACTAATGGCACCGAACAACAACCTGAGTTGATTGTGTGTACCATAAAGTTGTATTGTATTGTTGAGTGCTGCGGCCACGTGGAAACGGCGCTCGCCTCCTGTCCTTAGCAGTAAGGAAAGCTGGTTTGCACGCGGGACACTGCCATTCCAACCCAGCTGTGAACTTACAGCTGGGAATGTGAAGGCAGCACAGGCCCCCACTGCCTTCTTGTTTGCCGAAGGCTTAGCCACCAACCCTGGCAGGTGATGAGTACTGGCGGGGGCACGACACATCATTGTCTTACTCTCACCTCCCCCTTACAACCAACGCCAGAAGAACACAGATACTGAGTCGATTAAAAATCCTAATATTAAGACACATTACAGTATGGAAGACACACGGGGGAGTTAAATGAGTATGGCTCTTGATGATGACACACGTTGATAATGTTGTTTGGATACAAGTGAGATATGTGTGTGTGTGTGTGTGTGTGTGTGTGTGTATCTGCATTCTAACACACTAACACACACATACACACCCATCCCCCTCACAGCCCCCCTCCCACCCTACACGACCGTCAGTACAGCTTCAACCATAACAAATGTCAATATCAAGCTGCCCAGATGATAGCGGGGGGAGCGGGAGCCGTAATGAGGCTAGCCCACCTATCATTACCACCAGCACGGTGATTAAACCAACCCTCCCTCCCCCACCTACCTCACTCTCCCCTCCCTCCCTTCCCCAACCACCTACTTCAAGCTGACTTCACCAAGCATCAGACTGACTGTAAACATCATCTAGAGCTTGTCAGGCCGCACCTCGATTATGCGGTTCAGTTCTGGTGCCCTTATTATAGAATGGATATCAATTCACTAGAGTCGGTGCAGCGAAGAATGACGAAAATGATTCCGGGACTTAGAAACCTTCCATATCAAGAGAGATTAAAGAAACTAAACTTGTATTCCCTAGAAAGACGAAGAGTGCGGGGTGATATGATAGAAGTATTTAAGTGGGTGAAAGGAATCAATAAAGGAGATATAGCTAAAGTTCTTATAATATCCGAGCAGGATAGGACTCGCAGCAACGGATTTAAGTTGGATAAGTTTAGGTTTAGGAGGGAGATAGGAAGGAACTGGTTCACAAATAGGATGGTGGACGAGTGGAACAAGCTTAGCAACTTTGTAGTAAGTGCTGAGACGCTGGAAAGTTTTAAAAGGAGGCTAGATAGATTCATGGACGTTAGAGAGTGGTAGTAACTCTCGACAGGAGCTGCCATGCACAGGTCAACCGGCCTATTGTAAACAGCCAATCATCAATGACCTAGATATTATAAACATCCAATCATCAATGACTGAGACATTGTAAACATCCAATCATCAATGACCTAGATATTATAAACATCCAATCATCAATGACTTAGACATTGTAAACAGCCAATCATCAATGACCTAGAAAACCATAACTGATGTGTGAAAACAAAACAATGGGGCTGAAAAAAATACACTCAATTCTGAAAAGTCCTGTGCCTTAAGTAATACCAAATACCAGACCTTAGTATTATTTGGTATTTGTCTCCATTATTTTAATCAGTCTCTACCATACCAACAAGTACCTATACCTGTCACATCGAGGTATCTACTGGGTGTCTCGCCGTTTATCATCAAGGTGGTAAAAAGATCACATGGTAATATTATTTTTTGATCTAATCTGTTTCTATATTTTTTTGGGCTAAATAAACTGTTTCAATATCAACGAACGCAAATTTTTTTTCAGTCTTCTATGTGTGTGTGTGTGTGTGTGTGTGTGTGTGTTTGTTTGTTTCTGGTATTTATTATGCCAGTAGTCTTGTTGCTAATTAGCTTTGACCTGTTAATGTCACCTTTCACTATCACCCTTTACTGTCACCCTTTACCGTCACCCTTTACTGTCACCCTTTACTATCACCCTTTACTATCACCCTTTACTATCAGCCTTCACTATCAGCCTTCACTATCACCCTCCACTTACACTCATCACTATCACCCACCACTATGACTCCTCACTATCACCTTTCATCCATCCCCTTCTGCAGGTGAATTAGTTCAGAAGATTGCGTGTTGTAACCCCGTCAGCGCTGCCCAGAGGGCGGCGCCGTCTAGCTTAGGAGGAAGGGGGGGGGAGGGTGGTATATGGGTAGTGGGTCCACAGAAGACTTGATCATAGAATTATGTCTTAACGGGAACGAACCATTGAGTACTGCCACACTTGAGTACACTGTGGCTTGTTCGTCTTTAAAATCAGACATAATTCAGGGATGGCTTCTCTGGCTGAGGCGCTGCCGCTTTTTATGTAAATTTAAAAGAATTTATTTCCTTATTTTCCGGCCGGATTTCAACACTATGCATTAAAACCAAGAACACAAACAACTATCAAGGTTACAATCCTAAGTGAACCTTTACCCGACTAAGTAATGGTATGTAAATAACTTCACAATCTAGGAAAATCTTTAACTAAATGTAATGAAGGAAAAGACTTAAGGGTTTTCCTCCACACCTCCGTACTAATAAGCTACACGTTACCTTCATCTATTCATAAGATACAGCTACCTGACGTGGCCAAGGCAATTAATTTATCAATGATTGATAGTTTGTTGTGCAGAACCTGATCTTAGCTAATGGTGGAGGGAGGTTCACCTGTCAGATGTGACGCCAGGTGTTCGTCACACTACAACTCGTCTGTAGCAGGTAATCCAAGTTCAAACTCAGTGAAACCTAACCCGGGAAACACACTCTATCTCCTACACAGTGTCCATAACTTATACTCTACCGTATCTGTAATATAGTGAACTGAATAATGTATAACAGTATTACAACAGGAACACAAATGTACCTGTCAAAACAACTAATAAAGAAATTTGTCAAACGGATTTAGTGGAAACAAATGACTTGCATCGTAAATATCACCAATTTTTAGAAACATGTTCGGTTTAGCATGTGTTTAAAATACTGCAGTACTGGATATCACAAGTTTATTTAATTAAGTAAGTGATGATCTTTATAGTACAGTAACGGATCTCGCCAGTGCAAAATATGGCTTAAAAATCTCAAGAAATTCTAGATAAGATGTTAACTTCAGTGATAAGAACCATTTTGTTTTTATAACAAGCAAAATTTTAAAAAGAAAAACGTAAATTATCGCAAATATCTAAACACATCGTAAAAAAAAAAGAAAATACGACGTTATCAGATTATTCCGACACAAGGAAGGAAAAACAATTATCAAAGGTTAATAAACAAAGAAAACAAAAAATAACAAGTGAAAAAAGTAAATTTAAAAATCATTCTTGTGAAAACTAAACACGAGAAAGAGACACACGCCACGTTAGGTTAAGTTGGGTCAATTAGTCGAATCACACAAAGGAGGTTAATTTACGTAGATAAACTTAAAACACTATATAATAAGTAAACAAAAGCTCAACAATACCATGGAAGGAAAAGGAAAACTAATACTTAAAGCTAAAATAAACAAGACAGCTATGTGATTTATTCCTGTGATTTAATAACCCAGAAATGTTACATAAACCCGAGAAAAAATCCTTCAGCGAAATAAAACAGGAAGAGGAAAAACAGAGTCCAAACACATTCAACCCCGCCCCCCCCCATACTCAAGAACAGGTCCCAGCTAACAACAACTACAACAAGAGCTCAATAACCTTAATAACAGGAAAGTCATTGTCACAACCCGCCACTACAAATGACAATAACAAGGCCATCACAATGTCATTCCTCTACACCATCACCAAAACAAACCAACAGTGAAACACCCTTATAACGGGAAGGGAGGGGGGGGAGGGGAGGGGGGGGGGAGGGGGGATTTTTTGCGACGTCACCCGGAACACATTGAGTCTTACGCAACACCCCCTCAAGGTCTCAGCTCAGTCACTTGTTTACAAACACTGTCACTGCGGATGTATTTCCTAGGTCACTTCCCATGCTCGATTCATGTGTCACGTCAGCACTGAGTATTTACACACTTGAGTAAGGCTGTAAATTATATAAAATGATACTTATATAACATGGTGTTCTCACTAGCGGGGTCCTATAGGGCATGTGCGTAGTAACCCTGGCGTCATTATTCATGTATGACCCCTCTTAACAGAAGTGGACCAATCACAGTGGGAGTTGAGGTACCCCAAAGATAACTTTCACCTCGCTCGTCTTTCTCCTCTGTTCGTGTAATACATATTTGATCAAGTCATATTCGCGTCCCGAAAACTTGTCCTGTCTGATACACGACCATGTTACATAAGAGTGGCGGCCCGCCCTCTGCCTGTGAGTCAGCTTAAAGTGTTTACCAATACTGTACCTTGTATAAGAAACCAATCCCAGAACAGTTTGATAACAGTCTTCACTGTTATGTTTCCCGTCTCTGGTCGCGTCATCAAAACACATACTATCGTTCAACAGATATTGGCGAGAAGAACAGCACATTATAATCGTCTCCCGAATAAGACTCCCAGAGAGTACTCGAGAGAGCACCAGACAACGCCTAGTGGGTCACACCGGCACCATGTGTTGTCGCCTGACCTCAATAGCTGCCCGGAAGAGCCTGACAACGGAGCCACTAAGAAAAGGTAAACATCAAATGGCGAGTAAAGATGTGTGCACTGCGGCCTATGATGGCGAGTCACAAAGGGATGGAACATGAAGAAGGACTGGAGGGAGGGACGAAGGAGGTCACAAAGAAGGATTTGTAGGAGTGAAAAGATGGAGACAGCTTCGATGGATTTTAAAAGCCACTTAATCTAAATTATAAATATGATGTGTGTGTGTGTGTGTAAACATCCTGGGGATAATAGTGGAAATTGTCTCAACAAATTGCTGTCAGCTTGGTGTGTGACGTTACGCCCCTTCTTGGACCAAGTTCAATGGTAGAGTAATGCCACAAGTTGCTGATTTTCACAACTCCACTGGCAAAATGAACGCTATTACATGTTATCAGTAAGAGACAATTAACTCAACCCGGAAGTTCACATGTTGTTCATCATAGCGACGACCTCAAAGTCTAAACAACACTTGGTCGAGTGTAAATTAATGCGTTAGGGAATGTTCAGAGTAAAATATCACATGTAGGTGAATAAATAAGCCAATATAAAAAATAATTATCTCGCGGCAGGATAACTATCTAATTTACGGCTTCTTTTTTTTGTAAACGAAGCAAACTAAGATGTGCTTAAAACATCAGTGGTGCCATACCCAACAACACGACCAGAGTACACCTTTATATAGGTCAGGTCATGTGTAAATAACTTCCTTGTTGTAATGCATCAGCCAGGCCATAATATTTTAAGTATTCTCAACTTCAGGACGAGACTAAAACAGACTAGTAACGAGTGGACCTTAACAGATTAGCATATTAAACACTAGTATGTTATCTCCGGCCATATTAAACTAAGGGTTACTAACCAGCAGACCGAAGAGAAACTTGTTTATACGACTTATACTCAACCTGAATATTTATTTCACTGCAGAAGACCAACACCGCGAATAGAGTTACATAGAAGCCGCGTCACCCACAAGACTACGACCCAGAAACACACCCACCAGCCCCACCACACTAAGTCACGCAAAAACTGACAACAAAAAAACACACACAGAAACACACCAGGAGAAACCCCGCCTAAGCCCCGGTACAAACAAACCGACGCTGAGCTGTGTGATGGCAACATGTCCCCTCCCTCCTCTTGGGTTGGGTTACGTTCTGAATTTAAAGGAAACATCTCTTAAACCCTAATTTTTTTTCCTAGGATGAGAGATACAGCACACGAAGATATTAAAGTTTAAAATCTACTCTGTATTCTCGTTTTTATGTGATTCCCACAAACCATGGCGAAAGCTTTTGATCATTATCCAAATTTATTGTACAGTCTTTGTGTCTTTGTACTATATATCATCATTACGGTGACTGTCTGTATGATTCTTCGGTAGCAGAGCACTCGGTTAATATCCAAAGCAAAGCAACATCAGTGCCAAGTGTGACTAATACCTTGAAATCAGTCTAAACAGTGACACATGTGCTGGCGACCCTTACCGAGTCTAGTGTGACAGATGTGCGCTAATGATCCCCAAGTACCAGATAAACCTAACGGAACAAAGCAACAAACTGAGACACAAATGCGTCAAGTGAACGCACCCGGCCTGTTGTTTGGAATGCTGATGGGAAGCAACGCGGCAAATGGTTGGCCACCCCAACCTATCCTTGACCTCAATTCTCAACGTTTCCGCTGCCAACTACTGACACGAGGTCTCAGTGTTTCAGTACCAGGAACGGTTTTCAAACTTAGTAAATATTTAGCTCCTCTTCATTATGGATTTAGGTGTTTCAAAATATCGCCTCACAGATCCAAGAGACGCACATTCTACAACATTTTTAAGGATAAAACAATTCTAAACCGTCAACAACACTAGCCAACTCATACCCCGCACCCTGAGAATATTCTTCACACCACACGTGCACGTTCTCAGCATGCAACACCTGTACTACGAGTCTCATCAGTACCATCTTTGCCACTATCGTCTCCACTTCCTGGTGCGGCCATGAGGTGAATTGGCACCTCACCTAGCCGGCACTGCAAGCACCCACGCACACAACACCACAACCCACTTGGGAGATAAACAATACACTGTAGAAGAGGCGATAATATAGATTTAGAGTGGGAGTAGTAGGGAGGCCAATCACTAACAATAATCTACATGTAGCCTGAGGTGAACTAGGTTACGTAGTGTGGGTGACAGGCACGACTGACAACAACGATTAAAGAAAAAAAGTGGATGAGGTGAGGATAGTTAGCCAGTGTAACCGTAAAGTGACAAGAAAAGCCATTGTAGGTGAGAGAACGAGGAGAGCTCTAAGCATACACAGAGCACAGGAGGGTGGGCCATGTAGCAGCACAAGAGAGTGAGCCAGGACACAATAGTAAGTAGACCCTAGTCAGCGGGAAGTGAGGAAGAGACAACACGTAAAGTCGTGTGTGGGAGGGCAGGAGGGGAGGAGCCTGGTGACAGTGGGGCAAGGCTGTTTAGGGCAGCCTTACATAACCTACCCGCAATGGATGCAAGCCAAGGTAAATAACTCTAGCAGCTGAGATGGGGGTCTCCTCCCTCCACTTGAGTCTACAGTACTAACGTAACACCCCTCCCCCCACCCCGTCTCCTCCCATCCCACCCCACACCCTGCTTCCCTCTCGCCCCATCCCCCACACCCTGCTTCCCTCTAACTCCATCCCACACCACCCCGCGAGATCCCTCCCCCCACCAGGTAGTAATAATAGCAGGTGCCTCACTCAGCAAGCGCGAATATCCTCAAGCGATAAACTGTTGTATGATTGGGCCAACCCGGAATGACGTCATCCTGACTTCACAGAGGTAAACTTGGGTATAAATATAGCCACTAGGAAGCTTCAACCACCGTAGTGCTTGGAGGAATTGCTTATTGTTTTATTGGTGCATCTCACTCACGTCATTGTGGGTATATGTGTGAGAGTATACAAACTTAGGGAGTGTGATTAAAAAAAAAGTTACTTGGAGATACTATCATATACAGTATTTCCACTGGGTTTCGTTTTCCACCTTAAATATTACACAGTACCGTGTCTCCCACTGTCACGTCTCTCCCTTGAGTGTTTCTTCAGTCGTTTCCTTCCCTTTAATATTACTCAGTGGGCGCACTAAGCCTAACACCCCCTGCCAGGGTCACTGTCAACCATAACACACCAACAAAGGAGGAGGAGGAGGACCCCTGCACTACACCACATGTTGACGTCACTCCAACATCTGAGGGAAGCGCCTTAAGGTATTCAGATGACCAGTTTATGGTGTTCATAAATCAGGCCAATAAGCCGAGGTTAACAATACAAACTGTACACTAAGTCCTGACGTAATCATGGCCCAACCCTTTATCAAGTGGTACATATACGATGTTGTTGCTCGTATCCAAATAAAAGCTTTATTGTTGGGTAGTAAATACGCTTAACATCAACAAATACAAATTAAGTGAGTTACTCTCTTCCAATAGCTGGCCACAGTTGGCATCTCGATGGTGGGTTGTTGTGAAGCTGCATCTGTCCCTCTATTGGTAAACTTTGTAACTCATCTTCCAAACCTCTGTTCATTCACCTATGACGTGACCTTCTTAAAGCAAGTCTTCCACCTATTGAAATAACTCTTAGACAATTCTATTTTTTTTTCATACAAGGCCTGACCGTGATGGGGGCATCTCTGCGTGACTGAAGCTATATGTTAAAAAAAAGTAGCAGACACGTTTGTTGACGATGCCATCTGACATTGTGAAGAGCCTTTTCAACTCGTTCACCAAAGAGCAAGACCCGGACATCGTCACTACTCGTACACGCCACTATTCACTTGGCACGGGACTCGTCCAGTTTTCCCCAGACGCTATCAACCTGAAATGTTTAAGTTTTATTTCATAAACATTATTTTCTTCAAATTACGTTTTTCTACGACATTTTGACGGATCAAAATTAATATGAAGTTTAACACATTAGAATCCAAAGGAATATACAAGTTACACGGGAAGGACTTGGCCAAAATAACTGCCAGGCTCATGGACGGTGCAAGTATTGACACATGAGGAATGGTGACTCATCCACACAACTCATACAGGTGAATACTAAACAGGCTGGTAGTGGGTGGCAGGGCCCCTCCTCTTTGTATACACCTGTATGATCCAGACGTAATGTACAGCACCCATCGACAAAACAGTATGACACACAGTATACTGTACACAGGCACTGGTCGCACAGCGTTCTATAATTCTTCTCTTCGTTTGATTCAGGGATGTTAGTATGAATTGAAAGTCAGACATTATTAACAACGTAAATAGCATGTGTACTGTATATAGTGAGTGGCTAGGAGCACGGGGCAACAATCGGCTAATACCAGAACACACACACACACACACACACACACACACGAACAATAAACAAAATTTATGATGAAAAACAAAACGTCTGATAAACCAACACAAGTGGTACATTGTTCTTTATATCTATAAATAATTAATGTAATTTATTCGTAGGCTATATATGTAACGCGGCTTTAAGAAAAATGGTTTCTCAATACGCAGTGAAGTATAGTGATAACTTCCACCATAAAAACCTTCCAGCGGCCCAGCTTAAACAAGGAAACATTAAACATGATATCAATAGTGAACCTGAGACGGTAATACATCACTAGGGTCCCAACCCTCGTGGGAAGCCTGTTATACAAGATCCACCTGCGGTCTACCACCCCAAAGGTAGGCTAGTTATTACACTCACACACACACGTAGGCTAACTTTGCTATACGCATGACCAAGTGTATTAGTTACACCTCTGGCTGAGTATATTACGTGTGGCTATACTCTACACCTGTGGCCAGAGTCGCTACACATACAACGGGTTTAGTTAACTACATTTCCACCTGAGTAGAATTATCACAATCCAGGTCAGGTGAATTAGTCTACTCCCATGGCTATTCATGCCTCTAACACACCCACATGGCAGATAATGACCAGCGCTTACAGCATCAGGTTCGGGGAAATCTAAATGCATCACTCGACATAGACGCGGTGTGTCGGCTTTAAATAGACGGAGTAATGTTGCCTTGTGAGAGGGGCTTGCCGAGAGTCGTGTTCTCCTCCTTCCCTAATCCTGAAACGCCCTTGGTAATGAGACATAATGTTTAGCCTCGACGGGAGGTAACGTTAAGGGAACCTGGCTGAGGAATAGGGGGACCTTATGGAATCCAAGGTTGGAAGATATGGAGAATTTGAGCCAATATTATGGGCGCCAGGGAGGATCTAAGCCCTAGGAGAATATGATGGTTTCAGGGAGAATCTACGGGAAAACTGATAGAATCTCAGGTTACGGGATGAAGGTGATGGACGAGGGAGAGTTTGTTATGTGGAGACTTGGGGAGGAAACTTTACCACACAATTTAATGTTTATAGTTCTATACAAACTGTACCTCTGAGGTCCTAAGGTTATTATCACCGAAGCGGACGGACTCTGTAACCTTCCAGATGGTCGGCCCTGTGACAGAGGTCCAGTAAATAGAAAGGCCAAAAATCGGGAAAGCTAAAAAATTCATAATCCATTTTTTCTGCTCTACCTTATATAAAAAGTCTTCAAATGTCTCTTCTTGTACTTTTTGTTATGTCTTTTTAAGTAAATAAAAAGCTTAATAAAATTTAACTTTAGGCTGTAACATTAGGTAAATTTGAAACGTAAAGTATGATATTAATTACAACACAGCCCTGACCACATTAACTACCAGAACATCAACTGTAACCATTAGCGGCTGAGATGACCACGAGGCAGTCAAGTTATCGTCCAAATCTTCCTCGGGGTAGATTAGGACTGTGTGTGTGTGTGTGTGTGTGCGCGAAAATATAGTAGTGTTAACGTCTAATGCTGCGAGTAAATAAAATGCGACTAAAAAAAAAAGTGGAAATAATCATCAGGACGCTACGTGCTAAAAATTTTTGGACACCAGTAACTGAAAAACTACAGTACTTCATTTAAAAAAATACCCCAAAATATTAAACTACAATAAATTCAAAGGAAACAATTAACACCACTGACGTTAAAATGTTATTAAACGCGTAACTAGGGAATTAATTATACTAAACCATCACAATTAATAATCGCGAGTCATATAACTAATCGACACCACAGGAGGAAGCACATCATCAACGTGGCGCTACTGAACACCTCAAGCTCTCTCGCTCCTCGGCATCACACGAGATGGGCGACCTTGGCATAGTCTTGAGGTCCATCTTGCGGTTAACACTAAACTCGAGCTGTACGTGAGTCCATTGTGAGCCATGTGTAAAGAGCCACCTCACCCTAGCAACACTAATTGGCTTGTGGCGCATCAAGAAGACTTTAGGCTATGTTGTCACCTACTCTCTCTCTCTCTCTCTCTCTCTCTCTCTCTCTCTCTCTACTGTTCTTTACATTTGTTTGACTTAAGACCACATCGATTTGATTTTTGTCTTTACCGATTAATTATGAAAATCATCTACAAGGTTTATAAGGTTTAATACCACAGTTACAGTATTATTGTTCTCCCGACTCAAGCAGATCAAAGACATTTTCTGAGAGGTATGTTGGCCGCACCTAATGACACGTTACAGATTTATCTCTATTCGATAGTTGCTTTTTTCTGTTGTGGTAATTTTCAAGATTTGTGGTGGAAGACAAAGTAACGAGATGCCAAACACAGACGCTGGCTGGTGTGTACATTAGGGAATTTTGAATGCTATTTTTAACTTGAGCCATCGTCTAGGTCCTAGGGCAACTGACAGCTTACCGTAACTGACAGTTTACCGTAACTGACAGTTTACCGTATCTCGCCTCCTCTACTTGTGATACCTACGTTATGTTAAGCAAACCACGTGCAGGCCGTAACTACCTTTCAAGCTCACTCCAGGAACTGTATGTGGGACCCAAAAATTGGTTTCGTATGTATAAAACACAGAACTTTAAAATAAACAGAAAATTTAATAAGAAATTAATGAATATAGGGAAATCTCCTGTTTAAACGCGGCTAGTTTGTCACTCAGCTCGATGGGTAACTGTGAGTATTTATATTTAACGAACTATGAAAAATAAACATTAAATTTAATATCTTCAGTTCAATATTCCGTTTTCCCAATGAACAATTCTACTTAAATACGAGAAACGAAAGTGTAAAAGAAATCCACATATTCCAATCCAGTTTTTATTCATCCATTCATTCATTCATTCACAGACATATGAACCCCGTATCCTTTCACCCCTAGACTACGAATTTATGAATGGTGTTGTAACTTTAATCGTTCATTCAGGACCAATCAGTGTTGGATTTTTCCCACAAGTCTACAACATCAACCCGACCCAACGCTGCAACCTAACCCGTCCACTGCCTCAGATTCTGCCAAGGTCGGTGATTGCTGCCAAAATTGCTCCTGGCTATAGTGTGTGTCTCAACTGGCTGTGGTACGGTAACTCTCTATCTGGTCTACGATATTGGTACGTTATTTCGACATAATGGTCTGTTATTTATGGTATTGATGTTAAATTATATGGTATTTTGTTACTCGGATATAAATATGTGTCTTTAGGATAATGTATGGCAATTGTGGATAGTATAAGGTTGGATGTTTGACTATAGCTGTACAGTGTATAGATAGAAATCGTATTTAGTGCACTGTACAGACTAAAAGGTACTAGTTTGAATTGATTCCGGGGATATAATGGTACTTTAGAATGACAGAATGATATTGTATTAATTAGTAAAATACTTCATCCCCACGAACGCAGTACATCGAAAAAAAATTGTCCGATAAACAAAAAAAGTACATACAGAAATCTACTTACATGAAATTGTAAAAAAAAAAATATATATAAAATAAATAAAACTTCGGCATTTTGTAATACACACAATCCACATGAGGAGTTTTGTGCCCGGGCTCTTTGATGGGTAGCCGAACCCTGGCAGGTCACTGAGCAAAGTTTATGTGGAGCCAAACTATGTAACCTTATGAATACTTTTAGTAACGTTAGAAAAAAAGTGGACTTGTGAGGCTAATCCAATGAAATCCTCGAAAAATGCTGAGGAATTTTCTTTTTTTCTGCGATTAGGACGAGTCTTTATGATGAGGGAGACGCCTCAACCACTGGGTCACACGGCCTTGTTTATGGTTCAGCAGGCAGCCCAGGATTAGTCCTTTCAAAAGATGGTTTCTCGTTATTTCTTATTATATAGTTTTCTCTTTCTTCTTCTTCTTCTAAAACATACAAGTGTAAAAGAATCTACTTTGTATCGACGAAGACAAGTATTTTGCTATGTATCCAGTAGTTATTTCTAATTCTATTGTCACAGCCGGTCCAGCTAGCTCAGTACTGTACAGGAGTAGCCGGAGAAAACCTGTCATGTTCGGCAGGTGGCACAACACTCTCCTCTCATCCAACCCAGGAAGTGAAGGAACCCCAGAATCCCTTGGTGAAACACAGGTGCGTCACCGATACTTTACGCTTACCTGACACCTGTGTGTTTACCTCCACTACCTTAGAAGTCTAACTGTCAAGTCAGGTGAAACTGTAAATGTCACCAAACAGTTGTTGACCTTGGTTAATGTACAAATAAAGCAAGAGACTTAATGTATTAGTTTCTTGCCGTCAGCGGTGGTGTACCTCTCCCCACACATCTTCAACTTCACCACCTCCCTGACCCTGACATTGCCTCATGTAGTAGTTGTAGGTCACTGCTGGTCGACTGTGCTGACAGTTATGAGTGTGTGCCAGGCTTCATTTTAACTAGCGTTGCTCTTAGCGTCTACTTAATAAAATAGTTACTACGTTAAATGTTATGCGAAATTTAATATTTAAGTTGACAGGATCAGATCTTCAATGTTTTAAAAAATTCACCCTCGGAAGTGGATACTTTGTACACTACTGGTTTTAATTAACACAATGTCGGTGGTTGATTCATCTAATGTCAATACTGTACTCGAATTTTTGCGTCAGCCAAGGAAGCTCAGTTGGCATCAGACATTGTTTATATTGTTCATCAATTTACTTATAAATTTATTGTTTGTTGTATTACAAATTAGTCTCCAATCACGGATAAATTTCCCCATTCACTTGGTTACCCTCCCTCTCTGCTGAATAAAATCGTTTCGCTTAAGCCAAATAAAATATTAAAAGTGGCGTCTGGTAGTGAAGGGGTTAGTGGAGGTGGTAGTAAACATCACACACCATCATCACACCTGAATAAACCTTGTGTAAACAGTGTCCATAGTTGACACTCTTGGCTCTACCTGCATCAGGGGTCTTGGCCAACACCTCTTTATGAATACAAAAAATTGTATCACTGTAAGAGTCAAGGTTATGAACCACCATAAGAAGAAAACTTAACTATTACATCATTATCACCCAAGTGCCAATAACAAGTTTGTGATGATAACCAGGAAGAAACTCTACCTGCCTCCACCCTGGGGTCTGGGCTCTACCTCTTCTGCATCTTGGGGTCTGGGCTCTACCTCCCTCTGTATCTTGGGGTCTGGGTTCTACCTGCCTCCACCCTGGAGTCTGGGCTCTACCTCCCTCTACCTTGGGGTCTGGGTTCTACCTCCCTCTGTATCTTGGGGTCTGGGTTCTACCTGCCTCCACCCTGGGGTCTGGGTTCTACCTCCCTCTACCTTGGGGTCTGGGCTCTACCTCCCTCTGTATCTTGGGGTCTGGGTTCTACCTGCCTCCACCCTGGGGTCTGGGCTCTACCTCCCTCGACCTTGGGGTCTGGCCTCAACCTCCAGTACCCCACAGTGCCACACACCAACTGGATAAACAAAGAACGTGTTTTGACCTGTGCCAAGAAAACAGCGAGAAGTCGACTAACGTCTCAAATACGGTACAGTACCTAAGATTCATAAGGCAAGTAGACAGAAGACGAGCGAACGTTCGTCTGGCGTAATATCAGTATGCGTGTCTTCACAGGGCAGATGAACGCCAGGTGCTGTTGGTTGCTACTGCAGACGTTGTCTTTTTGTTCAGTACCAAGACATATAACCTCACTAATTCCTGAGTAAATGTGGCGGCTTGACTTTAGATAAAAACAAACACGCTTTCACAGCACTGCTCACCCCACTTTCTATTTTACTTTCACCATTCTCTCTCTCCTCCCGCTTCTCCACGGAGATTTCCTCGTTTATCCTCTTGATTTGAGAAATTTATTTTAGTTTTTTATTTTCCCTTAGAATATCCGCTCCCTTATTAGAGACACCCAGCCGATCACTTTCCTCACATTTTTCACCTACTACCATTTTTATCTCATCACATGACACTGTTGTGGACTGTGTCATGACACTTGTGGACTCTCATGATGTTGAAGTCTCTGTCATGACATCTTTTATTGCCTGTGTCGTGATATCGTTAAGGTCTATTCCATGGTCTTTGTGTTTTGTCATGAAACTAATGTGGTCGTCTTGTGATCCACTTTTGTTAATTGTGTGTACTGAGGAACTTATGATTCATCTCATAGTGACTGACAAAGGAATTTGTGTTTCATAATGTAAAGTATCTTTCTGCAGCTGTCAGTACAACACACACACAATAATGACACCTTAAACAGTCCTAATGTGACAGAAGTTCCTGTAACAGATACTTCAACTGACCTGATCAATCTACGTAGCGTCACTTAACTGTAAAATTCTACGGTGTTTAACTGCCAAGACGCACAAACTTGCATCGTTCCTTTTAAAGAGACATCAGCTGGATACACTTCTCGCTGACCACATTCTTCCTCTCCTGTCCTAAACCTAACACAATAATCTTCCATTTTTTCAGTCTAGATAGAACTTGGATAATCACATGTTTGGTTAGGCTTAGCTTAAACTTGACTAGGCTTGGTTATCTGCTGTCGGAAGGCCTGAAGGTGTGTGACTGGTGGAGGTGTTACCAGTTATTTAACCTGTTGCGTAGAGGATGTATACAAGCTCAAGTGACTGGAGAATCAACTGCATGAACACTTCTCACTCTGACCACTGTGTTCCGTACATGAATGAATTACAATACATGCCACCTTAGTTAACACCCACGTCTTCATCTTTACTTTTTTCATAAATAATACAGAGGTCTACTGCTAAGTCATCAACACAACCATAAAAAAAAAAAATCTTACGTGTTTGTTTCATTATGTACTTTTATTATTTTTCTCGATATAACTAACAAATTATAATGATAACTTAAATTACAATGATAACTATAACAGTATTTACGTTATCACCGCGTTTCAGCCACTAAGGTCTTTAAGCATGTACTGTTAGGTTAGGTACAGATTCCATTAAAGTTAAGTTATGTATGGTACAGATTCCGTTAAAGTTAGGTTCGCTATAGATTCCGTTAACGTTATACCTGTATCATTAATTGAAGACCTCAGGTATTATACTCGTGTTGTTGTTGTGGCGATATTTTCAGACTAAATAAAAATAGATTAAGGTATTTTTATCTCGTTATATGTGTAACCCCAAACCACACGTGGAGCATAAACATAAATATACCTAAATATCGTGTAAGCGGGGTACTGGCGGCACAAGCTCTTCCTGGTACTTAACTTCTCTAATCATTTAAGATTTTTTGGGGGGTTGAAATGAGGAAATCCATTTTAGTCTCTCTTACGGGAAGTGGGAGACAGGAAACTGGTGTGTGTGTGTGTGTGTGTGTGTGTGTGTGTGTGTGTGTGTGTGTGTGTGTGTGTCCCTAAGACGTTAAAATAAATAATTACATAACTGTGATCAAAGCAACCACTAGTAGACGAAATCTCGGCTTAAAAACTCGCACATTAAATACCCATATCCGGCATACGCACACACACCACACCACAACACTGATTTCTCTCTCTCTCTCTCTCTCTCTCTCTCTCTCTCTCTCTCTCTCTCTCTCTCTCTCTCCTGTCACTCATCAAACATTAGATCTACTTCCCAACTCTACACACTCTCGTGCTTGTTTTAACACAGCGCCTACGTATAGTTCCGTTACAGCCTCGCATATCCCTTCACCTCATGCACTAATATTATAGACGCTTCACCCTCACTATAGCTTCTGTCCCTCTGTGGTACAGGTGTGCTGCCCTCCCACTTGTAACACCTTGTTTAACTCCTTCATTTTATCAGCCTAATTTTAAGTTTCCTCAAAATATAACATACACGATTATCTGTGCTTTCTGGTAACGCATAGAAGAGTATTTTCTGTTTTATAACGAAGGAGTTGAAACAAAATTCGTGTTAGGTGACTTTTTTTTAACCAAACTAGACTGATTTCTGTTGGATGAGTAAAATATAGGTGACACCATGTTAAGAATACCTTGACTAAACAAACACATATCTTGATTGTAAAGTATCTTACCTTAAAGCAAGATTAATTCTCATCTTGGCAACACTGTGGCTACTCTTGTAATTCACACAATAGTCCAAAAGTGTAATAATTCAAGTATTTATTAGTCACTAGAAATATATATCAGTGATGATTAGCGTTCTCGGTTGACACGAAACACCTTTAGGCTAATCACATTGAGGACACCTGTCGCATGAATCACTATCTCACCATACACGTGTACTGTCACTAATAAGATGTCCGCTGTAAGTTTCTAGATAACGTATTATGGTTTCCTTAGTGAGAGAGATATAACACAAGCGCTCACCAACACGACCGACACACGTGGTTGGCTGAGTAGTACTGGGTGGTTGTATATGACGACCACAACCAAGAGTTACCAACTAGTCCGCGAGTCCCGCCCGCATTTGCAAAGAAAACGGAGTGTTGTCGTCGGGAGAACTGAACTATCTCGGAGTGATTGTACTCTTTCAATCATGATCTGATAATGTCACACAGAGACTGAAGTGGGCTGGTGTGTCAGTCGAACATCACATCTGTCACAAGTTCAGTGGAAAGCTTCGAGATGTGTGAGTGATACCTCGACCAATACATACTGAACCATTAACCGTCCGAATCCTAATTTACTAACTAAGATTATAAACCTTATTACTGAACCTCATGCCAGAAATAACAACCCTAAGTTCAGTAATAATGATTAACCATTTAACTTAATTACAGTAATTAAATCACGAAAGGAATTGATTTAATGTCCAAGGCCTGATTTGGGGCGTCGTCCATGGTGTGCTTCGAATCACAAGATACAACAAACAATTATTGTAATATAGAGACAAGTTAATTTAATTATAGTCATAGCAGATGTGACCCAAGTGACATCGTCCACCACCAGATAAATCTCTTCTGGGAATGTGTAGAACTTTTTCACGCCCTATGTTTACTAAAAGATTTGATCACTTGTTTTAATATTAATTTATACATTAACGACAAGTCTGACATATATATCAAAAGCTATAATCAATATGTCATTCCAAACAATGTCCCAACATCATGTGGAAAACTTGCGTGGTTACGTTTCTCTATACATTCACGATAAGAGAGTAACCTAATATTGTTTTATACAGTATTGGTCTCATAATATAATCTTGCTTTTACATTAGTCATTTGTGTATAAAGTTACCAGACGTGAATAGCTCCACCTGTTGGGACACTCTCGGCAACTATACTAGACTCCGTGTTGTTTAACTCGTGTTGTAAGAAGCGTCATCCATGGGTTGAAAATCAAACCTGAACCAGAGGACTTACAGGGTTCACTCCAGCGGTTCATTCTGATTGCCGAGGACACGGATTTTTGAGGTGACTGTACCACACACACACACATTGAATAAAGTCCGTACACGACCAGCTTCAACTATTCTTAACAATTTAGTGACAAACACATAATTAAAAACTATTTAAATGTTTCATAAATTTATATGGTCCATCACTCTCAGGTTACGAGGGTGCCGGATTTGAGGATTTGTTCTGTTTGTTGTTTTTGTTTTTATCGTATTTTATTGTACAAGCGAAGAAATCCTAATAAATCCATCCAGGAAAGTAGTTTCGTAGTGGCGTCGCAAGTAGTGAGGCAGGTCAATTATGGTATTTGTGAACATTAGAAGGTTCCAGGTTTGTAAATTACTATTGATAATACAGTATACTATGTGACTAAATCACCAACAAAAGTGAGATACTAAGGAAGCCCCGAAGCAAGATATATACTGTAGAGTGTAGGAAGTCAAGATCTAGAATAAAACAGTCCCCCAATTGTTCTATTCGTTTTCTTATACTGTTATCCAATATGAAAATGGAAAACTCACGTATAACTATGTTTATACTAATCTAAAGTTTGTGTTGACACATTGAATAGGGAACAAAATATAGGTAAATATACATACATAGGAGAATAATGTAATGATAAAGAAAAAACATAAAAATGGGGATACATACATAGCATAAAAATTTGTTACACAATACACACTCTGGAGATACAGCTTCTCATATCAAAAAAGTTTCACATAGAGGAGATTGATCAAATGCTTACTCGACACCACTGAGATTTAACTTAGACTTCTCAAACTAGGACATAGATGAACGGATCCCATCCAACCGAAGGAATGATTTGTTTGACTTTAAACGAAAGAGTCATGTCCTACTCGCGAGAGACAGCAACATTCAAGGGATCCCGAATGAGCGGAGATATTCCCAAGAATACAATGCAATACGAAATGGTCCTTATGGGAGCACAACCAAACCAAAAAAAACTGTCTGTACTTATGGCATTTGCCATTTAGCAGAAATCGGTGCCATGCATCCATGCCTGACCCCGCCTAAAAGTCACGAACACTACTCCTATACACAACAAGACTAGCTAGGACTTGACTCACAAAACTTGAGAACTCACAACTGGTATCTTTACTCAAACTAGTCACAGATACCCATCAGATGGTTGCACAACTGCCAATCCATCTTCCAATCTCTATGTCGTTACTGAAAATTGACAATCCCTCTCCGGAAAAAAAAATCAAAAGAAAAAATCAAAAGAAAAAAAAATTCACAAACACCTACTTGCTCGCAAACATTCCCTTTGCACCACATGCCACACTCACATGGGCAAACAACATACTTACTTTCCACAACTTACTGATGCAAGGCAACAACACATTCTCTCACTTACCAGTTGTACTTCTCAATTGCAACACAAATATGCAAAACATCACTCTTCACCATGCACACCAACAACCAATGCATTCCCGTCAAGGTCTACAACCCTTTTAAAGAAATCTCGGCAACACTGATGCCAGTCTCTCACATAACTAGTAAGAGAGGCATTCCTTACTCTTCTTCCCTTCTACACCTTCCTGTCCATCAGGCCATTCACCTGATGCAACAACTGGTGGTGAGACCTGGGTGTCATTCCTGTGAATGAACACGTCTCCACCCACTTACTTCTCAACTGTACACATAAACTTATCGGACACAGGTTCCGAGCTGACTGCCCTGAACTGCTCCCTTGTGATGGCCATCATGCCTGGAGGTCACACAAACTCACTGTAACTACACAACACGGGCACAGTGCACACCTTCAAATGCAATCGGATTACTGCCTAACTGACCTTCAAATACACAAAAACACTAGAAATACTTTTCCAAATTACTGCACAGATTATTACTCACTCCCCTAGTGATAATAATGTATATGTGAACTTTTACTTTAGGTCTTCACTGAACAATACACAAGGAAAACATCACTGTACTCTTTTGTCACTTTTCAAGACTCACTGTGCAAACTCAAGGCAATTGCACTTACTATTGACAATCTCTGTATGGTGCAACACTGTATTAACTCTTCCCGAATTACACTGTACTCTAGAAAATCAACTAACTTTAAAAAGAACTAGAAATATTTCCACTACTGAGAGTCTTGCTCACAAAAAAATTGGTAATACATTACGAGACTGTCCCCTCGGTACTCAACAAGTATTCACTGTCTTTTCAATTGCACTGATTTTAACACTTATCATGTATAGAGGGAGGTTTCTCTCTCTCAAGCTGCCCCCCATTGTCTTACTCATACTTCTCTTGTCTTAGTTCCTTCAACTGTTCTTCCTTCTTACTTCAGTTCATTGGTTACTACATAACCTCAGTTCTTTTTGGTAGCACGGCGAGGGTCAGGGCACATGGGTATTGTAATTCTGATATCAAGGTCACTTGGACGGAAATAAAGGTGAAATACTGCAGGAAAATGAATACCCCCTAATATACTCTAAGAAAAGGTTTATTAATATGAAATCAAAGTACGGAAAAGATATCATTAACATACAACTCCCAGGTGCAACTCCTCGGCTTTACTCAACTGCAATTACTCAGATACTGTACTCTTACTACACACAACCTTACTGGTGTTACATTACATTACAGTTACCAGGACCAATTCCTTGGCTTTACTCACATTACATATAGACACATGACAACTCCTGGCTTCTCTTAACTGCCAATCCAAGTGGGTACCTCACTTCTCACACATTACTAGGTGCATTTCATTAACAGTTACCAGGATCACCTCCGTGGCTTTACTCATATTACAACTCCAATCAGATACATTACTTCTCACACCTTGCTGGTGGTACATGGCATTACAGTACATTACCAGGCAAACTTACATCTGATACCTTCTCACTGTTGTTAGTACATATGAGATGCACTCACAACACGTTAATACTGAAACCAACAACTTATACATGGGTTCACTACCCAACATGGGATAATTATATTACAGAATTATCCCCAAACATATACAACAGACACTGGACCATAACTGCCAGGAGTGCTCCAGGGTAGAACTCAACAACTGCCGACCGCTGTTGTGGTCGGTTGGACTCCGACACGTGGCGGGTCTGGGGTCCAGCCCCACGATGTTGATTTGCAGTAAGTTAATCATGTCGAATCAACAACATCGTCCATATATCGCTCACTGCTAGGTAGCCACCAGCTCCAGGGGCCAGTGGGGTGTTCAAAAAGCCACCCACTTGATCTGGGATACAACGGGAGAGGACGTCACGGTTGGGAGCATGGATGACTCAAACACAAACAAATCTTTCGTCTCGCAACGTCAGACGACATTTACTTTATATTACTTCTCACACTGGGTGAATGACAATTCCACTGTTACAACATGAACACTGATACTCACAAAATTGACTAAATCAAACTCAAAAATTATATCGGCGGGGGACACATGCTCCATACCTGAGGACAAGGTTGGAGGAGAGGGCGTCACAGGAAGCTCTCTCCTTCCCGCTCAGTGGAGTATAATAAGAATCCTCAGTTCTAAAACAGACCAGCCGTCAATGTGACCATGACATCATTCCCGTGACTCAGTTTCACCACTGGGAGTGAACCTTGTACAGTCACCCAAAAAAGTCCTGTCGCGAACTACGAACCCCGAGATTCAGACTCGTGAACCCGAATCAGTAGACACTGATACATTATTCTGTCCATAAATGTTTCGGATTCAAGTCTGAATCTCGGGGTTCATGGTTCGCGACAGGACTTTTTTGGGTGACTGTACCATACTTACAGTACACCCAAGAAATGAGCTGAAATTATAATCTTTAACCGGATGATTTTCAATGATAAGGTTCGATAGCTTGAATGACAGACAGCCCATTTCGTTTAGCTAGTTATTAGTGGTTACTGTCAGGTGATCCTTGACATGAAGTAGTACACCACCACCGCCTGCGTCTTTTCTGAATGGTGGATGATACCTTGGTAAATAAAGTTTCCTCTGCGAAACATCTTATCTACCACAGGACTCGCCAATTGCAACGATGTCTGATTGTTCTGTGGCTGCATTTATACTTAATATGGGTCAATTATGCGTTACGATTGACATTTCCTGGACAAGGCAATGAAATAAGGGACAACCCCGTATATACAGGGCGCCTGACGACCTTAGTTATGAAGCACGTGAATAACTTATGAGATTGAGAGGTTTAGAATAATTGTGCAATAAAAAGGCTTAAATGTGTATGGATACGTAGCTGAAATATAGGAAACATACATTGGGATATGAACCTAAAATAGTTACACTTTCCAGATAATTATAACACCATGCATTGGCTACACAAGTAACATGAATTATTTTTGGGTAAAAGCTTTGGAGGCCTCGCATACATATCGTCTGAATAAGTTACCCCCCAACACCATGTGAACAGAAAACGAAATAAAATTGATATATAGAAAAAGAAAACTTATGGGGATACTATGAAATTACATGTGAATTGGTAGTACTGTAATAACTTTTGGTCATAATTTTTATTTGTTCCTGTTGATGTAATAGTGTTTTACTAACATTATTAAGCGGTTAAATACTTTAGTTGTTGAAGTACAGTAATAACATTATAACAAAATAACATTACCATAGGAATTAAGTTAAGAATTAAATAGGAAACGCAAAGGAACTAGTGGATGAATGTACAGGTTAAGCTTAAATTGGAAAATAATATAACACTTACCTAAAGCTTATTGACCCAAAGAACAAGTTTAATGTAGACCAAAGTGATAAGAAGTAATAAGGAGAATTTCTGAAGTTAGTTTGTTCCAGGTACAAAAAAATTCTCGACGAAATGAAAACATTTTTGCAAGGCTAAACCAATTTGAAGTAAACACACACAAGCACATACACTCAAGACTACAACTACTAATAAGGCTGTGGTAGGTCTTGCTTGAGTTGGGTGAAGTTATGAGAAAATCCCTACTAGATGTCACCATTTATAGGACTACAACAACTGTGTAAATTGTCTTGATTCGATGTTTAGGCAGAATAGAATCTAGTCCTGTTCGTTCTGGCACTTGTAAACCTTCCTCTCTCACCTCTCCAATGCTTTGAATCTCGCTCACCTTTAACGAACTCTTGCTTCATTCACTTCTCTCCTTCCCCAAACACTTCCTCCCTCACTCACTCACTTACTCTCAAACTTTTAATCCCTCACCCATCTATTCCCTCCCAAACACTCCCTTCCTTACACCCTACCAAACAATCCTTTCCTTATACCCTACCAAACACTCTCTTACACCCTCCCAAACACTCCCTCCCTTACACCCTCCCAAACACTCCCTTCCTTACACCCTCCCAAACCCTCTCTTACACCCTACCAAACACTCCCTTCCTTACACCCTCCCAAACACTCCCTCCCTTACACCCTCCCAAACACTCCCTTACACCCTCCTTACACCCTATACACCCTCCCAAACACTCCCTCCCTTACACCCTCCCAAACACTCCCTTACACCCTCCTTACAATATAACCAATCACGTCAATATTTTAAAAGGTACGACATCCTACACTGCTGAGGATGTCCAGTTACGTGCGGTGTGTGTATGCCACCATACATAGTCATACCTCTTTTGTTATTATCGGTAAACTTGGGTTTAAGTGACGTGAAACCTGTCAGCATATTTGGTGTTCGGTTATTTAGCAAACAGTATTCCAGAATCGTTTGAGCACAGTGTCAAATCTGTGTTCAGCGTATCCTTGAGTTTGGTCATGCAGGAATTAGCGAACAACGGATAAATATGTGACATAATACACAAGTGATAAAACATATGACTTTACTCCCTCTCCTATTCATACAGTGTGCCTCTAAATACGAATTATATGAATTTCGTGAAAATTTTCGGATTCTTTTATTTCCTGTTATATTCTGTTTGTATTTTCAATGGACTTGTCTCTGTAAACAAGATTGTTTCCTGTTTACTTCGCAAATATGAATTTAGTAGAGACATCTTACAATGGTATGATGCAAAACTACCAAAATGATATACAGGCCTAAACGCATCCGACGTTTACATTAAATTGGATTAGATACTGTTAGTTACCGCTGTAGTAAAGGCGTTTTCTGTGTCAGGTCGTGGTGGTAGCTGGCAGTGGCACACACCGGGGCGTGCGCTAGTCAGTCAGTTGTGGTATAACCAAGGCTGGGGAGGGGAGTGTGCAATGGTGCCCGACCCAACTTCTCACTGAAACGACAGTGAGACAAACTTTTGTAGTATAGTTACCTATCATTTGCGAATACTGTAACTCTGATAGACTTTAAGTCAAATGTCCGAGTGATAGCCAAGGATTACCTGTAACAGGCTATAGATAACGAATTATTTACTAAATAGACCACATTTATATCATAGTTGCTTGGCGATAAGTTTTGGAGTTCGTGCATATAACTAATATATATATATATATATATAGTATATATATATATATATATATATATATATATATATATATATATATATATATATATATATATATATATATATATATATATATATATATATATATATATATATATATATATATATATATATATATATATATATATATATATATATATATATATATATATATCTTTTGTCATTCATTGTAGGTTCAAGCACCAGACGATTCAAAGGTAAGTCACTGAAAACAAAAGTGAATAGCTAGTAGAAGACAAAGTGAAGGAGAGAGAAAGAGATAGACGGTTAGCAAGGCAGGACAGGGAGCGCTGGGTCACCCTCCGTTAGTTTCACACCATTACCCCAGCCACCCCCCCTACCTCACCCACACCCCACCGCCTCATGTTAATGGTGCCCATACTTGACGCAACACTCACCACACCTCGAGACAGACTTACTATAGATGTGGGAATAAATGGACATTGAGGACGAGAGAAGAAATGTAAGGCGTCTCAATACAATAAACCAACAGGTGTGTCAGTCCACTAGTTAAGATGAACAGTTAAATGTCAACAAAACAAGTCGACATAATCAACTGTCAACTACCTTGCAATAAACAACACAACACAATTTAGTAAAACCCCAAACCATTTTAACACAAACGTCACCAAATATCCTTAAATATAATCTCTTCCTCCCCATAAGGTCCACTATTGCCCATCATGTTTACGTCCAATAAGAATGTGGGGAATATAAATCACTGAGCGTGTGACTTTCATGCCCAGTTATTCATAATCTGCTTGATATGACTTTTTTTTTTTTATCGTTTCGCCAAATTATTTATTTTTTTTATTCGACGTAGTGAAATTATTATAGGTTCTTATATTAATATCGTTGACACAAATTGGGAATACCAGAATTTTGTGCCTGGTATTAATTGGCATTTTTAATAGGACGTATTTTTTTTTTGTGTGTTTTCAGTTGATTCCATCAGGGTCAAGGTGGCACATAGCCATTATCAATTCTCTCTCTCTCTCCCTCTCTCTCTCTCTCTCTCTCTCTCTCTCTCTCTCTCTCTCTCTCTCTCTCTCTCTCTCTCTCTCTCTCCTGGTGGTCTCCAGGTTGCTGTTAGCCACCCTTATGCATAATGTAATTCCCATCAACAATTCTATCGACGCTCACATCAGGTCACTTGCCCATACTCTTACCTTGACTACCTCTCTCACTTTCCTTCCTGTCTCTCACATTCTCCCTCACCCTTAGTCTCGCTGGCTTTATACTCTCACACTCTTTCCCTTCCCTTCCCTTCCCTTCCCTTCCCTTCCCTTCCCTTCCCTTCCCTCCCTCCCCCCTCATTTCCTTTCCCTTCTTAACCCTCACCCTCTCACTTCTCTTCCTCGTTTTCACAATCTCTTCCCTTCCTTCCTTCTCAAATATCTTACTTATTCCATATTTCTAACTATCACACCTTTTCCTTTCTGATTGTTTTACTCTTAAGTCTCATTCTACTGCTCTACCCATTCTACTCCCTTGCTCTCATTTTCTGCTACTCTATATCTCCTCTCCTAAAATTCACTCTTCCTCTTCCTCACTTTCTCCCTCTTCCCTCCGCCTCCTCTTCTCTCTCTTATTTTAAATCTCCTTCCCTTAATCATTCCTCTCACTATCCCTTCCTAAATCTCCTCCTCCTAATATTTCTGGATTCTTTTACTCTCCCTCCCTCCCTCCCTCCCTCTCCCCCCGTCCCTCACCCCCCCTTCCTCCCTCCCTCCCACTTAAGGTTGACTGAGTAGTGCCTATTAGATGTACTTATGCACCTTAATTAAACCTTCTTTCGCTTTTATGGTTAACTGCTCTAATATACCTGTTCTCTCAAGGTGAGTCAGGGTACCGGCACCCATCTAGCACTCACCTGAGTCGTTCTCGAAGATCAAATAGTTGTCTTTAGCCTGTCTCCGAGTTCAAACAGGATCGCAGTGGTTAATACTGGTATGGAACAGGTTTGGTGCAGGTGTGGTACGTCTGGTTTGGTTCATAGTGTTACGGTCTGGTCATCGTTCACAACACATGCACTCTCGGTCTTTCTTCCTCCCAACCTCTTCACTCTTAACACACTCGGTCTTGGCTCTGTTTGTCTGTCTGTCCTCTAATGTAGGTCCAACCCCACTTCTGTGCTTTATGCATTCTCTTCGCCTTCTTTATTCTCCTCTTTATTTATCCTCTTTATTTATCTTTTCCTTAACCATATTCATTTTCTTCCCCCTGTCCTCTTTATTATCCAGCAATTATATCTATTTCCTGTACCATAACAATACACTCAAGTACTGTATGTAGTCAATCTCGTCCCCAGGTCTTTAGGTTTAATTATTCTGACATGATGACCTTCGTTCTCAATAGTGTCTGTCATTCTTATTAGTGGATTACTGGAATGAATTTAACCTTTCATGTTCTGGTATTATATGTCAACCTTCCTCTGTGTGTGTGTGTGTTTGTGTCCTTTCATCATTGTCTACAACTCACTCTTAAGGGACAATAATCAAAGGGCTTTTCTGGTATATGTACTTTACTGTCCATTACATAAGACAAACATGAATGTGTTTACCTTTTCATGGAGTAGAAGCTCTCTATCCCCCGCTACGGTGAGGGCTGGTGATATTGTACACACACACACACACACACACACACACACACACACACACACCCATCTCCCTGCAAATTGACCCACTCTAGTGACCACTGTTTCCACTTGTGTAGTTTGTAGTTAGGGTGAGATTTTAGAGTAACTTTTATTTTTCCTTGTATCCTCCCAGCGTATGTACAAAAAGGGGCGGCAAGGGAAGTGGTGTATTGATTATAGCACCTGCGTGTTCAGTATGTACCACCTTCTTACCCAAGTTTGTTTACGGGATTACTTAAACTAGGTCTGCCCAGCTTAGAAAAGATCAATTGTGTAGGCCTCTTGATACGCTTTCGTGGATTACCTGATTAGATTAACAAGCTAATCTTTGTGCAGCGGTGGGGCTTGTGAATATAGGCAACTACTTATGGTTATTAATCTTTTTCTGTGAGTGTAATTGACATTTTCCTTCTTCCTTGGTAAACATGCTATTGAAATTGGCCACTACTGCAAATTACTTCTCCTTCCCGTTAGTTGTTGCTTCAGAAAAATCCATTGTAAATTTAGACTAAACCGAAACGCGTACGTAATCCTTTTAAGGGTTTATTCATACCACTAAAAATTCATCCATTCCACGTCAGAATTCTGAAATCAAAATCACGTTCCACTCAAAAGATTATACAACAAGTTTCCAGCAACTAATTGAATTGGACAGCCTTTTAGAATGGAACTTTATATACCTTCCCCCACACAGTACGTGCTCGACCACCTCATCCCAAACTGGCCACTGGAACGCATCATGATTTTAATGTTACAACAACAACGACCCAATAATTTACTCCACTCTTCTATTAACAATTTCCAGAGCCAATCACCACGAACTGAGTCTGAGTCTAGGTGTTGGTAAGACGTACATTGGGATTTAAGACAGAATTTCACAGATACAGGGCCATCGAACTGAAAGGTCAGATTTTAAATATTTACGAAACAAAAACTGATTATTCTTTCTATACAACCTTACACTTCTGGTCTGGAAAAAAATTAGGAATATTCTGGAAGGCAACGAGACGGAAGGTTTACTATAGAAGCCTCGAGGCCAAGAGTCTGTCATGCCACAAGTTGATAACATTACAAGAGGTGATTAAGTTGATGTTTAATGATGTGATTAAGTAGAGAATCACATCGCCAGAATGTTGTTGTACACAGGATAATTTTGTTCTTATTATCCAGTAAAGGCATCCATTGAACTGCATGGATAACATAGACCTGGATAACATAGACCTGGATAACACAGACCTGGATAACATAGACCTGGATAACCTAGACCTGGATAACATAGACCTGGATAACCTAGACCTGGATAACATAGACCTGGATAACATAGACCTGGATAACATGGACCTGGATAACATGGACCTGGATAACATGGACCTGGATAACATGGACCTGGATAACATAGACCTGGATAACATAGACCTGGATAACCTACATAACAAGAGAAAAATATATAATACCAGACGACTAATCCCAAATAACCTCCATTTTCGTTGATTTACAAAACTGTATGTGTTTGCCTGTCAGGGGTCGGCTGCATTTACATAACTAATGGCATTACCGAAAACGGGAAATCGGTAAAAAAACAAAAGAAAAACAAAAACAACATTACCAGAAAGGATCATTGTCAATAGGAGTCAAGTCCTCATTGGGTCTCTTGACAAATATATCAAAAGCTTCACCAAATACTCAGGAATACATCAAGTGTACCTAAGAGAGCATTATTTAAGTCTTATATTTACCCAAAGTTTAGATATATTTTCCGTTTTCTGATTGTTTATCTTCCCATAAGACATAAATCATGTAGTTGTATCTTACATTATTGTTTATTGTTGATTATGTTTAATGACGAGACTAATTACACTTGGACTTAGAAGGAAAAATTAAAAGAACCTTGGGTAACCTAACCTGGTCTTTGTACTGTACTGGGTAATTATTTCACCAACAATGGCTTACGGAGGCGAAGTATCGTAGAGGGTTCAGAGTGAGGAAGGGTGGTAAGATATCAAATGATTAGTTCTGTTTTATTACACATAGATAACAATAACAATCAATGAGTAAGATAGACAGAATAACATTTACTTATACGATGCGAGAGTACAAGGAAAGCTTTACTTGTTTTCCTGTGTCGTGGTAAGAATAAAGAAGCTTCCATTGCTGAGGCTCCAGACTAACATACGACACACAGACCTGAAAGTTGGAAAAAAAAATAAAGATAAGACTGAGAAATGAGACCAGAGATCACCTGCCCTGAGGGAAGAGGGGGAAGGGGTGGGGAAGAGTAAGACTAAAGAGAGAAAGAGTTTGAAGCTCGAGGCATTAGGTAATAAGATGTGGAAAAGGCGCTTGGGAGAATGATTAGCTGAGAGTAGACTGAGTAGGTATGTGGAAGGAGAAGGAGGGAGAGATCTTAGGGACGGAAGACAAATTTTAGAGAGAGAGAGAGAGAGAGAGAGAGAGAGAGAGAGAGAGACGTACAGTATATACATATCAGGTCATGAAGGAAATCAATCCCTAGGTCACAGATAATCCGTTATAACTTGGTGAAGGGGAAGGCGGCTCTTACAATAGTCCTGGATCATATTGGCTACTGTCCCGTTATGCACCACGGTGAAGAGAAAGGTGTTCGTCTCTTCATGGCTGATAACAAAAACACATATCTCCCCGAATCTCTCTATTTTTACATCGTATTTTTTTCTCATTATACTCAGCCATGATTTACAACACTAGTATCATCTTGAGTATATAAAGTTACAGTAAGAATAAAGAAACCTGGATATTTTTTTAATGTCTCCCCTAGACCGCTGAATCAACTCTAACATTTCATAACTCTTCATAAACCCTCCTCCCTCTCCTCCTACTCACTGTGATATGCGTCTCTCTTCTTTATGTTGTTGCTCTGTTGGTTTCATCATCCATCATCTCTTTCGGTAGCATCCTATATACCTCTCCCTCCTCTGCCTCTTCCTACGCTGCCGCCATGTTTATCTTATCTCTTCACTGGATACTTCTTTCGTTTTATCCCCGCTAGGATAAGAAGTTTTAAAGGGTGGATGGATATATCAGTCGTATTTTCTGTCTGTTCGTCTGTCTATGTTTGTCCGTCTTGGTATATATTGTATCATGTTCTTGTCTTTGTAGAGTGTGTTGGAGACTCGAGTAATTAAATAATTAGGTCATTTTTCTCAGTCATGGGATGCAATGGTTCTCAGTCTTAGTTATTTATCAAAGGATCCATATTTTTTTTTCCATGAGTTGAACTTTTTTTTGTTTTACTTTTCTTTGTGTCTCATTATTTTTTTCCTATGTTCTCTCAGTAGCTTCTTTAGACTTGTCCCGCTAACAGCTATATATTATCGGTTAATCTCTCTCTCTCTCTCTCTCTCTCTCTCTTTCTTTATAAGCGGGTCTAATAGGAGAGAATTTTATTATATAGGTCAGGCTGGAAACACGATGATCCCTTAGCGGTATGAACACGCCCGAGAGTCGTCATTGTGGAGTCAATATGATGAACAGGTTCGCAGTGGATGGTTCGGTAGATGAGCACCTGATGTGTTGGTAGATGAACAGTGGACTCGTGAATACACACACACACACACACACACACACACACACACACACACTAATTCCCTCCTCCTCCTCCTCCTCCTCTCTTCCTTCTCCCTCTTCCTCCTCCTCTTCCACCTCCTCCCCCTCTTCTTCCCCTTCCTCCTCCTCTTCCTCCCTAGGCCATTGTCCACCTGTATAAAGTATCCACCAGACCTTAGCCATAATAGATGAAAGACCACTGGGAGGAACTTGAAGGACCTACCTGAGAACTTCCAGCCCTAGAAACACCTGTAGGTTGATGAGTGGATGGGTAGCTAAGTGGTGGTAGACAGGTAGATGAAGAGCCAGGTGGTAGAAATCAGGGTAGATGAAGAGACAGATGATAGTAGATGGGTAGATGAGGAACTAGATGGTAGTAGACGAATGGAAGTGTCCCACATAGCTCATGATGGCCCTGGTTAACTTATCATCGGACCAACCCCCCATTCCCTCTTCCCCTCTTCCACCCTTTCTACCACTACTCCACCCCCTCCCCGGATTGTACTAACAGCTGTAATGGAGCAATTTCTTCCTTCGTCGCAAATCTTAACTTAATGCTTTATGAGTGGGGCCAGGGAGGAGGAGGAGGGAGATTGTAATGGGGAGGAAGAGGAGGAAAAGGGGGTTGTAATAGGAAGAGTGGGAAAGGAGAGAAGGTTGGAGGAGGAGGAACAAGTAAACGAGAAGGTAAAGAAGCAATAACGAAGATAAAGGAGAAAGAGAAAGAGAGACCGATAATAAACATGACTCAACAAAAAACTCGGGACGTATTACCAAAAATAAATTATTAGCTCCGAACTTGTGGTCAAAAGTCGACGATTTGTTAATTAAGCGACGGTGTTGTTCCCAGAACTTGGTGGACAAAGTTGGTGAATAAAAGCGAAAGATAGTGATTATTTACAACTGAATTTTCTCACGAAGCTGTGTGTCTCATGAGTTGCCATAATATGTCAGGGTTGTCATATTGTGAGTTATGGTATTTCCTGGTTTCTATATTGAGGATTGTAATGTTGTGTTACGGTTGCCATACGATTGTTGGCAGGGTTGTCATAAGGGAAGGTGTCATATTTTGTAAGGGTTGCCATACTGGGATTTACCATGTTGCGTTAGGTTTTCTCGTTTGAGTTGTCTAGGTATATCAGGGTTGCCATGTAATATCATACTTGCCATGTTGGGTCACTCATGAGTCACCAGGGATGCTATATTGTGTCAGTCATTTTGAGCAGTCACGTATCAATCATGAAAAGTTGCCATGTGGTGTCAGCTTGCCAGAGGTGCCACACTTACCGCCAGCTGTCAAGGTTAAGGTGAAGCAGGTCTCTCTCTCTCTCTCTCTCTCTCGCTGGGGTTCGAAGCCTTGACACGGGGACATAGTGACTAAGCTGCACGCGTCATTCCCTCACAATACACTATTGTTTACTGCGTGTGAATAATAATGATGATGAAGATGAAAAGATATGTTTTAATGTGTGGTTATTGTCTGGCGTGGCGTAGGTGGGTGGTGGTGGGTGGGTCGTGGGTGGCTTTGAGTGGTGCGTGGGTCATGGGTAGGCCGTAGCTGATGCATGAGATGTGGGTGTGCAATGGTGGGGAGGGGAGGTAGTGGGTGAGGCATGGAGGACAGTGGGTGAGATTTTGAGGGCAGTGGGTGATAGGAAGTGGATGGAATAAGCCAATTGTGTACCCACGAACACTCTGTTGTGCATGGTGGACGAGGAACAATAACAAAGCTGCGTCGTCAGGGAGACTCGGCATTGCTATTCGTTAACTAACACCGCAGGAGCAAGGTAGTGTCGTGAGGGCAAGACCTTAATCCATGAGCTTGGTGCTGAGATGTTGTTCTGAGTTCTCATTTACATTTGGAGTCAAGTGAATTCTACTAGTGATGGCCACATGCTCGTCAGGTGATGGCCACATTGTCAGGTGATGGCCACATTGTCAGGTGATGGCCACATTGTCAGGTGATGGCCACATTGTCAGGTGATGGCCACATTGTCTGGTGATGGCCACATTGCCTGGTGATGGCCACATCGTCAGGTGATGGCCACACAATCGCCCGTACCGTAAAACATAAAGCCAACTCTCGGTCAGCAGAGAGTGAAGATAACTTTTAGGTTCAGTAATATCACCGAGCAATACTGATGGTCGTGACAGCTGTAAATGGCTCAAAACTTTTTGCCGCAGTTGGTAGCCACTGTTAAAAGTATTTCACGTGGGAACAGTTTTACAATTTTATTTATTTATTTATTTTTTTATTTATTGTGTTCTATTTACTTATACTGAACGGGTTGAGTGAGGATGCCTTACTGTGATAACACCTTGTAACTTCGGTCATTAAATATGGTTAGGTTATCTGAGTCATTAGGAGACAGAGTAAAGCGGAACGTAGAATAATATGACATTGTCTGTCTGTCTATCTTTTGGTTGATATCGGAAACGTAAGCTATGGGGAGAAGGGCTCTAATCGATTTTAGAGTCACTGGGCCAAAGTTCAGTGTCATTGATGCAGACACTTTAACCTGAACTTCCAATACCAATAGCTAGGTACCTTGCTTGTAGGGAGATAAGTGTCGTTTTGGGGGTCCTGAGATCAATATTAATTTCATTGTTGTTAAAATCTTGGTTTCTGAGCAATGCCTTGGGTGTGTCTCAACGGATTAACACATTACCTGTTTTTTTTCATTATTGTTTTAATCTATTTAAATGAGATATAATAATTCCTGTAAGTAAAGAAAGTGCAAAGAGAAGATCGCGACAAGGAGTATGAATGGTGGAGGATTGGTGGGAAGTGTTACCTGGGCAGCGGCTCTGGTCCAGGCTGCGACACCTAACATATAAACCCTTGCTCCTGGTTCACTGTGTGTGTTTCCAAATCAGTACTACGACACACATTACAGTATATATGATCCTCGATATAAATTGCTATATTGCCTTGTGTACATTAACTCTTTATTATATTAGTTCTGGTACATACATAAATTACTATGAGTACATTTAGTATACGTGTATTCATTTTATCCATATCATACAATTTACACATAACATTACAGTAAACAAAGTATACATGCTCTGTCATCATCCATACAGTCAGCCCTTCACATCAGCCGTATTACACTCCCACCCATTCTTTTTTAAGTCTTCTGAGCTCCCAGTGGGATCCTTGTAAATCCGATGAGAGAATATTACTCTTGTTGGTGTGTTTGTGAGGCGGGTTGGGTGTCGCAGCTGAAAAATAACCTCTCTTGTTTACTGTGTCTTCCCTCCAGAGACATCACACACGTATTGTTTTGTTCAGTTCCTTTTGCTTTGTTTTTTGTCTTCACCTTTTGTATTTATTTTTTGCTCTTTTGGAACGTATTTGTTTTTCTTTAATCTAATTGTGTGTTTTTCCTTTTATTTAGTAATATTAGTTTTATTATTATTATTATTAGTAGTAGTAGTAGTAGCAGTAGTTTGTAGTATTAGAAGTATTAGTAGTATTAGTAGTAGAGAAGGTGTGGCTATTGGGGGAAGCTGGGGGCCATTAAACAAATAAAAATAAAATAGTAGTAGTATTAGTATGATAACTACATTATCATTATTATCACGATTCAATCTTTTATCACTCGTATTGAAAGTGGCGTTCCATAAGCCTGACTGTCTATTCTGGCTCGGTATGCAAGTCAGGTATAAACTTATCTACATATTTTGTGTCGTTGGTTCAGACTGTATAAGTGCATGGATTATTTCTCACATTATATAACACGTAGAGTCAGTCACCTTGATCAGTGTAACATAATTTACCTGTATGTTATTTAGAACTAATGGTCTTGTATAATTGGTGACAACAGAGTGACTTTTTCTTGTTGTTGAACTGTCATGAGGGGGAGGAGGAGAAGGGAGGAGGAGGGGTGGTGTGGGGGAATGGGGAAAGGAGGGGGTGGTGTGGGGGAATGGGTGAAGGAGGGGGAGAGGGTGTAGTAGAAAGAGGGAGTAGACTCCGACAGCAACGAAACCGGAGACTCTACACCTGAGTTGTTATTGTCATAGGTGAAAGGCTGAGTGTCAGATTATCATCGACGCTAATTCTACCTGTTAACTGTATAAGTTAGGATGAGTTTGGCTACACGAGGTGCACTCCTTATGTTCATTCCGTTGAAAAAGTCCTTCATGACGAAACATCAGGAGCAAAGTTGTCTCACTGACTCTGTTTCCTTTGATACACTACAACCATTAGTTCAAATGAATCCTGTGTACGATTATGTTATGTTATGTTATGTTAGACAACTGGTGTACACAAACAACTTCTGAATGTTAAATGAAAAGTGATCACTAGACCAACCTGTCATAATCACAACATGTGTCTGGCGTAATGTCAACAGGTGTCAACAGGTGAGCAGATGATCATTTTGCGGTACTAAAACATTTATCAATTTACATCGAACTGATTCCTCTCCCGGAGCAGTTTTACCCACTCGTTACATCACTTTATGATGGAGGGTCAAGAGATATCGATTTTTGTGGGTGAAAATATTGTCGTTTTTCCTCTCACGAGCTCTGATTGGCTGGTTCCTTACTCATATAACCTGGTTGGTCGAGGCTTGATTAAAAAATTCGAGGAGCTGAGTGGCTTTGAGAATTGTATTAGATTGTCGCGATTGGTTGAGTAAGAAATTAGATTGTCTTTTTTTTTATTGTTTACGAAGTTGAAGGAGTTGAGAGTTTGTGGTGTAATTAAATAGAATATTAAGTTGGTTATATTAGTTATATTAGCAGAAGATAAAACAAAGAGAAACTAACGCCGTCACCTTCAGCAGTGTGTCAAGATCAACTGCAGAAGGAGGTTTTATAGGGGCGTCGAATGATATGACCAGGCAGCTTTTCGTGATGACTGTCAGGTGTTGAGCTCTTAGGTAAGGTCTCATGAGCAGCCACCGAGGTGATGAAGTCAGGGGGACCATTGTACTCTAACAGATGCTGAATTTTTTTTTTCCCAATCAAAGAGACAATTTTTCTTGGTGACTGTTTGTGAGTTCTGGTTCAAGGAATTTGTTGATGGTATCTGTCTTGATTGATGCAAAAGTGGGTTTACTAATAAAACAAAAATCTTATAGTTACTGAGAGATAGCAAAAAGAACATAAATAAAGAAAATCTACGAACGTACAGAATTAAGCTATCTTTAAAATTTATAACAGTTAGCGGCAAATAGTTCATACAGAGTTGCTTATGTCCGTAGAAAAGTCAAATAGTCTGGAGTTAACCAAATAAAATAAACGAAATCTGGTTATAATACTAGTAATTACAAGCGGTATATACATCACATAAAGCCTCCTCACTCCAGATTCGAACCCCTCATCCATAGACTGTTATCTCAGAGCGGTAACAACTTCGCCACAAATACACAAGAACCACAGGTAACGCCAATATATGAAGGTAATAATATAGTTTCTATCAAAGGCAAGAGGATATACAATGACATGGAGGTTTTGTCGACCTTTCCTACTCGTCGCTGATCCGGTGTGTCGGGACTTTTTGGTCTTCTGGGCGAGACAAAACATGTTGATCTTTGTCCAGTTGGTCGGTGATTTTTAGTTCTCCTGAAGATGACGATTATAACTTGTCTTTGGAGCTGATGTGGAATGTGAAGACTTTGTTGATTGTTCCTGTCCTAGATGTTGTGTTCCTTTTCTTTCTCTTCCTACTTACTTTCCCCCTTTCATCCTCTCCCTTGTGTCCTTCCTTCTCTCCTTTTCCTTCCTCTGCAAACTCTTCCCTTCACCTCCCACACCCTTTCCCTTTTTTGCTTCTCTCTTTTCCTTGTGTCTTGTTGTTTTCTTCTCACCAACTCATCCAACCCCTCCTTTCCTTACTCCCTTCACCTCTGTTTATTTTTTAGCTTTCTCCTTCCTTCTTCCTATTTTTCCTCCTCCCTTCTCTTCCTTTCCCCTCTCCACTCCAAACCCTCTCCTCCTCCTCCCCTTTATCTTTCCTCTCGTACCCCCTTCTTCTCTTCCCTCATCTCCTTCTCCTCGTTGACCCTTCTCTCCCCTTCCTCTCCCCTCCCCTCATCAGTAACCAGTGGTGGGGTCACTATTGTAAACATTGTTGTCATGTATCGACCTTGGACACACTAGTCGCGGCCGTCTTGTTTGTCACTTCCCCCTCTGACGGCTTCTCTCATTGTTGTTGAAGTGCAGCTGTTGTGAAGGCGCTGTCGTAACCGTGCAGCTGTTGTGACGTTGTGACTGTTGAGGGTGTGCAGCTGTTGTGAAGGCGCTATCGTAACCGTGCAGCTGTTGTGACGTTGTGACTGCTGTGGGTGTGCTGCTTTTGTGATGGTGCTGTCGTAACCGTGCAGCTGTTGTGACGTTGTAGCTGCTGTGGGTGTTGCAACTCTTATGATGGTACAATTGATGTGACGGTGCAGCTACTTTTACGGTACAACCACTACGGTACACATGTTCATCGGGTGTCCAAGTCGTGCTGTTTTTTTTTTTTAAGTCAGTGTGGTAATTATCGATGGGTGACTATTATTGTTGATTCTTGTGTATTGTTTATTGACTTTTATTGACTAAACTTCTCTTGTAGTGTCTTATGTTAACTTGTGATTCAACTTAACACTACTGATGATGTTAATTTGTATTAGTATCATTATTATTATTATTAACGAGTACCTCAAGAGAGCCCTAGGACGAATAATTAATAGGTCTGGCTTATACTTTAACTCCCAACACATTACCACTGCGCCGGAAGAGCCTCTGTTTCCCGTGGCGCTCTCTAGTGGAAGAAACCTTAATGTGCTGTGATAATTAAACCCCCAGTGTAACCAGCGTGAGGAGGGTCTGCCTGTAGTGTTGTATGGGGAGGAGGGGGCCGTGTACCTAACCTAACCTAACCTTGCTGCTATCTGTGTTAAGGATATATGGAATTATATATTATTTGTGGGGATATTATTGTATGTATGAAATTTGACGGTGCGAGATGTTATATGTAATTATAAGTACGGAAGTAGACCGTATATTAAAACATTTGTAGTACATAAATATTGTCAGCTTGTTTAAGTTTTCAAGATACCATTAATATTACCAAGTATGAAATTTCGTGCTATGCCTAGTTAGTTAGTTATTTCAGTGTATCAAAATATATACTTTATATTTTTTGGGGGGATATTTTAGGAGGTTTTACTGACCGACAAACACACACAATAGACTTGTCATACTCACCTGTGTAATGACCAAACTCTCTCTTCTTTACAGGTACAGTACTGCAGTCTGAAGGTTGATGAAAGCCCAGTCTGTCTACTACTGTTATGTGCGTCAGATGAAGATGAAGTGTAAGGTATTGTAATACTTTATCCTCTGTGTGTGTGTGTGTGTGTGTGTGTGTGTGTGTGTGTGTCAGTATATGTCAGATTGTATCAAATAGTTTTAGATTCGTAAGGCTGCTTTACTCTTTTGCTATTTTCTGGTGTAAATTGAATGACGTACTTAACAATTTATGTAGTGTATATGTGTGTGTGTGTGTGTGTGTGTGTGTGTGTGTGTGTGTACGCAAGAGGAATGCTTAGGCGTTTGTGGGGAAGAAATTAATGCCAGGTTGCAAATTAGTTAGTCAAATTTATATTACCTCTGTGGAAAGATTTATTGCACTTGTTGTTACGACTCGTTAGGTGTTATGAAGGTTTACGAGGAGGAGGAGGAGGAGGAGTGTTTTATGTCGACCTCAGTATCCCAGAATTTATGTTTTACTTCACAACTTTCGAGAAAATAGATCATCTGAAGATTAGGCACCCCAGCTTAACCTGAGTAAATACCCTAATGCTTCCCTGGGGTGATTAGGTTAGATAAGGTAAGGTTAGGTAAGGTTAGGTTAGGTCAGGTAAGGTAAGGTAAGGTTAGGTTAGCGTTAGAATAGTTTGTCTTGGGGTGAAATAAGCAGGGAATTGTTCTTCAGGTGAATCGATCAAATATTCCCTCGCCTCGTAATATGTCTTCAAGTTTGTGATACTTTACAGAAGTTTGATAACCTTTGATCAAGTTATACACGGATCGTAGCCAAAGAGTTTAGAGAGAGAAGAATGCTTGTTAGACGACACTAATGGAATTTTTTAGATCTTGTACCTTATTCTGGTATTTGGAGAATTTTTATCCCTGAATATCGTGACGGAGCAACAGAGGCGCTTTATCATGGCCTCGTAAGTATAATGGGACAGATCTAGTAAACACCGTATGGATATTGTTTATAGTAGTGTTAGCAGTGATAGTGAATGTTACCAGTTCCTTATTTTACACCTAACAGTCTCCTCTATGTCGTCTTTAGGTGCCCCGAAGGTATGAGATGGTCCGTCTGTGTTGGTTTTTTACATTGCTTCCTTATCTGGGCGTATCTCAGTCACTTCTCAAACGAGGTCTATGAAATTTGGAGACAATAGTGACCAAGTGTTTTGGCTTCAGGGATGGAGTGAATACAAGAGTTCTGTAGCTATTCCAATGCAAATATGACTTGTTCTAATTTCTATGACTATGAATACAAAATAGTGTCACTCCTATTGCTAATACGAATGTTCCGTCCCCTTTTTCGCGTTTTGTTCATGGTGTGAAGACGATGCACGATGTTACTACCAATACTTATTGATTCTATAATTCCATAATCGTCGTTGTGTTGTTGGGGCAGTGACAGATCAGCTGATGACACCTTGTGGATATCATGGTTCAGCCAACAAATTTAGGTACTATGGAATACTGGTCTAGACAGGGATTGTTTACACACCAGCAAAAATTTATTGATTTTCTGGGTATATCTGGACTAGGAAGAGTTTTGGAATACCAATTGAGATGAATGCCATGAATATTTTTATTGGTGGTAACAGTTGCTGCCTGAGGGTAAATATTAGCAGTGTTGAAGGACCTCATTCGCTGGCTCACCTCCCCTCGTCTATAATAATAACACAAGAATAACAAATTTAACTTTAATATCCGTTATGTGGGGCGAGAATCACCATTAAAAGATTTTTCATAGAATATTCATAATTTTTTCATAAAAGTCTAACATAAGCCACGATACGTTTCATACATTATTAAATTGTAATATTTTTTAATATATATACAAAGTCATGGATAGAGGAGAACCAGATACTAAATGGTTATATAATGAAACAGAAGGTGTACCAGCAGTCCCCCTAGACCACCTGTACCCGCCCATTATATATGAGGACTCACACAAACACACACACACACACACACACACACACAGTATTTCATATATATAGAGAAGTTTAATTACGTTTTAAAGTTTAGTCTTCCAGTGGATGTTGACAATGGCTGGTTACAAATGTATATTATATTAAGTTTTCACTTATTCCTCTCCTTCCCCTCCCAGGCTCTTCCTGTATTGATGATTCTGTTTATACTATTAATACATCGTCTGTATATCAAGGTGATACATTTATTATTATCTGGGGAGAAATAGTTTAATAAAAAAAATAATAATAATAATCTGGGAATTTTTTTATTGTAGGGAAAATTAATCTGGAGACTTTTATCATACGGGAATAATTATCTAGGGACAAAATGTTTTAATATAGGGGAAAATATGGGTCATAGGGTTTTATTACAGGGGGAAAAATCCATAGAAATTGTGTTGATTTTTTTTCTATCAAATTATTCCTGATCTTATCTTTGTATTATCAGAATGTTCCGCCTTTTATCGCCCCAAAATTATATAATTAATCGTCCTCTCTATGTGAAGAGACTTAGTTTTCTTCTCAACACCTCCATTACAGCCCTCTCGTACACTACATCCCTCTCGACCTCCCACTCCCCCCTCTTCTCCCTCTCTTCTCTACTCTCATTCCATTACAACTTTTTCTTTGGGGATAAACTTTTCACTAAACTTTCTTACCACAAAAGAAGAGGGAATAAAAAAAAAGAAATAGAGAGAGAGAGAGAGAGAGAGAGAGAGAGAGAGAGAGAGAGAGAGAGAGAGAGAGAGAGAGAGAGAGAGAGCCGTTTGGTTGTATAATTAAATCATTCCCTTTTATTATCCCCTTCTCACCCCCGACTAGACAAGGTAATATAACAATCAGTATGCCTGTCTGTTTACCTTTCCAATCAAAGTACCAATATAAAATAAACTACCTGTAGATTATTAAAAATTATATTAATATCTAAAGTTAAATTCCCATTAAAACATAAATTACAATAACAAGAGAATTAATGAACATCAGACTACAAATGAAAACCTGGAAAAACAAAAACATTATTTAGTGTCAATAAAAATGTTTTCGAGTGGGAATGAAGAGTCGATGTTTAGTATAGGTTAAAAGTCCATGACCCTTCAGTGAACCTCGATGTTGAATGTTAAAGGTGAAGGTTCATCATCATGTTTGATACGTGTGGGTGATGGGTGTAGAGATGTGAACCTTCCTCTACACCCCTAATGCTATACAGGACTTGATGATACACCTACACCTTAAACTATTATATTTTACTGTGAAGGATCTATATAACCTTAGTATCAACACCCTTCTCATACTCCCTTACATCTGAATATACCTTACACTTTTTATACTCTCCTACACCCTGATACTGTATTAATATCTCCTACCAGTATCTCCTACCTACACCCTCACTCACCACTGTCTCCTATCAGTATCTCCCATCGCCCCTGACCATCAATACAGATGCCTCTTCACTTGTACACGATGGTAATAAAACTTAACCTTTATCTAATTGCAATAAAAGAAGCTTATCGTCCCCCAGGTAAGATGAGTGGACCCAGGGCATCGTACTTGGCTCATATATCGCAATATCGTAGAGTGAAATGAGAGGACTAGGTTTGTTTGTTTTTCCCAGGAAGTCGAAGTTTAATCTTATTTTTTCTTTATCGGAGAGAGAGAGAGAGAGAGCAATTCTGTCCAGCATTACCACGAAAGGAAACGACAACTAGTATTACCTCGAATAATTCTCATGTCTAGAATTACCCCATGCACACACTCGCTCCTCCCGACCAAACTTACGATAATGGAGAAATTCAAACCTAACCCATCATGCAGGGAGATCTCATTAGTTGCAGCGTTCGCCTCCTTCCACGCCTGAATTATCGCAACACGCGTATCTCTCTACTACTAGAATTATGATGGTTAGGTTAGGTTAGGTATCCTGGCCAATATTGTGGAAGGTTATTAATGTTACACGGGTCGTCCTCTTGGGTGTGGTAAAATATTTGGTTCGTCTCTTTGCCAGCCTTCATCTTGTCCTCCCCCCCCCTCCTCCCTCCTCCTCTCCCCTTAGACGAGGACGGTGCCGATGATCCCGTCCACACCCAACGCTCACTGCCGCCACCCACCTGTTGCTGACGGTGATGTTTTCTTACCCCGGTGTGAGTGCCTCCTACCACAGTTAGTAGTTTGTCATGCGATATCATTCAGGTCACCTTCCGACTCAAAGCCAATATCCAGAGGTACCTGTACTCACCACGACACAAGCGGCTGACACACTACACCTTTAAACTGTTCCATGTCACCCTGACGTCTCTACTGCCTATCTCACTGCATTAACTCGGAGATCTGTATTTTTTTCTGGTCATTGTGACGTAGAAAAATTGACACAATAAAACATTTAAGACGAAGGATCTCTCATATAGGTCAAGGGAGCGTCCCCTGCTAGTTGTCGTCAAGAACAATGGGTGTCATTATACTGGAGGAGAGGGAGAGACAGTATGTGGCGAGGGTGAGGGACATTGTGTGTGTGGCGAGGGTGAGGGACATTGTGTGTGTGGCGAGGGTGAGGGACATTGTGTGTGTGGAGGGTGAAGGACATTGTGTGTGTGTGAGGGTGAGGGACATTGTGTGTGTGTGGCAGAGGGTGAGGGACATTGTGTGTGTGTGCGAGGGTGAGGGACATTGTGTGTGTGGCGAGGGTGAGGGACATTGTGTGTGTGTGGCGAGGGTGAGGGACATTGTGTGTGTGGTGAGGGTGAGGGACATTGTGTGTGTGGAGGGTGAGGGACATTGTGTGTGTGGCGAGGGTGAGGGACATTGTGTGTGTGTGGCGAGGGTGGACATTGTGTGTGTGGTGGAGGGAGGGACATTGTGTGCGAGGGTGAGGACATTGTGTGTGTGTGGCGAGGGTGGAGGGACATTGAGGGAGGGACATTGTGTGTGTGGCGAGGGTGAGGGAGAATTCTTGTCATAGTGTTTTCTCCAAGCAACATAAATGTCAGTTCCTTGTAGTAAACCCCGAAATATATTTACCCTAACTTTTGAACACGAGAGAGAGAGAGAGAGAGAGAGAGAGAGAGAGAGAGAGAGAGAGAGAGCTGCGTCAGGAAGAGTTGTGAACGTTTGTTACTAGACACAACTAGATCCTCCAGCATGACGTGTATATTGCTGCCGTCTATTTATCTCTGTTTCATTATTTGATCTGTTATTTTCTTCACTCTGATATTTTTATTATTATTTTTTCTCTATCTTTCATTCCGATAACTATTTTCATTACTTTTATCTATCCGTATTTTGTTTTTAGTTTAACGTGGATTTAGAATTGGACAATAACACTGGCGGTCGAAATGGTTCCAATGGTTCCGGATCAGCGATGAGTTTTGCCTCGATCATAATCAGTAGTTGCTCGTTAAATATCTTTATATTATTGAGGTATAAAAACTAGTATAATACTGTTTTAATTACGACGAAAATATAAAACAACAAGACTAAACCTGCAATTAATCATTTAACCAATCAGGGGTAAGGAGAAATAGCACTGACTGCACTCAAGGGTCGACGGTTTTCATGTTTACTCGTGTTTTATGTTTGTTATTTATACAAAAAACTTTATTGACATTGATAATATAGATATATAAACATTAATTAGTGTGCTGTTTAGATTTGTATATAAAAATAGTGATTAGGAGTTACTTAGAAAATAGATTTGCTGATTCCTTGATGTGGAGCAACAAAAAAATTGACGGCCTGGGCAGCGACGAGTGACAGGTGAAGGTGAGTGTGAAAACCCTTCATTAACCTGGCCGAATATTGATTTTTCACCTGATGTTTTATATTTATTAAATATGTAAGGCGGTGAGGGATGAATTTGGCTTTGCGATACCTAGTCAATTTTTATGCAAATGCTGGAAGAGGATTCGTCTCGTAACTATTATTAGTAGTAGTAGTGTTTTTGTTAATATATAAATAGTAGTAGTCATGCTTTACACCCTCTTCCGTCACGAAGGACACCGCACTACAGCGCTTGGCAGGGAGGTGTGGCGGTAAAATGAACTAATTCCAATACAGTATTATAAGCAAAAGAAAAACAGAACAATATTTTTTCGACGACTTAAACCTAACCTAACCTAACCTAACCTAACCTAACCTGACCTAACCTAACCTATCCTAACCTAACCTGACCTAACCTGACCTAACCTAACCTAACCTAACCTGACCTAACCTAACCTAACCTGACCTAACCTAACCTAACCTAACCTATTCCCCTGATGACCTAAACTAAAATACCACCACAATTTGTAGTAGACGAGGCAAGTTTAACAATATAATACACTTACTATCATTTGATGCTCTCTAGCCTTTGACTCACCTGTTGACAGTGTTGTTCCTCTCGGTTAATGATAATAAATAACATAATTATAATAGTCCTCTTGACATCAAACGCGGACGAGTCTTTCATGGCGGGAGAAGAGGGACTATTATGTTCATTTATTCCTTTGGGTTCACGGTAATGTGACATACGATTGTACAGACGCTATTGTATATTAGTATTGAATAATGTTTGTTTACTGTTATTCTCATCATCTGTTTACCTGTACTGTTGTTATTCTCATCATATGGTAACCTGTACTACTGTTATTGTCATCATCTGTTTACCTGTACCGATGTTATTGTCATCATCTGTTTACCTGTATTGTTGTTATTCTCATCATCTGTTTACCTGTACCGTTGTTATTGTCATCATCTGTTTACCTGTACTGTTGTTATTGTCATCATCTGTTTACCTGTATTGTTGTTATTGTCATCATCTGTTTACCTGTACCGTTGTTATTCTCATCATCTGTTTGCCTGTACCGTTGTTATTGTCATCATCTGTTTACCTGTACTGTTGTTATTGTCATCATCTGTTTACCTGTATTGTTGTTATTGTCATCATCTGTTTACCTGTACCGTTGTTATTCTCATCATCTGTTTACCTGTACTGTTGTTATTGTCATCATCTGTTTACCTGTACTGTTGTTATTGTCATCATCTGTTTGCCTGTACCGTTGTTATTGTCATCATCTGTTTACCTGTATTGTTGTTATTGTCATCATCTGTTTACCTGTACCGTTGTTATTGTCATCATCTGTTTACCTGTACTGTTGTTCTTAATTAATGAAATGATACAGTAATGACAGGTACAGTATGGGAAGGCTAATTAGCAAATATTTTCTAATAAACCATCATAGAAATACCGTCCGAATGAATATATAAAGTGTAGCGACGAGTTAAAGGATAAAAGGAGTTTGTCATTTAATTCTACATTGCTTTTCTAACTAGACCATGAGAGATAGATGCCACAGTGGAGGAATTCTGGGAAGACAGTTGATCTGGTTAAAGACATGTTGCGCCTTTATTGTTCCTGGCATTTAATCAGGGAATTTAATACACGAAAACCGGAAACTGTTGCCATTGGTTCTTCGTCTCTGTGTATTACTGTGTGTATTGTGTATGCATGTAGTGTAGAGGGATTGGATGTTTGTATGTAATATGCACTGTAATTAAATCTCACGGAATGAATTAATTTTCCACACTCAGGAAAACAGCTTGGGATTAAGTGATTAAATTTTATATACATTACGACAAGGATGAGCTGAAGGTCGTGGTGGCTAAGAGCTCCCTGAGTGCTGCTCTAGTTACACAGGTTATTGCTTCAGTAAAATTAGAATAATCAAGTTGGATGGCTGGAGAATGAAATGGAGGATGGGAGTGCATTTGAATTACTGCTTAATGAGGAGTTCTGGGGGTACATAGAAGTAATTATGTGGCGAAGAATCAGACGAGAGAATATTGTGATTGTATGTGTTGGAAGGACAAGTCTTGGTAATAGGAAACTTGTATAAAATAATTGAAGGTGAAGACAAATTTAGATTTAGGCGCGTAATAGGTAAATATTGGTTTGGAAATAGAGTAGTGGATGAGTGGAACAAGTTACCAAATATCATCATTAACTCGAATACGCTGGATAGCTTCAAAAATAGGTTGGACGGATATATGAGCGATAGGGGTTGGGTGTAAATGGGACTGCCCAGTATGGGCCAATAGGCCCGCTGCAGTTTTCCCCATTCTTATGTTCTTATGTTCTTAAGAGATTTTAATAGCTTTGCAGATAGATTTAACATTGAAAGCAAAAAGTATATCAGAAAATCACTGGAACTATGAACTACGAGGCTTCTGTGTAGCTTGTTTACTGTGTTGGGTGGGTGGTGCGACGCCCTGAATCTTGAAATATTACTTAGATAACATAACGTCGACTTAGGGACAGAGAGAACTTGGATTAATATGGATACAGATTACGTAAGTCAGAGAGGTGCTGTGACACGCCCCCGAAAGCTTCTCAGGACAGAGTTAGGAAGCTGGGTTAAGCTGGAGCACCGATCTCTCTGACTGAGGCGGACTTACACACACCTCTGGCCATCCCTGCCAGTGCCACACAGCCTTACCACACATGTAGGTGAGAATGATAAAGGATCCCGTTCTGTTTAACTGTGGTAAATTCGGTAATAATGTAGTGGAATCAATCGAAATGAATCGAATGAAGGTATAATTGGCCATCACTTTTGGATTGAAATAACTAGAGTATAGAGATGGAATCGAGGTATCAATCAAACAACTTCTTTATTGACCTGCCACGTTAATGGAGGAATGCTAATTAATTACTGGCATGTTTCGGGGCATATTTCTCCCCGCGGACGATAAAGATTGTGACAGGCAGCTGGTGGGTGTGGGAGCTGCCGGTCGTCGCCACAAACACTAATGCCTTTATTAATGGTGGAGGAAGGTCGAGATGCCCTTCTTTATTTTCTTTTATATATCATTATTCTATTACTACTACTACTACTACTACTACTACTACTATTTTTATTATTATTAAACTACTACCTCTACTATTACAACTGATAATTGTAAGTTTTGTGGATATACCTGTAAGTTCATTGTTCAAAACGCCTTCTAAACTAAAATGTCACAAAGTTTTGTGAATGAAAGACAAAAGACAGGATGTAGATACAAAGAAAAATTTAACACCGCCGTAAATCCTTTTGTAGTTTCGGAGTAATTACCCTCATTATCATCGCTGCCGTTATGAGACACACACTCTTGTACAACTGTCGTTCATTTCGTAGACAAACAGGAGCCATAGGTTTGATATTTGACTCAGGTTAGTTTAGGTTAGGTTATTTTGGGGAGTTGAGTGAACATGTCATACAAACCAGTTACCACTCTGTTGACTAATCTCAAACAGCCTACGAACACAAGTTCATACGGAATATATAACACAGCCATTACGATACGTATCACTGTTACAACACATTACCTAACCAGCACAGCCTACAAACACACAATCTCCCATAGCCAACACTGCCTACTGCACACACGGCGACACCCACTTAACCTCCTGAGTAACATTATACACACACACACCCCTCCCATATAACACGCAGCGCCTCCTCTCGCTAAGGTCGTCTTTGTCAGCGACGGAAATTAGTTTTCGGGTGAAGGGTTGATTGTGTTGCAGATGTTGCCCAACTTCTCCTCCAGTGTTTGTACGTGGACGACCAGGTGTTAATATTATTCCCCTCCCTCCCTCCCCCTGTTCGCACTCTTCCTCCGTTCCTACTCTCCCTCCTTTCCTACCCTCCCTCCTTTCCTACCCTCTCTCCCTACCCTCCTCTGTTCCTGCCCTCCTACACTCCCTCCTTCCTTCTGTTCCTGCCCTCCTACCCTCCCTCCTTCCTTCTGTTCCTACTCCCCATCTCTCCCTCCTTTCCTACCCTCCCCTCGTTCCTACCCTCCCTCCCTCCGTTCATGCGTGCTTGACAACTCCCAGGTATATTTTATCAGTGTCTGTCATCATGTAAATCTTGACCTGTGAATGTGACTTCCATTTAACCCCGCATGACCTTTGTTTTATCTCCCCTTTAAAGACCAATTTGAGTATAATTAACCCATATTTTAATCTCTGTTAGTTATTACCCGCGCAGTAGTACGAGGACCTGCGTTTAGGGTTGTCTGTATGTTTCTTTCTGGGTTTTGTGTCCGTCTGTATATATGTAACTTCAGTGGGTTAGGTTAGGTTAGGTTAGGAGGAACTCGAGCTTAAGATCAAGATACAGGGGACAGGAAAACGGCGACTTGTGTTTGGTTTCGAGTTTGACCTTGACCTTTATACGTGTCACCCCACCCCAAGGTCACACGTGTTAATATTTCCTCTATGAGAGTGAGAAAACGTAATAGTTGCGAGTCATCACTTTTCCGCTTAATGCAAGTGATAGACGCAGACACTAGAACGTTTGCTAGTGTGTGAAAGGTGATACTAGTCTACTGTTGTCGTGGTGAACTATTTTTTTCACTGGTTGTTGAGGTCGATTTGTTGTTACTGACTGACCATCCCTCGTTAATTATCACCCGAGTGTATTTACCTCGTATTTGGTAACTTTTAATATATAACAGAGAGAGAGAGAGAGAGAGAGAGAGAGAGAGAGAGAGAGAGAGAGAGAGAGAGGCCATAAACTGTGATTAATATTCTCTACTTCCCTGACCTGTTGACAGCAAAAGTGCCACTAAGTTAATATTACCTGTTGTCGTGTTCAGTCACAGGTGAGCATAAATCACACATGCCCCCGTTCCCCGAGACGTTAATGAAATTCTCACCAGGTCCAGAGTTGAGGACGTGTGGTCGTGTGTGTGTGTTGAGTAAAGGGACGAGGGGGTGTCTCATGCCTTGAGTTTCTGTATCAGTGTATGATCCCCTTACCCTCATCTTCTCACTCTTGCCAAACACCTCACTCATCCACTCTAGTTTCACTCATCAACTCTCCTCGCCTTCATCCACTCTAACCTCACTCGCCACCCTCCTCATCTCCATCCCAGAAAGATTAGCATAACACGTAAATGTCTTGTGCTGCATTCTAAGCAAAATGAATTGGAACGTATAGCAGCTTGGTTTTGTATTTATAAATAGTAAGTACCAATTAATAGTAGGCATATCAGGCAGGTAAAAATATCTGGTAATAAATGTTAATATACCTGTATAGTTAAAGGGGTTAAAAACGCTTCCATAAAACAACTGATATAAAGGATTATTTTTGCGACAGGTTTCAATCTGGTTGGAAATTAATTATGTCTCCGGTTTGTAATTTTAGTCTGGTGAGTGAGCCTACCAGTTACGCTGCGAGATAACTTTTAGATTTGTAAAACTAGTATGAACAGATACGTAGTCTATTTCGTATTAAAAACAAATTCTCGTGTTTAGTCCCAGTGAAGGAACCGGTGGTGCTTGACGTGGTGCAGCTGGTCCAGTGAGAGCATTATACTGCACCCGAGCCTCTGTGCCTCCATCCCGGCCAGTGTCACTGAAATGAATTTCCGGATTACCGTTTTCCCCTCGGGATATTCATGCCGGATATTCAACTGCTGATTCATATTCACTCTGTGGCCGAGCTCTGATTAGTGAGTCGCTACCAGGGGCGTTGCTGCTGTCTAGTGTGTCACCACCACCACCAGGGGCGCTGCTGCTGTCTAGTGTGTCACCACCACCACCAGGGGCGCTGCTGCTGTCTAGTGTGTCACCACCACCACCAGGGGCGCTGCTGCTGTCTAGTGTGTCTCCACCACCACCAGGGGCGCTGCTGCTGTCTAGTGTGTCTCCACCACCACCAGGGGCGCTGCTGCTGTCTAGTGTGTCTCCACCACCACCAGGGGCGCTGCTACTGTCTAGTGTGTCACCACCACCACTAACTCTCTCCACCCACTCCCACTTCTTACCTTCCCTCTCCCTATAACTTCTCTCCTCTTATCTCCCCACCTATCTCTCGCTCTCATCTCTTACCTTCCCTCTCCTTGTAACTCTCCTTTCACCTCCTCGCTTACCTCTAACTCTTTCCACTCCTCCTTTCCTCTTTAACTGGTCCGTTGAAGATTGTCCACCCTGGATGAAAGAGGAGAAATCAGCTGGTCTTTCATTTTAAAGCTCGACTGAAAAGCTTCCAAGTCTGGCAAAGCTTCACATTGTTGTTTGGTTCTCGTGAGATCTGGAGAGATTCCTTAAAACGTTGACTTGTGGAGTATTTCAGGGAATATTTTCTTAAATCTGTCTGGTTGAGCGTTTGTCCCCGGAGCTGATGACGTGTACCCCTCCCCCCCCCCGGCACCCCCTATTCCCCTTCCAAACGCTTCTCGTTATCACCAAGACTGCATTTAATTACCGACGGTCCAGGTATCGCCACAATTAATTACTCACGGTCCAGGTATCGCCACAATTAATTACTCACGGTCCGGGTATCGCAATAATTAATTACTGACCATCCAGGTATCGCTACAATTAATTACTCACGGTCCAGGCATCGTAACAATTAATTACTCACGGTCCGGGTATCGCAACAATTAATTACTCACGGTCCAGGTATCGCCACAATTAATTACTCACGGTCCGGGTATCGCAATAATTAATTACTGACCATCCAGGTACCGCTACAATTAATTACTCACGGTCCAGGTATCGTAACAATTAATTACTCACGGTCCGAGTATCGCAACAATTAATTACTCACGGTCCAGGTATTGCCACAATTAATTACTCACGGTCCAGGTATCGCCACAATTAATTACTCACGGTCCAGGTAACGCCACAATTAATTTCTCACGGTCCAGGTCTTCCCACCACCAATAAGCAGCCAATAAAGTATCCACATCCAGACGATTGGTAGCTTCTGTTGTCATCTCGGGGTCGTTGTCCTCCTCCCGTCTATTACCTCCCGCGTCGTCGAGGATTTAGCGAGACAATATTTATCCGTTAAGTGTCTCAGTGATGTAGCGCCAGTGTCGACCGCGATGACACCTGTGACCACTATCGCATCAGCTACCTCGTGATTGGTCGATTATTGATGGGGGGAGCATTAGTCTCCTCGTGATTGGTCGATTAATTATTGATGGGGGAAGCATTAGTCTCCTCGTGATTGGTCGATTATTGATGGGGGAAGCATTAGTCTCTTCGTGATTGGTCGATTCTTGATGGGGGAAAGCATCAGCCACCTCGTGATTGGTCGATTATTGATGGGGGAAGCGGTAAAGCGATGATTTCTTTTGGCTTTTCATTTGATAGGGATTTATTGGAAGGTGTTCAGGGATTCTCTTCTTCCTTTCTTCGCTTAGGTCAGAGAGAACGAGGAGTGAGAAGAAGTAAAATAGAGAAATACGAGATGACGTAGAAAGTAGCATAAAGTAAAATACTAAGCCAGGTTACCTTATTGCTTTGATCTGTTAACTGGCTGTTTTGTACGAAAGTTGCGTATACTTCACACACACGCACACACACACACACGCACACACAAACACACACACACACACACACACACACACACACACACACACACACACACACACACACACACACACACACACACACACCACATCAGTTAAATCAAATCAAATTACGTAATAACAACACATCTTTTTAATATCACATTACGGAGCACATTACTGTTACATATTGAGTAGATACAATCACGTGTTATTGTGTCATCAGAGTAGCAATATAAATTACATGTCATTAATCACAGTCAGGCTTATTCATAGCTTGTTGCCAGAATGTTAACGCATATAATGTTATAATGTATTTTATCATCTACAGTCCTTAAGGTTGAATTCTAAGTTAATACTAGTTATAAACAGTTCATCATTAGGAATAACAACTGTTTTTATTATTGGCTGGGGGTTAAATATCAAGCAGTGACGTCATTTCCGGTGTTGTTGGTACGAGTGACACACCTGAGTAGCGTAGGTCGTAGTAGGTCATGGAGGGTCAAAGTACATAATAAAGACCACGTGAAGATAAGACCCCACCCCTGGGTTACTTCACCTGATGATTCAACGCCTTAATGCTATACCTAGGGAGGGGGTGAGGTGAGGTTAGGTTAGGTTAGGTTAAGTTACGGTGTTTAATCAGGTGAAGTAATCTAGGGTGCCTAATCTTTACGTGATACCATAGTAACTATTTACTTTTTTGTTCTTGTCTTATTAATTATCTGTTATGTTGTTCATGTTCTCTTTTGCTATCATATTAGTAATTTAATGCTTGAATAAATACGTAACTCAATGGATTTTTTAGAATTCGGCAACAGTACTCGACACTTCCAAATTATCCTGAAAATGTAAGATGAAAATTACGGAAACGATTGTGCACCGTTTCATCAGCGTTGCTCAGTCGGGGTTAATACAGCGCGCCTAGTTTACGCCGCTACTCTGACTCCGCCCCATATTTTACGTCAATTTGTGTTGAAACCCATCTTATATTTTACGCTACTTATTTCCCATCCCCTAAAATGATTTCAACGTTACCGTCCTGCCCGTCGAAGATAATTAAGAAATGAAAACGAAAAGGTTTATTATACATTCTCCGGTGAACCTTCCTCTCAGAATTTATGAAAGGGGCGGAAAAGACTGACGGATTGGGGGTCAATACTCCAAAAGTTTATGTTAGGTGGAGCATTGGGTAAACGTTATGAGGGATTAATCATTAGTTGACGCCCAGGTTGTGTGCTCTTGTGCTCTCTTAACATAAAGTCCGTTCATACCTTCTCGTTTCGTTTACGTATTATCCACTCATAGAACGCCTTTGTATTGGTAGGTCAGTAGGGAATGACCTAGAGAGCAAGAATTAGGTAAGGTTAGAAGGGAATGACCTAGAGAACAAGGGTTACCGACACAGTAAGATAAAAGTTATCTGGGTTGGGATACAGAGTTCACCACCCACCTACCAAACGCCACCCACCCACTCTCTTACTCCCATCACGACTCACCCACACACCCACCATAGTTCCTCCCGGGGGAAGTCTGGTGCTGCTTAATGACAGGTACTTAAGGGTCCCAACCACTTCACTTAAGCCACGCGCTCTCCTCATCCTGAAAATTGGCCTCCTGAGCCTTTTGATGCCTATATAACCTCACCCTGAAGGCATAAGTTGCTACCCTGGGCCCCTTGATGCCTTTACCTCACCCTGAAGGCATAACTTGTCACCCTGGGGCCCTTGATGCCTTTACCTCACCCTGAAGGCATAAGTTGTCACCCTGGAGCCTGTAACAGCTCTACTTCACCCTGGACCCAGTGAAGCCGAAACCTTACCTCGCATTATTATCATCAGTACTACGTGCCATTCGCCTCAGTGCACTAGGGGAAGCAAGTGTTAAGCTTAGGTTAAAGGTCTTTGCATTGGGCCTTGATGTCTATCGAATGACCTCTGACCTTTCTTGGGATATTTTTTGTTTTTGTTAACTGTTAAGGTGGGATAATAATAATAATAATAATAATGATAATACTACTACTACTACTAATAATAATAATAAAAACTCATGTGCACAAATAATCGTATGGAAAGGGTGAACACACTGATGGAGATAAACGTGGAAAAATACGAATGGAGGAATAGAGGAAAGAAGAAGAAAAACTGAGTAAGAGAAAGATGTATCAAATGAACCAGAGAGAGAGAGAGAGAGAGAGAGAGAGAGATAATAAGAGAGAAAGAAGACACCACGAGACGTTGAGTGAGGTGGGGGACGATAAATATGAGAGAGAGAATTAAAAGGCGGGGAGAGAAGGATGAAGGGAGTAATGACCATACTCGATCCTACACAGCTTACCTTCACCGCACTAATGATGGCAACCTGAGGCACACCCATGACCTTCTTCACACCTGCGCTCATTAATGTCATCTCCCGCCCCGCCGATACCTGTTGTGTCAGTGGTATCATCATGTCACCTGTTATGTCATTAGTGCCATCTGGGATAAATGTTGTTACTCTGCCATCCCTCCCACTACCTGTTGTATCACTGTTATTTACCCCCCCTACTACCTGTTGTTTATGGTATAATCTCCGTTATTTATGGTAACCTGGGGATAATTTCACAGGTTATAGGTGACAGGTACATTAAGCCGTCGTGTGATTAGATTTCCATGATTGAGGACGGAAGATTAGATTTGAAAGGTTGAAATTGAGTGGGTCGGATTTTGATGATTGAACACAATAGATCAGATTAGGAGGATTAGGAACGGATGATTAGATTCTGTAAATTTTCTGTTATCCGGCTGTCATGTTATAATACCCCTACTGTAATCCTTTACCCCTAATCATACTATGTCTTAATATGTCTCTTAGTGTTTATTATTCCTTCCTATAAGACCCTTTAATCATATTTGGTCGCTTATAACACTTTAAATCATCCATCGTCACACGGATTAGGTCAATATACCGTGTGAGTTTGTTACGTCATTAAATAATAAAATCGATGCAACGTAATCGGGTTTATGTTTTATAGTAAGAAAAATGTATGGAGAATTTTTCGCCATGGTGATTACACAGTGGAAGATCAACATTAGTCTATGTAATACTAAAGGGGTAGAGTTGAGGTTAAACACACTGACCTCCGCCTCCTCCTCCTCCTCCTCTTATTCCTCTTCCTCCTCTTCCTTCTCCTCCTCTTCTTCCTCTTGACTAATTTGTTGGAATAATTTAACTCAAGAAATTAAAAAGTGTGTTTAATTAGTGACCGTGATTTACATGGCTGACAGTACATTGAACGACTGGCTGACGGAGAGACTCTTCAGAAGATGAGCTGACTGAATAACCAATTGCAGCTGATTGACTCCTCTAATGCGACTGTCTCCCTCTGATGGCCCCAGGATTGTGGTCGATTGAATTCCATTTCCTGAGAAGTCTTTAAGAACCTCCTGGAGACGACGTATTGCAGAAGGGGGACTTGAGATCCTGCTGTAGGAGGGGACTAAGGGACTTGTTTCCAGATGGGACTTAAAAAAAAATTCGAGCAGGGGAGGACAGTAAGGTCTTGCTACAGGGAGGGACTTCAGGACCTACTGCAGAAGGGGACTAGGAAGGAGGATGTCCTATAGGAAGGAATTCTCTTTTTGTTCTCTAAAGTAAGAAAAATCCTTCATTATTCCTTTACTGAGAATGATCATAGGGAAATTCCAAAACGCCTAACAATTTTTTTTAATCTGAGAAAATATATTAAAGCTTCTAAAAGATTTGACTTAATTATCAACTGGTTATTAATTCGTTTATTTTAACTATTTATTTATGTAGTTTCTGCCCCAAGAAGGTAATGGGTCAGTATAATATTAAGGACTTGTTTAATGTGTCAGTCTTTGATGATTTAGTCTCTGTCGGTAGTCAGCAGATGGGGGGGAGTCAGTGTGGCCAGTGTCAGCAGGTATAGGGAACAAGTGTGGCCAGTGTCAGCAGGTATAGGGAACAAGTGTGGCCAGTGTCAGCAGGTATAGGGAACAAGTGTGTGGGTGAGGCTTGTGAAGTTATTTTTGTCCAGGCAACATGAGGGTGGATGAAAGTTGGGGGGACATAAAATAAAATAAAAGGTGTTCACTGTAAAATGTGTGTGTGTGTGTGTGTGTGTGTGTGTGTGTGTGTGTAAATAAAACACATACATTCATACCTCATACAATAATACCGTACACACACACACACACACACACACCCACACACACACAACCACTAATCCTGACATGAAGGTTTTAACGAGGCAGCAGTTTAAAAGACTTATCCGATTTGCTGAATAAAAACAAAAAACAAAAAACAGCAACAGTTAATTAATTTCTTTTGAACCAGGAAGTAACAATGTTGCTAATAGGAAAGTGAAGGAAAGCAAAAGTCTGTTAGGTCGATGTTGCTTTTATTTCTGGGAGGATTTTGTGCCTTTACTTCTGTTTAGGGATGGCACTGTTTTGCTGCCGTGTTTGGAGCGTGATATAGAGTATGGGTGTATAGATAATATGTATTCATAAGCGTTTATATATAACTCTATCGGTTATATGTATACTTAAGCACAAATGGTCTTATACATATACAGTATACGTTAGTTATTTATTCGATCTGAGTGAGAGAAAGAGAGAGAGAGAGAGAGACTTATCAAGAGTTTAAGCGCCTAATTATTAATAATCGGATTAGAGCTGTGTAAGAGGGTCAAGGGAAAGTCATTATAGCATTGGGTCATTAGCAGAGGAAAGTTTAATATATAACCAGAGAGGCTGAACACACACACACACACACACACACACTTACACACACACACACACACACACACACACACACTTACACACTCTTTCATAACTGTACACAGCGAGTTAAGGGAAGGATATCATTTGAGAGTAATTAATATTGTTGTAGGTTAATGTGCCAAGTATTGTTGTACTTAACGAGATATTGGAAATGTGTCTCTGAAAGGTTATTTGTTTCTGTTGTTAATTAGTTAATGGGATAACGCGAAGATTAGACACCCCAAGGAGTTTTAGGTTTTGGTTAGGTTAGGTTAGGTTTGGTTTGGTTAGGTTTGGTTTGGTTAGGTTAGGTTAGGTTAGGTTAGGTTAGTTTAGGTTAGGTTAGGTTTGGTTTGGTTAGGTTAGGTTAGGTTAGGTTTGGTTAGGTTAGTGCTAGGGTATTTAATCATCCGGTGAATTAAGCTGGAGTGCCTAATTTTCACTTGATCTCATTATATCTCTCCTTTACAGCAATTAACACAAGGTGGTGTTAGATGGTCGGCCATTAAAAGTTGTACAGGTGAGGGTGATGAGGGTGGGAAGGTGTTGCCTTTGTTTACTGTTGGTTTGTGTCATGATTCATTCTTGTTTACTGTGATTCATGGCGTTCTGTGTAATGTAATTCATGGTCCATTGTTTACCGTGATTTATATTTTTTACCTTGCTTCATAGTCCTCTGTTTACCGTGATTCATAATGCTTTGTTTGCCAGAGGTTCTTCACTGTGATGGCCGTAAAAATAAAAGTCCAAACTTTCTAAATAATTAAAATCCACTTGTTGGTCCTGACGTAAAAAAAAAACACCAGTTCCCATTTTGCAGTTGCGTCCGTAGTAAAAAAAATTGTAAATTGTAATTGCCCTATTTCGAATATTTTTTTTTACAGGTATATGAGTAGCACTTTTATCCGTCCGTCTGAGCGATAGTAAATAAATTGCCAGTTATTCATTTATTTTTGAATTGTATTATTTTTTTTATTTTTTTAGTCTAATTTGAATAACTCAAAGAAAATTGATCATGTTGATAACTTCTTGTACTTTCAGGTAATGAGGTAACGAGTCAGGTGTATTATCTAACATATTTCTCTCTTACTTCTCTACCCCCTTGTTAGGTTAGGTTAGATCAGGTCAGGTCAGGTCAGGTCAGGTTAGGTTAGATTCCAACATTTCCTTTAACGATTTCATGCGACGTGACAACCACATACACTCAAGGGAAGAATGGCTCGCTTATGACCAATGTATCTCTGATTGGCTTTGTTATCTTATGGTAGTGTTGATTGTGGTGTTGGTGGGGATTGTGTTGTTGAGAATTGTGATGGTGGGGATTCTCTTGAACATTTCTCCATACACCACCACCACCACCACTGATTCCTGTCGTTGTGTGTGTTAATGGGATGATGATGTACAGGGGGTCATGAGAACTAAGTGTGTGGTAGTGTTTAAGGTCAATGAAAGGTCAGAGGTTATATTATTATCCGGATCATAGATTGTATTTTGTTCTTCTTAATACTTCCCAACTGAATCAATGTGTATGTGGTCACCTGTTGGGTTTGTGTGGCCATATGTTGACGCAGTAATATGCAGCCACTTGTTCATGCTGCGGTATGTGGCCATGTGTTATGTCCTTGGGGGTAGTATGTGGCCACCTGTTAATTTTGTGTGGCCATATGTTGACGCAGTAATATGTATCCACTTGTTCATCCTGTGTTATATGTGGCCATGTGTTATGTCCTTGGGGTAGTATGTGGCCATGTGTTATGTCCTTGGGGTAGTATGTGGCCATGTGTTATGTCCTTGGGGTAGTATGTGGCCATGTGTTGCGTCCTTGGAGGAGATAGTATGTGTGGAGGTTCTAGTTATGTAACAACACTAGACCTTTAATAACACCTGTATGATTAAAGCGCTGATGACTGTTTACATCTGAGCCCGACGGTATTGTTAAAGGTATATTCAGTTTACGTCAAATTAGTTTAACCCACAAATGTGTGAGAGTATAAATGGCGTCCCTTGGCGAGTCATGTTGAAGGGATCGAACTTGTGTGGGGGTGGGTGTATGTAGGGGGGTGGGGGTGTCTTTTTAGTTTTCTTTGCCAATTTTTTCTAAATTATCATACATTTGTTAGTATTTTTTCTACGATCAGCAGTGACATAAGCAAGTTTGCGGATGACACCAAAATAGGGCGGCAGATTAATTCAGGGCAGGATGCAAATGAATTACAGGAGGATCTAAATAAACTGCAGGGGTGGTCTGAAAAATGGCAAATGAAATTCAACACCAGCAAGTGCAGCGTACTTAATATTGGAAGAACAAATTTTGTCAATGTATACAGCCTTAACAGCATCAACCTAGAGAAGTCGACTTGTGAAAGAGACCTAGGGGTACTTGTAAGCCCGGACCTACGGCCTAGAAAACAGTGCGTTAATGTTCGAAATAAGGCAAACAGAGTATTGGGTTTTATATCTAGAAGTGTAAGTAATAAGAGTGCAGAGGTCTTATTGCAACTATATCTTGCGCTAGTCAGGCCGCACCTCGATTATGCGGTTCAGTTCTGGTGCCCTTATTATAGAATGGATATCAATTCACAAGAGTCGGTGCAGCGAAGAATGACGAAAATGATTCCGGGACTTAGAAACCTTCCATATCAGGATAGGTTAAAGAAACTTAACCTGCATTCCCTAGAAAGACGAAGATTGCGGGGAGATATGATAGAAGTATTCAAGTGGGTGAAAGGAATCAATAAAGGTGATATAGATAAAGTTCTTATAGTATCCGAGCAGGATAGGACTCGGAACAACGGATTTAGGTTGGATAAGTTTAGGTTTAAGAGGGAGATAGGAAGGAACTGGTTCACAAATAGGGTGGTGGACGAGTGGAACAAGCTTAGCAACTTTGCAGTAGGTGCTGGAACGCTGGAAAGTTTCAAAAGGAGGCTGGATATATTCACGGATGATAGAGAGTGGGAGTAACTCTCGACAGGAGCTGCCATGCACAGGCCAACCGGCCTATTGCAGACTCCTTATATTCTTATGTTCTTATGATTATACACCTCTTCATAGGAGAGAGAGAGAGAGAGAGAGAGAGAGAGAGAGAGAGAGAGAGCATATATCCTGGCCAGCTAGGATTAGAGCACGAATTTTTTGTGGGTATTTTGTTGTACAATAAAGGCTTTACCCCCCACTCTGTTTGCTTGCGTCTGCCGCTCCTGCTCTACACACACACACACACACACACACACACACACACACACACACACACTAAAAGCCACGTAGGCGAAATTTTTTTTAAGGTGTAGAAGCTGCCGCCTACACAACTACACGCTCAGTCAGCGACGTGTTTGAAACTATGTCAACGAATAGCCCAGGGAGACCGGACACCTCGCCAACCGCACTGGCCAACTATTACCCCGCAATACGTGATTCAATTGATATAATAGTCCCTAATTATTGCTGGGTATACCGAGGTGAATTTCGAGGAAATATTTTACCATAATTTAACATGTTCAGTGTCAAAAACCAAGGGCCATATGCTTACCACTTCATGACAGGTCAGAAAACTACTCACCAACACACATTCAGACCTAAACACACTCACACAGGCTCACATTATCACCTGGATCTAAAATGGTAAAATCTAAACAGAAATAATACTACACAATTTGTTCCCAGTTACATCATCTCAAAACACACACACACACACACACACGCACACACACACACACACCCAATTCATTTCTGATATTGATTCTTATTCACCGTACAGCCTTTTCCTCTCTTAACGTTACTGTGCGGAAAATTCTTGGATGCTGTATTATTTTAGACTATTGTGTATGAATTGAAGAGTATTTAATTCCACCTGGATTTATACGGATACTAATACAACTTAGTCATCTGTATTTGGGAAGTTGATTAAATTCTCCCTTGTTCCTTTATAAACACACGGGTAAAAACAACAGGTATGAATCATTGTGGAAGTTTCATTAGAAAAAATTGCTGGGTTAAGTGCCTGTGTATGATTGGAAGTGCACTGTGATTGGTATTAATGCGCTAATTGGCTAGTTTGGATTTGACCTGAATCAGTCAGAGTTATGAATGTTTATTGATTGACTGGCTCACTGATATTTTAAATCTAATATACTATAGGAATAGCCGTGTGTGTGTCTGTTTGTCTGTGTGTCTGTTCTGGGCAGCCGAAACGGCACAATCGTTTTTCATCAAACTTGGTGGAAAAATCGCCATAAATTCGTAGAGTGGAACAAACCTGGTCCCGTGTCGATGGTTTCTTTAGGAAGGCATTAATTAACCATTTTATTTAAGCTGGAAAACGATGCAATTCTATGGACTTGGCGCACCCTCGCAAGTCTACGGGCTTGGCGCACCCTCATTCCCGCTAGCCAAGCACAAGCGTTCAAACTTTCACTGGGCACGAAGGGGCAGCGATCACTTGTGAATAACTATAGGGGTTGGTTCATTGTCTCTATCTGCCTTCTTAACTGACTTGACTGACTGACTACCTCTTCTATTGACTGGTTAACTGACTTACTAAATGGTGTCTATGTGCTGACATACTAACTGACGTACCAAGTGACTCATTAACTGACATATTGAATGACCAATTATTTTATCCGCTATCATTATCCATCTCTCTCTCTCTCTCTCTCTCTCTCTCTCTCTCTCTCTCTCTCTCTCTCTCTCTCTCTCTCAAAGCCGATCTTCCCCCCCCCCTCACGGTGTTCTGTGCCGCTCTGGGCTAATTAGTGTGTCAGGTAATTAAGATCGTGTGTAGAGAAGCTTATTGATCTTTCTCAAACTTATAGCCTCACCTTCAAGCTTACAGCCTGACACTCAAGCTTACAGCATCACACTCAAGCTTACAGCCTCACACCCAAGCTTACAGCCTCACACTCAAGCTTGCAGCCCCACACTGTCTCTCTAGCAATACAAACACCACTCACTTGCAACACTGAGAGAGAGAGAGAGTGAGAGAGAGAATAAATAAGTAAATTAGTGAATAGCGGTGATATTTTTTTTTAATTTGGTGGAGAGAAAACGAGACAGGTAGAAAAATCCCCTGAATAAGGTAAAGTGTGTGTGTGTGTGTGTGTGTGTGTGTGTGTGTAGAAATTGAAGACAGTGGAGAAAGTAAACACAATACAAAGTAAACAGACTAAATAAAGTAAGTAGATAAGAGAGAAAGTAAATGAGCAGTAAAGAAAGTACGCAGACCGTATAGAAAGTAAAGAGTAAGAAAAGCAGGCAGTGGAGAAAGTACACAGACAGTAGAGAAAGTACAGAGATAGTAGAGAAAGTACACAGACAGTAGAGAAAGTACACAGGCAGTAAAGAAAGTACATAGACAGAAGAGAAAGTACACAGGCAGTAGAGAAAGTACACAGACAGTAGAGAAAGTACATAGGCAGTAGATTAAGTAAACTATCTCAAACAGTTGACTCAGACGGCTTGGAGGGTGGGTGATCCCGGTGTCAGGGTGTGTTACAGAGGCACAAGTGTCATGAGTGGGAGGAATCGATTAAGACTCTCAGGGGAGCAAAAACTGCCTGACGTGCACTATCTGTGTATCGGTGACGTCTTGTTCCACCTACCTGTCTGCTTGCCTGCTTGCCTCTGCTTCGGTGCCTCCCTACCTCTGGCTACCTTACTTGTTTGCTTGCTTACACATCTTCTTTCCTGTCTGTCTCTGCCTGCCTCTGCTTGCCCTCCTGCCTTTAGTCTGCCACTGCCTGCCTGCCTGGTTTGCTTCTGCTTGCCTGGCTGCCTCTGCCTTCTCACATTCCAACTTATTTGCTTCTGCCTACCTGCTTTCATGCCCTCTCCGATGCACTTACCTGCCCTGTACGACGCACTTAACTGCCCTCCATGACGCACTTACCTGTTCTCTATGATACCCTTACCTGAAAGTAGAGAGTGACAGATGAGGACACTCAGTGACTCGTATGAATGTAATGTTGTCCAGGTAAACATTCAAAGCTGACTCCTGACTTCACCACTCTCCTTTATTACAGACTATTGTATTTCTTGCTGAAACCTTAAACTCATTACCTATAGCCAGAGTCATAACCACCCTTCTTACCCTAGCTACATCCAATTTACTCCCCATATAACCCCTATTTTATCCCTATTTCCCCCGATCTTCCCTATCTATTACATAAGGTACTTCTCTCCCCCCATACATTCATCTCTCTCATCTTTCCATCGTAATCTTTTTCCTCCCCATTTACCTAATTCTTCTCTCGCAATTCTCCACTCCCCATTGGCTTATCCTCCCCACCTCCAGTCATCACCCATCATCATCTATAGCTTGGCGCCGCAGGTATTGTCTGACACCTGTTCAATAGGCTCTCTCCTCTCTACCTTCCACCTGCATCCTCATGAACCTGTCGACCATTAGAGGTAAGATGTTCAGCCTATACCCCCACTCATGGTCCGCCCCCCACTCATGGTCCACCCCCCACTCGTGGTCCCTCTCCCACACAGTGTCCGCCCTCCTCCCTCCCCCTACTCACATTTCACTAACTTCCCTAGGCGTAGATACCTTACCTCTCTCCATAACCTCCCTCCCCCACTATCACCCCCCTCTCTCTCTCTCTCTCTCTCTCTCTCTCTCTCTCTCTCTCTCTCTCTCTCTCTCTCTCTCTCTCTCTCTCTCTCTCTCTCATTATGCAACACCCGCGCCAGACTCTTCAACGAATATATAAATCTTCACAAGTTGCCACATCATCTTGTGTGTGAGAGAGAGAGAGACTGACATTGTTGCTACATCACGGAGGAAGTTAATAGTGAGAGACAATAGCAGATGAAGACGGATAGGGAGGGAGTGAATGAGTCCAGGTATTATTGTAACATCCTTTGGGAGTTAGCAGGTAACTTCTACTATTGTGACATTATGTAATAGTTATCCTCGCTTGAATAACCCGGATCGAATACAGTGACAACGAAGCCCAATTGAAAAAAAAAATATATGAATAAAAAATCTAACTGCAGATTCTGAGTTTATTTATATAATTCAGAATGGCTGCAAATTGAAATGGTCAGTCTGGTAGGAACAACAAGGTTTGGTTGTACAAAATTTTACCAAATATGATTTTGTTTGGATATTCCGGAAGACCTGAACTATGTGATGGTCAGCCTGGCAGGGTCAACAAAGAGTCGAGTTGTGTGGCTCCCGGCGGCAGATAATTGGAGTTTGCTTGTGAGCTTGACGGCTTTCACGTGAATTAATTGTGGAGGAAATGAACTTGTGTGGTGTTGGTTGGGTCCTCCAGCTGACCCTCGCTTGTAGACAAAACTATGTGTAGTTCTTATTGTATATACTGTAGTGTGTTGCTCTCTGGAGTTTGTTTACACCTCAATTCGGATTTGTCCTTCGTTTAGAGACAATACTATGTTTGACCCATTTAGTTATGTAGTCTGTTGTTTTATGAGGTTTGTTTATACGTCAATTCTAGAAGACAATAACCTCTCTAAGTTACCCCTGGGCGAGTTATTACAGCGAGTTACTTAGATAAACTCGCGAGCATTTATATTTTTTTTCTGTTGTTGACTTTCCTCTCTCATCCCACCCCGAGACTCTATACTTGACCTCTATATATTTTCTCGGTTCACGCCACCCATCAGCCTCATATGGTCGGGAAGGAAGTGTTAGCACAGTGAGAGTCATTTAGAATACGTGAAGTTATTGGATTACGATGGCTGGGGTGTTTTGGGGGCAGATTACGATGGCTGGGGTGTTTTGGGGGCAGATTACGATGGCTGGGTGTTTTGGGGCAGATTACGATGGCTGGGGAGTTTTGGGGACAGATTACGATGGCTGGGTGTTTTGGGGCAGATTACGATGACTGGGGTGTTTTGGGGGCAGATTACGATGACTGGGGTGTTTTGGGGGCAGATTACGATGACTGGGGTGTTTTGGGGGGCAGATTACACAAGTTGATGGAGGTGTGTTTCTTTGTCTTTTTCGTTACAGTAATAATATTCATATAACTCATAGGTGGGGTAGACTACAGGGGTTATTGCTGTAACCATAATCCTTAGTAACTAGCTTAGGTGATACAAACTATAGCAGTCTACTCTGTAATTAATTATGTTCCTTATCAACTATAATACAGCAATACAGACTTTATGCATTCTTAACTTAAGGTTAATGATATTATGTAGTAAGGTGGGCTACGTTACAGTAAATGTACGGTACCTCGTTAAGTGATGCCCCTCCTCGCTGTAACCACTAATGCTCCCCCTAACACGCCTTTAGTTTTATCTTAATGAGTTGGTCGTGTTGATTATGTAAACATTGCGTCTGAAGACTTTCCGAGTGCACATTAAAAAAAAACACACACACACACACACGTACAACACTCTCTTGACGGCCATCATAGTAATCCAGTTGATGACAATTTTGAATTAAAATCAACTATATGTAATTTCTGTAGATGTATTTTATTTGTGTGTGTGTGTGTGTGTGTGTGTGTGTGTGTGTGTGTGTGTGTGTGTGTGTGTGTGTGTGTAACAGAGAGACAATTATATAAAGCGACTGATTTCGTTTCCTCCATGTCGGTTTTTCAGTGAGATGGACAATGTTCGATGTTCATTGTAACGTTGTAGATAATATCGTAATCTGTCCCTCAAAATACCCCGACTATCGTAATCGTCTCTCCCCCCTAAAAAAAAATACAGATCATTTCTAGATTATCTCCAAAAACACATTATATATTATAGTCTCTCACCTCCAACTATTGTAATTTATCTCCACAAACACCCATCCTTTGTAAACACCACCTCCCTTAAAAAGAATATCACCCCACCCCACCCAAACCTCACCCCCACCCCACCCCACCCCACCCCACCCCACCCACCCCACCCCACCCACCCCACCCCACCCCACCCCACCCCACCCCACCCACCCCCACCCCACCCACCCCACCCCACAAGCCAACATCAAAGGGACAAAAATGCCATGCTGTTCATCTATCTCTTTGAGCTTGGAAAATAACAGATTACAAAAGTCATTCCCTTGGCTAGAATAATTGTCTGAAAATGTCACGTATAAAACAACATGTTTTCTCACTTCCCTGTCGATAGGGTGTTACGGGATTTATTGGAATAGCGGGCGGGGCGGGGCAGGGGGGGTGGGGCGGGTGGGTGGGGCGGGGAATGAGCGACCCTGTTGTGTTTTGGTATGTCTGTCGCTGCGCCTTTGTGGTAGAATCTCATTAACAGATCGTCGCTTTTATTGTTTTTGCTTCTGTCGTGTCTATTCCATGGCATCCTCAACCAATTAGTACAAGGTATTCATATATTGATTGTTTCATAGTGGCTCTCCGTCAGTCATCCTAAGTGTCATTCAGAATAAAGAGTTTTTAGCTCCGAGGTCTTGGAAGTGTCTCAGAATAATGAATGTTTGTAGAAAAAAAGTAAAAAAAAAAAGCCAACGTCTCAAATTAACAAAATAAAATGGGAATGTAAACAAAACAGAAAATAATAAGAATTGGTGAATGATAATAGAAAAAATGGTGATCTGATACCACAACAACAACAACAGCTACAACCAACAACACTCTGATACCACAACGACAACAACAGCTACAACCAACAACACTCAAGCTTGTCGAGAACCATGCATAATTGAGGACTCAGGGAGCTGTGTTGATAGTGAGGGGTGGGGGTGATAAGTGTTGGGTGTGGAGGTAGTAGTTGGGGGGGGAGGGGGGGAGGTGGTAATGGAGGGGTGAGTGTTAGAGGGAGTACTTAACCCTCTCTCTTCTCTCCCCTCTCTCTTCTCTTCCTCCCTCCCTCTTCTCTTCCTCCCTCCCTCTTCTCTTCCTCCCTCCCTCTTCTCTCTCCTCCCTCTTCTCTCTCCTCCGCTTCTTATCTACCCTCCTCTCCCCTTCCCCTCCCCCCTCTCTCTCACTTCTTCCCCTTACCTCGCCCTCTTCGTGCCCTTCCCTCCTCGTGCCCTTCCCTCTTCGTGCCCTTCCCTCCTCGTGCCCTTCCCTCCTCGTGCCCTTCCCTCCCCGTGCCCTTCCCTCCCCATAGTCTTCCCTCACCTTACCCTTCCCTTCCCTTACCCTTCCCTCACCTTACCCTTCCCTCCCCTTACCCTTCCCTCCCCTTACCCTTCCCTTCCCCTGCCCCTCCCTCGTCCTGCCCTTCCCTTGCCCTTCTCTCCTCCTGGTCATCATCATCATTGTTAGTCATCGACCAGTTAGTAGTTGAAGGCGAAGGGTCTCGTTAGCGCTTGAGCTGCCTCCTGTCCCTCTCATTGTCTGGGGACAATGTTGTGACGGTGATAGTGTTGGTGGTGGTGTTGTGAAGGTGTTGTGACGGTGGTGTTGTGATGGTGGTGTGATGGTGAAGGTGTTGTGGTGGTGACATAGACCGCTTGTAAAACGTCGCGCATAAATTTGTATTTTTTTCTGAGTAATTCTCTTATCTTTCTTTTTTAGGAATATGTTTAGTTTAGTTTTTATGCGAGTATTTGTTTTGTGTTTTTATAGGTACACATGATGTTATTAATCTGTTTTTCCATTGTTGTTGTATTAGTTAGCTATAGAAATAAGAAGGATACAGTGTGTGTTGTTACGACCGTGTCGTATTTTTCTATTTTTTTGTTGTATAACCTGCTTCCATGTTGTTCCATATTATTCCTGTAATGATGTGTTATATTTACTATTATATAATCTAGTCGTCTTACCCTGTGCTGTTAAGGTTTTAACTGTTATTATTTGTTCAAGCCCATCTATTTCTTCATTTAGTATTGTAACAAGCATTCTGTGTTGCTCTAACGACCATCTGCATCGTTAAACGACCCATGTTCACCGGCGGGTCGCTTGGCGGGAACCGACCTTATATATAGGACCCAACAACTGACGGAGTTAGTTCAGTCGTCTTGTCATACAGTTTACATCCTTTGAGTGCCACTCGTCACCTGTTACTTATACTTAATTTATTTGTGTTGTTTCTGTCGCCACCAATGTGGTATATCTATGTGAGTACCTATTTATGTCTCTATTTATGTCCATTAGTATTTGCTTCGTTACATTTAAGTAATTCAGTGTTCTTTCACGTTAGTTAATTTCAGTGTTAGTTTTTATATGTTTATGCAGTGTTAACGTAATCCAATGCTTTATTATTAGTCTTTTGATGTTTCGATGTTTAGTATCATTTGTGTCTTAAAAGTTTCGATGGTGAATCAATTTGTGACAGCCTACGAGGCTCGTTATTGTGTTAATATTTAATTAATTTTAATTCTTAAAGGTTTACTTTATTTATTTTTATTCCATTTTAATTTACTTCACTTTTTTTGTTTGGTTACGCCTAGAACCTGGATATTTAAGTAAATTAAGAGACGGCGTAACAGTGTGTGTGTGTGTGTTCCATATGCATTTCCACAGTTTTGAAGTTAGAAAGCTAAAATATTTGGTAGGGAGGTGCGGGTGGTCTAGAGGCTGGTCGTGCACTATCCGGGAGACACAGGATAACTAATCTAATTTTTCTCTCCTGTTCACTAGGATGACGAAGTTACAATACACTCTGACTAAACATTTTATAAGCCCAGGTCGTGTCGGTGTGTATGTCACTTAAACTTAATTAACTCTGCGCTAAAGTCTTCCTCACCGACCGTGACACCTGTTCTGTTTATGTCCACTAATGACAGGTGTCTAATGCAACGGTGCTATCATACGAAAGTCGATTATCTATATAGTACAACAGCGTTACCTTGAGAACTTTCCCTATATGTGTGCGTGTACTGATATGTGTATAGAGGGGATAAGTAATAACTCTGGCTGTATCAAGAGTGAGTGAGTGCCTCTTGGTGTCTTCCTCCCTCCTACAGCGTCTGTCCACCAGCTGCGTCAGGAGATAAGGTTAATACCCAGGATGACTGTGTATATTGCAGGTAAAGCAAGATACCACTCGTATATGTCCTTCTTGTTCCTGTGAGCATTTATATTTTAAGCCTTGTCCTCACGAAACTTAGCGGTATTAGTTGTAATATTCTCCCTAGTACGTATTGTTGACGAGGTGTTTCAAGTCTGTTTACCTTTTTCGTTCTCCTCCTCCTCCACTAGCAGGATCGATTGACTGGAGGCTAAAACTCGTACTCCTTTGAGGCCAAGTTATAACACTTTGGTCGTTAGGTGTAAGAAGACAAGGGGGAGGATAGCTTCTGAACCACCCTGTATATCAAAGAGACATAAGAGACGATATACGTAACGCACAACCCCCCAAAAAAGACTTGAATCTTAGCTTACCTTTTATAGCAATCAATATATGGTTCCCCGCTGCGTTTTTTTTTTGTTTGATGTTAGATAAGGTCAGAGACAAGGAGGCCCTCTGGCAATAGGTTCGTGGAGGCGCTCTCACGGCCTGGCAACCTCCTTCAGCGCCCTCTACCACTCAAGACCTTTTCTCTCGTGGAAGGAGATGTTGAACCTTATCCCTTTATCCTTCACCTCGTAGAGCTGTCAGTAACCCACATCTTGTACTGTGAGGTGAATTTGGTGTAACTTCTGACTGAGTTTATTCGTTTTATCCCAACACCAAGACCGATGAGGCGTCCATATCGAAAACACAACCATTGACTTTATTGATAATTGAGGAATGGTTTTATACTCGCTTGATATTTCAATATCTGCGTATTTTACTCTTTATTAATGAAGCTATGTACTTATTTACTGAATTTAAGTATCTATCCGTTTATTTATTAATTTATTTATCGAATATTGTATTATTATTTACTACAATAAGTGAATTCATATACACGATACAACTATCACCTCGTATTAACGTTATTCTCATACAAAGTTCAAACTCACTATATTTCTCCCAATTTGCTTTCAACGTAATTTCTTTTATAAATATATCAATACTGTTGCGAGAGTTTTGCATTCCAGAGCTCGAGACTACCAGCAATTTCCAGCACAATTTATTCTCCTTTGAGAGGAGAGCCTTTGAGCAATGAAGCTGATTATTGTGTAGCTTGATAATTACGTCCTTGTTGCTCTTGCGATAATGATAATAGTGATAATAAAGTTGGTGATGACTGTAATAATAATAGTAATAATGAATTAACAATAATGATAATAGTCATAATAAACTTAGTACTACTAATGCAACTACTATTAATGATAATAATAACGGTATATGTAGAGAACAGAATTATGATGTACAGTAATTAGTAAAAGACATAAAGGTGCGTGGCAGGTGAGGAGGGCGACAGGTGAGGAGGACGGTAGGTGAGGAGGGCGGTAGGTTGAGGAGGGGGCAGGTGAGGAGGAGGTAGGTGAGGGCGGCAGGTGAGGAGGGCGGCAGGTGAGGAGGGCGGTAGGTGAGGAGGGCGGCAGGGGTGAGGGCAGGTGAGGAGGCAGGGTAGGTGAGGAGGGCAGGTGAGGAGGGCGGTAGGGTAGGTGGGGGGGGCAGGTGAGGAGGGCGGTGAGGGGGTGGGTGAGGAGGGTGGCAGGTGGGGAGGGCAGGTGGTGAGGTGGGAGGTGGGAGGTGAGGGAGGGCGGCAGGTGAGGAGGGCGGCAGGTGAGGGGGCGGCAGAGGTGCAGGTGAGCTGTTGTTTCATACACTGAATATACATGTCAGGGAAAAGGCGTAACCAAGGGGTAAGGGCAGTGGCTGTGGCTGTGTTGTGCCTGGCGAGTCCTGATGCTCTTAACAGATACACCCCCTTCTCTCTCTCTCTCTCTCTCAATTAATTTATTTAATATACATTTTTGTTCCCTTCTGTGTCTCAGTCACTTTTCTTCCTTATCATCACCTTTCAACCATCACTTTTTCTATCCCTTTAACTCCACCTCCCTCTAAACCCTCATTTCTTCCCCTCCCTCCCTCCATTCTACCTTCCTCTTCTCTTTCCCTCCAGTCTACTTTCCCTCCTCCTCTTTCACCTCCTCCTCTTCCCCCTCCCTCCTCTTCCCACCTCTTAACTAATCTGGTCTTACCGGGACAGGCAGCGTGTAAAGAAAACGGACTCCTTACACAGCGTAGACCAAAGAATTTTCATGAGAGGCCCTGGAGGTTTATCCCAACTTCTCGCTCCAGGGTTACAAGGTATTTTCTTACTCCTGGACAAGATGAGATGTCTATCCTCGGGAGAGAGAGAGAGAGAGAGAGAGAGAGAGAGAGAGAGAGAGAGAGACCCCCCAGGCATGCATAGACACGGCTCTTGTGTGTAGCAGAGCTGAGAGGATAAAAACAGGTGGTTGGCCGATTTAAACCAATGGCTTAAACCAAATTTTGTGCCGAAACCACATTACCAACTTTTTGAAATAGTGGGCCATGGTCGCCAACCCTCAGATCAGACTGGAGTATGGCACCTTGATAGATTTATTGATCTATATAAAAAGAAGTGAAAGAAGTAGGGAAATGTGAAGGGGAGACACGGTAAGACAAGGGAAATACCGTGATGACAAAGACCCCGTTCATTGTGGGGAGCTTTTTATATAGGAAGGGGGAAACACGAGGGAAGGAAGTTGGCTTAATTATATATATATTAATCATTTTAATGACTTCTGATACACCTTACCTGATATCTGATACACGGTAGATAGTAAATTTTAATTATCGTCATATTTTATTGTTGTTGTCTTATGGTTCTAGGTAAAAGGATACGCTTAAAAAATAATTGTTTAAGGTTAGAGTTACGAGACGAATAAAAATCTCTTGTTCATTATGTAAGGTGATGCTTAGTGTTGGTAAATTAAGAGTTATATTGTAGGCGGATTAAAGATCTAGGTTGTATTAGCGTTTGAATACATTAAACTACCAACAACAACAACCACAACGATGCTTAAAAACCCTGGCCGTTGTATCACTCAATTACAATCATACAACAATAGCTAAACTGTCAAGTTACCTATATGTTTTCACGTAACGTATTTAGGTAACTGAGGAGATATGTTATTTTTTTATTATCATCTTTTATAATTTCTTCTCTTTCTTCTTTTACTTTTTCTTAGTATTTTTTTTTATAAGGGTAGAGGCTGGTGGGTGACTGACTGCTTCTTAGTGCCCTTTATCGTCTTGGTGGAAGTCTTAACAGTTGTCACTATGAGGAACATATTTACCCGTGTGTCTGTGTGGCCGTCTTGTCTGGTCTGTTTGTCTTGTTTTGTCTGGTCTGGTCTGGTCTGGTCTGGTATAAAATTTTCTCTCTCTCTCTCGTTCAACTTAAAGGTTCTCAGATACCTTTAGGTTCTCGTAACTAAGATATATTATCATCCAGCAGATTACATTTTTTCCTCCTAGATTCTTTCTGTTCAGGTATTAGAATTCTTGGAATCCTCAATTAATCTGTTCCAATTTTTTTTTTACTCGGGCTTTCCGGGACAAGAGAATTAAAAGGGATGTAGAGGAAATAAATTTGTTTCCCTCTTGTGATGCTTCGTCCATCTCTCTCACTTGTTTCTCACGGTCACTGGCGGTGGTGGAAGGTCTCAGTAGCTTCAGGTAAATGGATATGGAATTTTATTTTATTTATTTTTATTAATTTTGATTGTTTTTTAATGAATTGCTGTAACTTGAGAATATGAGTCTCTGAGTATAATGGAGTATTTGTTTATGTAATGTTTTTTGTATTGTATTTTGCTTCATAATGGTCTTGGAGTTGTGTACCTGCCGGGGTATAGATATGATAGGTTCCGTTTATGAAATTACCACAGTTCATTTTGAGCAATTCGTGAAATAGATTCCCAAACTAAACTAACCCAACCTAACCTAACCTAAAGTAAACTAATATAACCCAGATTACCCTAACCAAACTTAACCCAACCCAACGTAATCTCACTTAACCTAGATTACGTTAGGAAAGATCAATTTGCCTAGTTCGTAAAATGGGTTCGTATAACGTAACATTTACTCCGTTACCACATCGCTGTTTATCACACGTCAGCCAGGTGAGGTTAAAGTTAATAGTGATTAATTAAAGACAGTGTGAGATAGTGGTGTATATTTCGTCTAGTTTGTCTGTACATTAACTACAATAAAAGGTGCATTATGGCATTTAGTAGATGTTATGTCGAGTGATTGTAGACAAAGGCTGGAGGAAATTTAAAGTAAAATTTGTCAAATTCCACAGAACTGTCTCTTATCTTTCCTCCAGTGTTATGTAATAGAAATTATTGTATTAACTTATTAAATGTATTTAAAATATTAACAAAAGTGAACATAAACATTGAGTATTCTTATGTTTATAATGTTTATTATCATCACCTGTTAGCTACACCTTGAACACCTGTAATTAATCACTTCATTAAGGTGGAAAAGCCTCATAAATACTGTTGCCAGGTGTTAGGTCGTTAATTGGCCGGTGGTGGATAAAGCATCTACCGTTGTCATGGTGACTGGCGAATTTTTTGGGGGGTTAGGACTTGATTTTGATTGGTTAGACCTGTACCGACTGGCCAGCAGCTTTCCTGATTGGATGTTTCTGAAAAATACTTTGAGGAGGAGGTAGTCTGTCATTCTGGTCTTGCACTTATCCTGATCAAGTATTTGTGTGTGTATGTATGTGTATGTGTGTGGCCTGTGGGTGTAAGTGCGTAGTTGGCTGTGTGTGCGTGTGTGTGTGTGTGTATGTAACTGCGTATGTTTATGTAAGCATGAGCGTGTTTATGTGCGTGCGTGTTCGTGTATATCAGGGAATGTTGTATAGCTGTTTAGTGTATTAGTCTTTCTTGTGTTTTTATGCGTTTACCCGTGTGGGTTGTGTGTATATATACTTCAAATTTATCATTTATGTAAAATACGAGCCATCTGCAGCTGGTGGAGAGATGGCAGTCTTACAGTTCCCCAGCGAGGATTGACTTGGTAAAGATTATTAGAGTTACATACGAGTATATTAAAAAAAATCACAGACTATATCTGTGTTATCTAATAATACCTGGACATCAAAAACAAAAACAAAAAAAACAAAGAAAAAAGATTAGGCCTACAAGGATTTTAAAAGATTTGAATGATAAAATCTGGGTATTGTCTTTTGATATTTTGGTATAATTGAACTTATAAACCTAAGAAGAATATGGTGTGAAACTAACCTGTGTTATTATGACAGTGAACTAGAGGTGATTTTGTTTTACTTTGACCAGTTTTCACAGACCTGGAATTTCATGACGTAAGCTTTTGTTGACCTTATGTCTGTGTTGTTCATGTAACATGGTGAACGTTTTTGTATACTGATGATCACAATGTTATATGGCATCACGAAAATTGTGACCAAGTCCCAGGTTGCTGATCTGAGTTTCTGCCTCATTTACACACAATTGCAGGGTCTCAATTGTTTCTCTTACTTTGACAACATTGTTTTTTCATTTTTGTATTTCTTTATGGTTCTTTATTATTATTATTATTATTATTATTATTATTATAATTATTATTATTATTATTATTATTATTATTATTATTATTATATTTCGCCCCCCAGGCCTCCATGTGGGTGAGTGACCTGTGCCCGGGCAGGGCTGGAATATTCTGACTGTAACATGATTTACCTACACAAGTGAATATTATAAGGCGTTAAGTGTCGTGGAGGGTGGAAGTTTATCATTCAATTTTCAGGTCACAGGGTCAGGGGAGGTCACAAGGTCAGGGGGAGATCACAAGGTCAGGGAAGGTCACAGGGTCAGGGGTCAAGGTCATTGGTATACATTCAGACACTCGTGTATTTTATGGCCGCATTTATAAATCTGAACTACAGGTAGATAACAGATGATTGGAGATGTAGTGGTGTAAGATAAGTGTTATCAAGAGCAGTAATGTGTTGTCGAGGACCACCCCCTTATCACTCGACCTGCATCTCGTCACACTCTCTTGATCATTCTAGGGTCACACGGCTGTAGAGTGGGAGTACAAACCCTTAACTGCGTATTAAAAGGTTTTATAATAAATATCTTTACTGTGCTAGAATAAGGATCATTTATATTCTCGTTATTTGGCTTCTGAATTTTTTAAGTGGACGAGGTAGGCTAGGTGGCGTGTGTTTCAGCTTTATTCACCCTTTACCTTCCTCCGTCGGTCATTATTTTGATAAAAGTTTTTATCCTCCGCGTAATTAATTTTCTTTTATACTCGGCACTAAAGCGCGTTCATGGTAACAGAAACTCGGGTCGAAAGAATTCGCTGATAAAATATTCTGTCATGATCCAGTACCTTTTGGTGTAAGATAAATTTCATTCTTAAGAGTGAGTTTGTGTCCCCCTGGTCTGGTGAAAGCATCACTTAACCCCAGAGTCATCACACAACCACCTCGGTCACTCTCTCCAAGAAATGACTTACCCTGGGGATGTGCGGGATATGCGGCCGCTGATTCATATTCACTCTGCGGCCAAGCGATGATTAACTAGTCTGGCTACCAGGGGCGCTGTTACTCTTAGTATGTCACCACCACCACTTGGGGCGCTGCAGCTGTCTAGTTAGGTCACCACCAGAGGCGCTGCGACTTTTTCCGTTCTTTGAGTTCCCATTTTTCATTCGAGATCAGGTAATGTGAGTGGACACCCGAGGGGTAAGCCGCAGGCGGGAGGACAGTATACAGAAGACCTGCTACTTGTGGAAAGTTTGGCTGGAGATTAATGTTAGGGAGTTGCCTTTCTCAACCTGGTATCTTGTCCTCCTTCGTTCCTTTCCTTCCTCCTTGTTTGTCTATTTGTTTTTTCTGTATGAATAGACACTTTATCTATCTACTCCTTCATTTACGAATATCTTTGTTTTCTTCCTCCTCCCTTCTCCTTCCTCCTCTTCTTTCTTTCCTCCTCCTCTTTTTTTCTTCCTCCACCTCCTCCTCCTCCTTCTCCTTTCACCTCCTCCTCCCTCCTCCTCCTTTCTCCCCCTCCTTTCTCCTCCTCCCCCTCCACCTCTCCCACCAACCTTCCCTCTCCTCCCCCACACTGCCCGGGGACGACCTCAGCAATGCGAGATATATGTTGGGTATTCGTCCTCACATAGATAGAAAATTTCAATAGGCTCAGACAACTTTACCCCTGCCCTTCAACCCTCCTCCTCCCCCCTCCAACCCTCTCCAACCCCCTCCAACCCCTCAACCTCTCCACTCCCCACACTCCTCTGTTGTTGATTCGTAGGTGGAAGGGGGTGTCGTGTAGTTGTAAACTTGAAGATAGGGGGATAGGAAGGGATAGGGGGATGGTATCATAATGGTTGTAATAATAGGTCGTAGAAAATAGAATAGAAAGAAAGAGAGTTTAGTGTTTTCTTAAAGGAATATTAAGACGTACACTCGCAACAAAAAGTATCGGTGCATACTGTAGTGTGAACAATTTGAGACCAGTGACGATAGGTATTGGGAAAGGCGAGTTGTTCCAGTTGATGTATGGAGATATATTTCGTCTGTCTCATTCCACATGTTTCGAATCTCACAAATATCAATATAGAAGCACCCACATATTGATCCGTTTCGTAATGTCATTGTATACTGATCATTGTGTAATCTAAATTTAATACTTTACGGGCCCTTTGATAATAATTTCCGGTAGGTAGTGGCTTATTTACCAATTGTTCACCCCCGTCTGTGACGCCGAACCCTTCGTTATGTAGGGCAATAATAGCTCCTCGCGTTCCCTCTGAGGTTTCCATGTCGTCTGGCATGTGTAGATCTCTACTGCTTCATATTGCCTCTGTTTTATACCCACGTTCACCGAGACCGAACCCTCGCTCATCATTCAGTCGACACAAAGCAACAATCCGAAAAGAGGAAATAAACACACTGATTGTCAGCCATCTGGCAACACCTAGTGGAGGGGGAGGGGTTATGAGGATACACTTACCAACCTTCCCGACATATCACAGTGTATACGTATCGTGTCGGAAGTCGTCGATCTCACCCTGCACCGATACTTTTTGGTGCGAGTGTACCTGTGTAGTTATTAGTAAACAAAGTTATTATGATGTACAGTTCCTGGTTAGGTTAGGTTTGGTTTGGTGATTAAGAAATTATTGTTATTTACTATGGCGGATTGTAAAATAATTAGGCTATGGGAATTATCACCAAAAATAATTGTAGAATAGATTAGTTACTGGCATATCCAATAATGGCGGATTATAGAATGATTAGTCAGTTGAATGGCTAATCATACAATAACGTGTACGCTAATAATAGACACAAACATTTATATGATACAACCCACTAAAACTGTCTTACCCAACCCAAATTGCTTCGTAAATGAGGGATAAAATTGGTGTTGAAATTACCCTATGACTCTACCATTTGCTTTTTCTCTGCGAGGTAAAGAGATGAATTATTCCCATTATGCCATGAGAATCCATAGTCGAGCTTCTTACCACCATCAAAGGGCCGCATTATTGCTAGGTTAATTAAGCCATAAATACCCTGAAAACTTATAAATATGCCGTTCATTACACTTGGTAAACATGACTATATTGATGGATAGATAGATAGATAGATAGATAGATAGAGAGATTAGATAGATAGACTTTTTTTTAAATAGAAGAAAAATACAAATAACGGGACACAAAGCAGATAGAGAGATGAATACTACTTCCATCATTGTGACCTTACATGAATATTAAATCTATTCTCCTTTGATCGTTTACACACCAAAAATATATATCTAGCTTAACTCCATATACGATTTAAATTGTCCCAAAATACAACATATAGAGTATTTATATATTTTGGGGGGACTTTTTTTTTACAATATAGAAACCAAGAAATACCTGTTTGACTTATCGTGTTATTTGATTGGTAGATAAACAAGAAGGGGGCAGAGCTCTTGAATGATGTCTAATGTGTTTTAAAGGAGAATTTTTTTTTAAAGATTTTGAGGATGATGTGTGGATGATGATTTAACCCTTGGAGGCTTATATATCTTTAAAGTATCGTCCTTAAAGGGTTTTTTTTGGTTTAAAGTCACTCATTCCTCCTCTTCAGAGTCCTTAGGGACTTATAAATCAGTCATCCATCGTCCTTAAAGGCTTAAAACTTAAACCATTGTCTTCAGAGGGTTAAGACTGGCAACAAAAATCCCATGTGGAATTTAATATTGTTCGGAAAATATGTGTGTGTGTGTGTGTGTGTGTGTGTGTGTGTGTGTGTGTGTGTGTGTGTCAAAGTGAGAAAGACAGACAAACAGAAGACAGAAAGCCGTCCCTGAATACGTCTGCTTATTATCAGTGTTTCAAGGAGGTGGGGAGAGTGGCAGGAGTGGACGGATCAAATAATTGAGAGAGAGAGAGAGAGAGAGAGAGAGAGAGGACATGTTAAAGTTATCTTACCTTGACAACCATTGTAATAATTCTTAAGTCAAAACAAACACATGCCCTTCATTAACTAATATTTAAATAACAAAACAAAACAAACGTGTAAATCAAATAAACCAAATACAATGTAATAAACAAACACGTGGAATAATTAACTGAAAATGAAAAAAAAAATAATGATAGAAGATTTTAAATGAATAATTGAAAAGATGTAAATTGAAATGTATTTATGACGAGAGCGATGGTGATTATGTCAACAGCTGTAATCATGCCAACAGCTGTAATCATGCTAACAGCTGTAATCATGCCTACAGCTGTAATCATGCCTGTACTCGTGCCAACACCTGTAATCATGCCAACAGCTGTACTCGTGCCAACACCTGTAATCATGCCAACAGCTGTAATCATGCCAACAGCTGAAATTATAATCATGCCTAAACAATAATTATACCAAGCCTTATATATGAGAGGATTTGCAGATCATTTAAATGGTCAGTAATTGTGGGAGCCGAGGAGGGTCTGTCTCTGTCTGTCTGTCTGTCTGTCTGTCTGTCTTATTTTTATCAACTTTTTGTTCTTGATTGCTAATGAGAGAGGATGGAATGATGAGGAATAGGTGAGAGAGGAAGGAATAATAATGGGAAATAGTGAGAGAGGAAGGGTTGATAAAGAGGAATAGTGAGAGAGGAAGGGTTGATAAAGAGGAATAGTGAGAAAAGAAGGAATAATAATGGGAAATAGTGACAGAGGAAGGGTTGAGAGAGGATGGAATGATGAGGAATAGGTGAGAGAGGAAGGAATAATAATGGGAAATAGTGAGAGAGGAAGGGTTGATAAAGAGGAATAGTGAGAGAGGAAGGGTTGATAAAGAGGAATAGTGAGAAAAGAAGGAATAATAATGGGAAATAGTGACAGAGGAAGGGTTGATAATGAGGAATAGTGAGAGAAGAGATAATAATCAATAGCAAATGGTGAAAATCAGACAACAAAGAAATCTGGTGGTTTTCTGGATTGTGAAGTTGTATTAATTAGATACCTCTATTTAAAGCTGAGCCAATGAGCGGCCGGTACTGCTCAGCCAATCACAAGCTACTCGGCACTTCTCAGCCAATCACAAGCTACTCGGCACTTCTCAGCCAATCACAAGCTAATCGGCACTTCTCAGCCAATCACAAGCTACTCCTGACGTTACATGACCTTAGATACGCTTGTTTGTTTACCCCAGCCAATCAGAAGCTGCTCGTGAACCATCAGTATATAAAACTCTTTGTTATTTGTAAGGTCAAGATGAAAGAACCTCGGAATGGGGGGGTGGGGGGGGGGGAATCTCCAGGTATATTTGTGTTATTGATCTACAGGTCTGAGGGTTGGACACCACGGCCCACCACTCCCCAAATAAATTTCGGGACTCCTTAACCTTATACCCCTGACTATCAACATCTCTGGGACGATCCATTACTCTTTACTACCGTGTTGTCGTGTTGACCGAATGACTTCTTTAGGGTAATAATTTTATCTTCAATTCTATAGTCGAAGTATATATTTTTTTCTTCAGATATTCCCAAATTGTCTCTCGTTTCTTTCGCCACTCATAATTCTTATCCTTCCTTAGGCACCAGAAGACTATTAGCTAGAGACTTTGAGTTGAAAGAGTTTGATGATATGTAAATCCCTTGAATACAGATGGGAGGAACTATTGGTGCTCTCTTCCTCGTCTCTCTCTCGGGAAGTATTGTGGTGACAGTCGAGGCAGCAGGTGACGTAAAGTGTGTCCCGTCTTCTGGAGGTCTTCCCGCAACATCCAATCTCAAGAAATCAATGATGCGGGAGTAAAATCCACCAACTCAATTTTCCTGAGTTGTAATACCGTAATGTGATAGGTTAGGTTAAGTTAAGTTAGACTTTCCTGGACTAGCTTCCTCATTATCGATGTTATTTGTTCTCTTTTCTCTCAAACTTTGGACGCTGATGACGATAAGATTAATACCTGATGAGCCTGTTAAGATAATCTCTCAAAAAATCATACCATATCAGTAAATCACCTCACTCCCTCTCGTCTTGATTTGGAGACTATAATATTGCGTTAAGACAGTGAGACTCTGAGAAGTATTGGTAGGAGATGTTGTGTGGTGAAGTAACTCGGTGTTTTGATATACCTTGTAGATAATAAGAGAATTTGATTTAACTCCTGTGGATTATTTGGAAATGTATATGTGATATGCAGCAGTTCATTAAACCTCCTCTCCTCCCAACCCTCAAAGTCCACTCTCAAGATAAGAGCCTTATTGAGACCCTGACTCACCGCTAGCCATCCTGGTCTCCCCATATGACCAGGATTCTACTGGTCAGTGTTGTGATGAAGACCTAAACCATCGTCCCTCACGTATTTCAGTGTTATATTCTCTTCCCCTCTGCTTTTAATCAACAGTCTGATGGAACACCACACACGAGCGCCAGCCTCCCTCTGAGCCTTAGTAATAGCTGAATTTTGTCTGTGCTCAAGTATTTTCTCATATAACCTGCAGCTGAATTTCAACGCTGCCTGTATGTCCCGTCATATGCCCATATTCGAGAGATTGGTGACATGTATACAAGCATTTCCTAAATGTTCCCATTAATTCATCATACTCACAGGGTTGAGGCATCATACTAAAGAGGTGAAGTCATCATACTCAAGGGGTTAAGTCATCCTACTCAAGGGGTTAAATAATATTGACTTTACGAAAGACTGAATCCTGTAAATGTTGTGTTTTGTTGTGTAAATTCCGGGTAATTAAAGCGAGCTCACCTGAACTGACCCACTCATTGTTTTTGTTGTGTGAGAGTCACCGGGTAGCTGATGCTTGGTCTTGTGGTTCAGTTCCTGGCACAAGGTTTTCTTTTATCTCGTATTAGGAAAATTACTTGTGTTAGTTAAACTCTCAACACCTGTAATCTTACCAGTATTAAGTGTACCCGTAGTTTGTCAACTGTACTCACTATAGTTTGTCTTACAGATTAATGGGAAGTGGAGGCAAGTTAAGGGGGTCATGAAGAGTTAAGGGGGTCGTGGAGGCAAGTTAAGGGGGGCATGAAGAGTTAAGGGGGTCGTGGAGGCAGGTTAAGGGGGTCGTGAAGACAAGTTAAGGTGTTTGAGGAGACAAGGGGGTCGCGCGGTGGCCAACTTTACTGAGCCTAACAGAATTACAACTTGGAGGTTCTTGTCAGTAGGAGGCCTAAGTAACTCCCCCAGACGGTGACGTTGTGCGCCGTAAGCTACAGAAGTTCCATGAAGTTACTTGGTGTTTTGGTCTTTTAATCTCTCTGGCGATTTAGTGTTGTGGGTGGTGGTGTTTGGGTGAGAAGAGTCTTGTGAGGGAGAGGGAGGAAGATGGAGAGAGAGAGGAGGAGGATGTGGACGGGGATGGGGAGGAAGATGGGGAAGATAATGAGGAGAAAGACGGGGAGAAAAATGAGGAAGAGGTGGAAGATGAGTAAGAGGAAAACAAGTAGCAGGGAGATGATGAAGAGGAGGAGACAGAAGATAAAAAGGGAATGATGAAGAGAAAGAGGAGGAGAAGGAAGCAGAAGGGAGTAAGGACGAAATTGGCAAAATGAGGCAGAAATTTGGGGTAAAAAAAAAGACTAGAAAAAAGTGAAGCTAAAACCCAGGTTGAAACAAATAGAGTAAAAAAGTCGGGCAATAAAGTGGGACGAAAAGGAAGGGGGGAAGACGTGAGGGTACAAAATAGGGTGAAAAGGAGAAACGATAAAATTGGGCTGAAAAAGAATAAGGAATGAAAGAAGTGTACACGTGTCTTGTGGGATGAGGCATATTGGATGACGGCAGTGTGTGTGTGTGTGTGTGTGTGTGTGTGTGTTCAGGGAGGAGAGATTCAGGGCGGAGGTGCAAGGAGGAGGAGGAGGAGGTGGTGGGGGAGCCAATCTTCATCACTCCTAACAAAATTATAACTTTACATGGAATTGTATCCCTCGCTGGGGAAGTTTTGATCACATTTCGAAAAAACTTCATGTTACCGTTTCTCTTCCCTTAGCTCATTCTGGTGCAGTATCACACTCTCTGATGGTTGTGTAAGGAAGGAAGGAAGGAAGGGTGAGAGTAATGGGAATACGATGTTATATAGATTGATATATGTATAAATAAATTAGCAGATAGATGAATAAATACATAGAGAGAGAGAGAGATTGATCATTAAATTAATAGTTAACTAAATAAACAGTTGGGCAGTATTAAAAAACGCTGAATGAATTGAATTATACCAATACACCACTAAGACCTATTTAATACACTATGCACCACAGTAAATGGAATTACCGGACAGCTGCTGCACCATTAGTCGACAGAGCATGTGGATTATTTTGGCAAATTACCACGTGAAACACAAATTGGTTTTATACACTTTGTGGTTAATTACAACTGGGTGTCGTCCCTCCTAAATTGGTGACATAGTGGGGGTGGCGTGGGAAGGGGAGAGGGTTGGGGTGGGGAGAGGTGGGGAGTGGGGTGTGTTTAGCATATATACTGTACTCTTGCAATTAGGTGATGACACACAGAGTAAAATTAGGTTAATAGAGTGACGGTGTTAGGGCAGAGTCAACACCAGGATGAGATGGTGATGGCGATAGTGGTGATGGTGATAGTGGTGATGGTGATGGTGATAGTGATAGTGATGTACTGTGTTCCCTACTATGCATACATATATACATGAGTGTACGTAAACAAACATAGGCTTTAGTGGTACAAATTACTTCATGTACAGTATCACACACCCACACACACAGAGCAGAGGTGGTGGGTGACAGTGTGACCTTTACTGGGGTGAGTAGTTAGTGAGGGAGTGGGAGGCGGATGAGGTGGTCATTAGCGCACACGATGGCGACTCAACAACGACACTCGTATGACGTACCTTACACACACACACACACACACACACACACACACACACACACACACACATACAGTTCATACACCAGAAGGTCATGGCCAGACTGACAATATAAATGGATGGGTCAGGCTAGTGGATGACACCTTCTGTTAGTTGTGTGGCTGATGGCTTGTTGTAGCTCCGAGGCATGAGAGAGGGAGGGAAGGAGGGGGGGCGGGGGGTAGTAAAGAAAGAAGGAAGGAGGGACGGAAGGAGGAAGGGTAGTAGGGAGGGAGAGAGAGTGGGAAGGAGGATGTGTACAGGCGACCAGAACAAAGTTTATGAATCGTAGCCTTATTAGATATTCGTGATTTGTCTTAGTTCTATCATTATTATCCACTTAACTTACTTATAACCTCCATTACCTGTCTTGTCTCCTATTAACACAAACTTAGACTGTCACCTGTATTATGCCTCTTCGTGGTTAAACTTAAGAATTTATAATAAAAAAATTCAAGAGACGACGTTATGAATATGGATGATCAGGTAATTTGCCTTGAAGTTCTGAAAGTCAGGTGAGGAAATCAGAGTTGGATTCAGACAAGATCTTGATTACTTGGTCTTAGAATTCTGGCCCCTCGCTCCTCCTCGCTCCTCCTCGCACCTCCTCGCACCTCCTCGCACCTCCTTCCTCTGTCAACAACCTCTAAAATTTCCGCCGTTCAATCATAATATATTTTCTTTTCCTGTCCTTCCCCTTCGTCTCACTCCTTTTACTCAGAATTCACAATGAGGTCTGCATCACCCTGCTCGACTCTCCTCCTCCACTGGGCTATAAATCAACTGGACTCGGTGGTAGGCGGAGGAGCTGAAGCAGGCGCGGTCACACTAGCCTGATCCGTTAATCAAAATCGTTGGAACGGTTTCATCAACAGGCAATAAATTGGTGATTTCGTCGACTCGGTGATCACACACGTAAAAGATGAATCGTATAGATTTCCTGAACCTTTTACAACCAAAACAAGCAATGGCATCCACGTATGTAACTGCAGCGGCTATCACTTAATAACATACGCAGTTCAATTAAAGAAGAGACGGCAAGAGTGTGTACCATAATCTAATGTAAGAAATTTATATGGATACCTACGAGAGATATCAATGGGACAAATCTATGTTTATTACACTACCGACACTAATTACACCTGCCTTAAATATCAATACCTGTACTACCTTTCCTCATTTCCTCGGTAAACAGTGAGAGGTTTATTATGTTGACTAATTATCTATATTCAACCTTTCGTTCACTATCTTCACTACTGCACCGCATCTGTTATTCTCTCTTGATTAAACTGACGGGAGTAACATGTTGACTTGTGTAGGTAGATGAAGGTAGGTTAGGTTAGGTTAGGTTAGGTTAGGTTAGGTTAGGTTAGGTTAGAAGTAGGTCGAGTCTCATTAACGCCAGGTATCAGATTGTCTGTGAATAATGAGTTGCCTGCTCCTGTTATTTAGCACCTGTAATATACACCTGTGCACCTGCCCTTGAACTCCTTGCCACCATTCACGTCTTCATTAAATCCTGATCACTCAAATTAATTATCGCTTCCCGCTCCTTATTCTCTACCATTGTTCTATACTTGTTACTCTCTCCCTTCCTTTTTCTTACGTTTCTCCATTCTTTACTTCTTCATTTCATTCTCATTGTTGTCTTTTAATTCCTTCCTTTCTTCCTGCCTTCCTTCCTTCCTTCCTTCGACTTTTTCTTCCTTCTTCGTCACTAGTTTTTATTTTCCCTTCCTTCTGCATTTCCTTCTTGGAACTGAAGGAAAACGGTTCTGGTAAAGATTTCACTTGTCAGACTTGATGCCTTGAGGGATGTTGATGTCGTTTTAAAGTGTTTACAATATTGAGAGAGAGAGAGAGAGAGAGAGAGAGAGAGAGAGAGACGCCACAAACGAACTTTTTTTTATGGCAAAGCGAACCTCAACACACACACACACACGAGAGGCTGGCATTATTAGCAACAAGGGGAGGTGTGTTGACGTGACTAAAGTTGGGATGTGTGGCTCACCAAGGCGGAAAAGGCTATAGGGATTTCGTCTACCTGTTTTTTCATCGCTATTTTTCGTCCATAGAGAAAGGTGTATTTTGATGGAAGCCGAGTGGGGGGGAGGGGGGTTAAGTTAGGAGAGTGGGAGGGAGTTTAGGTTTAGGGAGAGGTAGAATAATGGAGAGGGAGGATCGTGTGGGAGGGATTAAGTTGGGTGAGTGGGAGGGTGTTTGGGTGAGCTGATGCGAGAGGTTGGTGGATGGAGTGGGGTGAAGAGTGTGGGTGAGATTTGAAGGGTGGGGAGGGGAGGGGGCGTTAGTAAGATGATGTGGATTGGGGAGAGTAAGGGATAAGTGTGGATGGAGGTTTGGGTGACGTTTGAGGAAGGTTAGGAGGATAGGGATGGGCTAGGTAGAGTGGGAGGTTGTACTTGTGTGTGTAGGGGAATGTGTGTGTGTGCGCGTGGGAGAGAGAGTGTGTGTGTGTGGGAGAGTGAATGTACAGTATGCCTGACCTGTATCAATTATCACCAACTCATCAGTAACAGAAATAACAAAGTAAATGATTATCTTTCGTTTGTTTACCCGAGGAAGATACGACCAAATTCTGTTGGTGTCCTTGTGGAGTGTAAGCGACCATGTTATTGATGTTCTACTTATGTGTGGAGTCTTAAGTGGTCTAAGATTTAAACGAGCCATTAAACTGCTCTTCAAAAGCTAATTAAAAGGTGATTAAAGCTGTGGTGATATTCCAAAAAAACAATTAATTGAAGGATAATTTTAACGGTATTTAAAAGCGATTTTTTTTCTATTTTTGAGATAGTATTTTTTTTTTACAATTAAACCTCCAAGAAATTAACCCTTTGCTGCCATTAATTTAGATTTTTATTTAGAATCTCAATATACTTTAGGTAGGTAGACTAGTCGAATATTAATCACCCTTGAGATACTTTTACCTGTATTACCTGCAATCAAACACTAATTACTCCCTCTCGTTTTTTGATGAAGCTTAATTCTGTTGTTGTTTTTTTCGTCTGTTAGTCTGGTGTTATTAAGCTCGTTAAACATGTTAATCTTCACCTCCACGGTTGAAAATATTCTCACAAAAATATGCAATTTATTTATTCACATATTTGTTCTTGTTACAGATTCTTAATATACTGTAGTTTCTTCTTCAACTTTTTTAATAACAAACAATAATACAAACACAAAACAACAACAACAATAACAAATGGTAAAAGAAACATCATTAATCACAGTAACACAAACACATTAACGGTAACACACAGTAACACACAGTAGCACAAACACAGCAACGAATAAAAACCAACAAACATATAACTAACAACAGACAAGGTAGCAACAGGGCAGGTAGCAGCAGCAGCAGGTTGGTATGTGTGTCTTCTCTCATTAACGCCAGGTCGATAAGGAACAACTTACCTTATGAGAGAGAGAGAGAGAGAGAGAGAGAGGGAGAGAGAGAGAGAGAGAGAGGGAGAGAGAGAGAGAGAGAGAGAGAGAGACTGACTCTGTTTTGTGTGGTTGGGTATTTTTGCGTTTCTTTGTTTTGCGTTTGTGGGTTTTTCTTTTAAGTGTGTATTATTCTGACGTGTTTCCCGTTTCCAAAATTTAGTCTTGATTTCCTCCACCCAGACTAATGAAGGCATCACCAGTAGGTCACATACAATATATAGAAACACATGGAAATGTTCACTAGGTTCACTTTAATGACTAAAGTTTGTAGCAGACGAGGAAACATTTCAAGGAACTGACGTGATGTTACTACTACTCTTAAAGCGATGTTTTGATAGGTTGTCAGCATTCGGTCTGTCTGTCTGTCTCTGTCTGTCTGTCAATCATAACAGATGTCGTCTCTCTTGTCTCAACAGGTAAGGCCAAGGTTGCTACCACTAAGTGAAAATACCTTCCCTTAATTAACAACGTTGTAACAGTGAAAGAATATATTTAAATTATAAATATATTCACTATTTTCACCTCTGTGTTAAACCAAACACTAAGTATACCCTCTAAAAGACCCAATTAGACTCAGTGGGTAGTTAAACAATTTTCTCCATTTCGAGTATCATTTCTTAGACAATCTTCAACATGGAAAAATTCTCAAATATTATTCATAGCAGTACAAAGGATGGCGCTGCATACCTAGACACATCTTCTCACCACTTCATTGTTTTAGTGCTAATGTAAACACCTCTCGTCCCATTTGAGCTCCTACATCGTTGGCGGCTACAAGATATAATTATTCATAACACACATACGTAAATTTCTATGAATATTCAGGTGTGAAAAGATAACTAGGAAATATTTCTGTCGTATCGATATTTGATCCTAAACACTTCAGACAACAAGACGATATAGACGTAAACAAAGACAACAAGCGTGGGTACTGGGGTAAGCGTGGGTGACTGGTGGTGGCGTGGGTGACTGGTGGTGGGGTGGGTGAGTAGGTCATCCGTCTGAGCCATAGCTATTTCGATGTGAATTGGTTACGATTGTAGATAGATAGATAGATAGATAGATAGATAGATAGATGTATGGATGGATGTCGCAAAGGCTGGATTAATTCAGACAGGTATATAGGTATTGACAGGTGCATCCATGGACAGGTATATAGGAAGTCAGATATAATGGAGGAAATTATATACATGGATAACGAGACATATAGGAGGGCATATATAGACGGAGGCAGATATAGGGAGAAGAAATATATATAAGAAGAGATAATTAAGGAAAATGAGATAAGAGAGATAGAATGTGATAACCAAGAGAACTAAGATAAAGAAGAATGATGAAAGGAAGGGGGGGGGGGACGAAACTAAGAAGAAAGGAAGATGGAAGATTAATTGGAATAAGAATATCAAACAATAAGACAAGGAATAATTGATAAGATAAGAGAATTGAAGGAAAGAATAACTCCCAACAAGGAAAATATAACCTAAAGAATAAAGATAAGAAAGAATAAAACCCCAAAAAGAAGAATAATGAAAGAAATACAATAAAGACGGTAAGAGAAAAGGAAGGAAAAACAGGAACGAGAACGAGGAAAGAATAAGGAGGGAAGTGGATGAACTCGTCAGAATTTGCATGTAATTTCCTGTGTCTGGAACCTGGAAGCGACGCCTGGCATGAGAAACTGTTGCCTGGAATTGCGCCGCTGGAAATTCACCAAATTACCCTCAAACATTCTTAGAAAACGAAATGGAAACTTGCCCATCTCTGGAAACGTGGTGGAAATTGACTGACATAATCCCTAATCACTTTGAAAACGGAATGGGGAACTTTATACCTTCGCCTAGGTCTATCCTGGAATAACCCTCAGACATTTGGAAACGGTGTGGACGCGTAACTAGAGCGTTTCATGAGCTACTTATTGATAAAACTGCAAGAGAGTAACTTTAGTTTTTTTTTAACCACGGGAGATTTTGTAGGTGTGTGTAATATTGTGGGAATTTTCTTCATTGTTTGCTATGGAAGCTTTTGTGGGGAAGTGAAAGTTGAGGGAAAGTCGGATAAGTATGCTGTGGAGGTGGTGGTGGTTCTTGTGGGTTATGGGAAAGCTGTCGAGACTCAATGGGGATTTTCTTTGTATTGATGGTAAGCTTCTGTGGAATCCCTACAGTGTTATCTACAGAACTCGTGTGTCTGTCAGAGCTATCATGGATCAGTGTAGCCTGGTGAGAACGAGTGTTTGTGTCAATGTGTCATAAGATAAGAAACGAAAACACAGAATCAGGTAAAAAAAAATTTAATCAAGGAATGACTCTTGGAAGATCAGCTCACTATTGATACAAACTTTTGATTAAACTCGCGGTATCAAGGTAACATAACACAGTCCTCAAGAACGATAGAATTCTCATTGTTTTTTATGTTGTGTCAAATATGATCTTAATATACGATTTTCACATCGAAGGAATTTAATAATATATTTATCTTACCTGGCGACACATTCCGTCTCTTATATATTCTGTTAGGTTAGGTTAGGTTAGGTAAGGTAAGGTTAGGTTAGGTTAGGTTAGGTTAGGTAAGGTTAGGTTAGGTTAGGTTAGGTTAGGTAAGGTTAGGTAGGAGTAAGAAACACGACCATAACAAACACTCGTACTTGTCAACCACACAACACTCATAAGTAAACACCATCACACAGAAACCTAAATATAATCTCATAATTAAAACAACTTCAAACGGACACAAAACAAACGCTAAAAAAAAACCCCACAGACGATAACACCTGTCAACACACTGGCACAAAAACCCTTAACAAAACACCAAAATAAAAACACCGACAGACAAAAAAACGAAAGTAATCTACATAAGAGAAGACAGTGACGAGAGTATAAGGTTGGTTCCTCCTGCGCCTCACCATGTTGCTGTCCAATATACTAAACATTTTTACCTTAGGGGAGACAAAAGATCTCGTTTTACTCGTCGTCTTTCCACTGAATTAATCCTGTCCGGGCGACGCATCTAAGTTGTTTGTGGTGCTGGAAAAAAAATGGGAACCTAATTTACTGCCTTACAATTAGTCTTTTGTTGTTATTTGAATTTATAAGTAGTCATTGTTTTCTATGTAAATAATAAGATGGTTTGTTGTTATCTATGTTCATCCGTCAGTCCGCTCGCCCCTCTCTCCCTCCGTACGAACGCGCTTCAGTCCCGCCAATTATTTTGTCTTCTAAATTACTCACGAAGGTCGACACCAAACAAGTGCCCGTGTCATGTTTATTCACCACGGCGTCTCTTCGTGAGTGGACTTACCCAGAACACACCAAGTGGAGAACGGGGGAAAATTGTTGTCTTCTCTAAATAGATTCTTGGATTAGATGGTGAAGAATGGTGTTTATATTCAGTTATAATGTTATCAATACTTGTTAATTGAACTTACTGCCAGTGGAATCATATGTGTATTATTTTACGCGTCTTTTATGTGTTCTTAAGTTCCTTCTTTATATATTCATATTTTTTTTCCATATATACCAAGTGTTTTTAAAGTTCTTGTTCACATTTAAACTTTATTAAATTTGTGTGTACAGATGGGAGAATCAATCTGTCAATGAAAAATTAAATACATATTTGATAAAGGTTTACCGCATTTACAAAGATTTGAACTTTATTTCAAATTTAAGAAACATGCGTCTGTTCCCTGATAAATAGTAGAAGTCAAAATAAACTCTACGGTATTACTCTGCCATGTTTAACTTACTCTATGACTGTGTAACTTGGAAGATGGAAGTCATATTGAAAGCTAGTAGAAATTTGTGCAATAATTTTACAGTTATTAAACTTTAAAAATGTACACAGACTTTATAAACACACCTTACCTCACACAGCTCTCATCTCTCACAGGTATTTTCCAGGTATCTCTCTATGGTGTGATGGCGTGAGCGATAATATCAATGGTTTAAGCCGATCATGTTTCTCAATTTCTAAATAATAATAATATTGCATTTTAATAATAAACGTATTTTTTTCTTCTAGGGACGAGGAGTAACGCGGTGTAAGGGCGAGACAGTAGAGTGAAAAGTGTTAAATCGTTTGCGTACAGAAAAGACTAAATACGTGTTCCTTCTGGATTACCATTAACATCCTGGCTACATAATCTAGGTATGTATCAGTTGATTAAATTTAATTACCATATGTTAGCCCAGGTGAGGGATATACCTGTATTATATGAATGTTTATATACGGATTTTGTTTTATAGGGGTGAATCTATACAATGATATGTGGCGTATTGTTTACCAGGTGAGGATATATAAGAGGCACTCAGGGTGGAGGGCCGTAGGGGGAGCTTTTACCTGTGTCTTGTATGGGTGAGAGGGTGAAGTGCCTCTCTTCACTGCCTCTTTATTCTGTCCAAGTCTTCTACCAACTCTCCAGCTCCGCCCTTAGTCTTTCCATCCTCCACTATCCTTCATCCATACTCTACCTTTCCACCATTATTCTTTCCTCCACCTTCCTTCCGCCCTTCCTTCGCTATCCTCCACCATCCTTCACCGCCCCACCACCCCTCACCGCCCCACCACCCCTCCACCAACTACCATTCTCCACAAGCCTCTTATAATATTCTTGAGGTGAACCAAAATCAAACAAAGTAAATGAACCGACTTAACATTATGAGTTTTTAATCATGGCTTTTACCCCTAGGGCTTTATTATTTACTTTGTGGTGGATAAATATTTTAATAATTTTCCTCGTTGAAGCTGAGGAAAATTACCCTCAAACTCGTTCCTTTAACTTAACAAGAACGACATTGAAGGAACAAGTCCGTTTAATACTCGTTCATGTATCCTGTAATAAAATGTTACTGAAATTTAATGAGTAAGAGTAATCGATGTACAGATTTTAATAAGTCTCCCGTCTCTGAGTTGACAGGTAATTAGTCTCAGGTGATGTATAATGCTCCTCTGACGTTAGTATACAGGTGATGTCATGTTTTGTGTGTTGGTTTGTCTGTAAGTACGAGACATGTTGACTGTTTGGGTTCACCTCCTCCAATAACTTCCCTTCTATCTTAACTCAATAATTCCTACTTGACGCAATGTTATATGTCAACACAACCTGATCAACAAACTCTAATCCAATCAGATCACCTGAATTAACTTAAACCAACTTGATTTTTAACCTCTTGGAGTATTTATTCACTACTTATACAATACAAAACCTTAAATAGAACTACAATAGAGGAGCTTATTAGATGGTGTCCTCAGAAATAATAACAACAATAAAAGGACGAACTCAGACTCTTATGAAATTATCCCCTTAAGCAATAACGTGCGGTTAGGTGACTTTACGAAGATACGAAAAATGAAGTTGATTGCCGCTTGGATACGTTTATCGGGTTATCGGGTTTTTTTTCCCCTACAGGCAGGAGAGAAGGAGGGAGGGTGTGGGAGGAGAGAAGGAGAGAAGGGTGTGGGAGGGGAGAGAGAGAAGGGTGTGGAAGGGGAGAGAGAGAGAGAAGGATATGGCGTGGCAGGTGAGCGGGAGATAAGAGCGTGGGAAGAGGGAGTGGGAGAGAAGAGCGTAGGAGGAGAGAGTGGGATATAAGAGCGTGGGAAGAAATAGAGAAAGAACGAAGTGTAAGACGAGAGAGAGAGAGTGAGTGCGACGTTCTGGTCCTTCCTGCCAGAACGCTGATGGCTTACACGTATTCCTTAATCACCTTAACGAATCATTCTGAAAGACAATGGCGTTTGAGGCGAGTAGAACCAACTTTTCCCTGGCGATTTTCTTTTCATTCAAACTTTATATATGTCATAACTACTTTCCCCTTGGGTAGTATGAAAACTATTTGGAATTTGATCTTAAGCAGTTCATGAAGTTTATTCTGTGCTGTGTAAATTTAAACAGTAAATTGAAATATACAGCAAGTTAACGTAGGTGTGTATAATTCTTAGTGGGATACGAATAAAATACTCTTACATAATCTGTGTACAGTATGCACATTAATTTTACCTGTGTTTAAGAAGCTGCGACGCTGGAGTTAGTTTAGGTTAGGTTAGGTTAGGTTAGGTTAGGTTAGGTTAGGTTAGGTTAGGTTAGGTTAATAGTTGGTCATGACGGACAAACCCCTGTATGGACGCAGCCTTAAGGTCTAATTTGATACTGTACATAATGATAAAAGAGTACTTCTCAAAAATGCTCGTAATGAGGTTAAGTTTACGTGAACATGATTTAAGTTGACGTAAAGGTAACTTAAATTTACCTGAGGATAACTTATCACGGGGGGTAAATCTAAAGTGTAATCTACTATGCTAGTTTACTCTTCAATGTTAACAGTTGATATAATATGTGTTAACTTTTATTTTTAACGTCCGAGAGGAAACATCCCAGAGCAAAGTGGACGTGTAAAAAGTGTGTGTGTGTGTGTGTGTGTGTTTATCTTGGAAATTACCCTCATGTGCACCACCTCTCGAGGGTAAACATTACACAGTGAAGTAAAAAACGAAAACCTACCTGGAGAACAGAGAACTTTTACAGGTGATTAACAAACAAACTAAATTAATACCTGGTGTAGTAGATTAACTAACGGTAACGTGGTAATGGACATACTGACATACACAGGTTAATGATCACTATTACCTGTATTCGTTAAGGTGTTTCATCAAGTGATATTACCTGGGTTGCCTAATCTTCATGTGTCTCCAGGTAATATACGTCTAATTACATCTTATCTTTGGTTCGTATCAGGTGACTATATTGTACAGGTTAAACAAGGAGTGATTCATGAATATATTTAGCGACGATTCTTATTACAGGGATCAAAAAGGTTAGGGTGACTGTCAATGAAGAGTTAGACTAGACTACATGATTACAAATAAGCTTAGAATGAGTAATAAATAACACAATCAAATTAAATCCAAAGTAGAAATCAGAATAGTGACGCAAGGGTTTGAAAAGGATGGATGAATAATTATTGTACGTGAAAACTGTATAAATGTTTAATAATAAGAGAAGATGTAGGTATAAATTATCTCACTTCACCAGCCAGGATTCTCTCATAACTTTAGAAAATGTCTCCATCAGAATGTTCTTTTGACCTGGTGGGCTTATATGTAGTGGAGAGAGAGAGAGAGAGAGAGAGAGAGAGAGAGAGAGAGAGAGAGAGAGAGAGAGAGAGAGAGAGAGAGAGAGAGAGAGAGAGGGGTATCAGGGAAGTGAGAGGGCTAATATGTTGTGACGAGAGAGAGAGAGAGAGAGAGAGAGAGAGAGAGAGAGAGAGAGAGAGAGAATATCAATAAAATGCTAAACAGCTCGACTTGTGTTCCTCCTGTGATTCTCCTAACTAACCCCTACGTTCTCATAGTGAAGGACGCCCCTGCTGTGACTCCTTCAGGTACCTACAGGAAGGCGGTGATTGAGGCAGCTGTCGTCGTCGTTCTCCTGCTGTGGTAAACGACCCGATAAACTGTCTGTCGGAATGTTTATGTGATCAGGCATACCTTGACTTGACCCAAATATGCAAATAACTTGTGGATGGATTTATTTTTCTCTTACGTTTGTCTTCAGGATCAAGAATTTACTTCAAAGATTGTTTTAATAATGTTACTCTACTTTGGTGCGGTGTGCTAGTGGATACAGCGTAACTAGTTCGATCCCTAGTTCACCCAGCTGTAAATGTTTACCTTACTTTATCGTTTGGGAAGTGAATCCTTTCGGGTGCAGTGCCGGCCATGCTGTCTCCTCGTTTACCGAAGGCTTAGTATACAGTGTGCTGTATCCACACAGTTCCACACAGTTCCTAAAGTGGTCGTGAGACCCACTTTCAATTTAAATAATTTCTTATTCATTCAATCTCAATTTGGCTTTGATTGTACAAGTTAAATTACTTGTTTGAAAGGCATTACAGTTTATGTAAATTCTGATGACGACAAATTCAACGTTGAGGAAAAGTGTTTCATTGACCCGTGATGTTGGCTGGGTCTCGGAAGAAATTTTCCTCTGGTGGATTTCTGTTTAAGTGTGACGTGGTAGCCAAACATGTCGCCGAGTTGGGATAAAACTGTTTATTTTTCAGTGTGAGTTGTCTGTCTGCCACAATGTACAGAGGTTCACGGTGACGTTTGTCTTCTCCGGTCACGTGTGCTAATATGACACACACACACACACACACACACACACACACACACACACACTCAGATGACAACAATCCCACCATCCATGCCCTTGTGATACCCCCCTCCCCCCAGGCAAGAAGGGACTAAGGCAAGAGAACACGATAATTCAATCTGGCTCCTATTTACACCTTGCCATAGAGGTCAATATTGGCTGCTCGTGTGGGGGTGATCAATCCCTGACCTCCTGAATTCCTGGTGTAGCGTTATTGCAATACAGGATGGGCAATAAGTGAAGGAGAAAGGGAAGATTGGGGGAATGGATAAAGGAAGGAAGTATACAGAAGTAAATGAAGGAAGGAAGGAAAGACATATGTGTTATATTCTTTCTTTTTGTTATAAATTATTTTTATTATTTATTATTATTATTGTTGTTGTTGATCCTCTTAAAAGATCAATTCATGTTTATATTTTTCACAGGTGGTCTTTATTAATTTTTCACGCTTGAAGAAATTCTGTGATATACGTTTCTGAAGTCTTTTCCCCCTAACACCTTATATCCTGGCTATTGATGTTAATATAAAATAAGAGTTCCCATTTACCAGTCTTCTTTGTCTTCTTTCTCTTCTTTCATTTCTTTATCTTCTTTCATTTCTTTATCTTCTTTCATTTCTTTATCGTCTTTCATTTCTTTATCGTCTTTCTTTTTTTTCTATTCTTTCATTTCTTTCTCTTTCTTTCTCTTCTTTCATCTCTTTCTCTTTCTTTCTCTTCTTTCATCTCTTGGTCTCTCCTCTGTGTGGTCAAGGCCGACACACTACTGTAGATCGTCGGGGAAGATTGGACGGAGGAGCCGACAGTAGTCTTAAGGGCCAGCACTGTCAGTCCTGTTGGCTTCTGCAGATGACGTTCAAATCTTGGATGTTCTCTCCTCTTTCTCTTGTGGTCCTTCCCAGTCTCTTGTCTCTCTCTCCTTCCGCACCTACCTATCTACCTAACCTCTCTCCCTTTCTCGACTTATCCACACCCCCTTTTCATCCACTCACACCCCTCTCTCCTCACACACACACACAATCATGCAACACCTCTCCATTCAATTCACAGCATCCCTCTCCACTCAAAACCCCCTGTCCATCCACCGATACCCTTCTCTATCCATCTACACCCCTCTCAATATCCACCTAAATCCGCACCTTCACCCACCCACCCACCCACCTGACGCAGTGATTGGAAAAAAAAAACCCTATACAAGGTCTCTGCCAAATTGGTTTACATTGGGACCGTCTCGAGTACTGGGTGTGATGTAGAGTGTTGTTCTTGTTGTTCATCCTTGTGTATCTATCTGTGTATGTGTGGTGGATATAACGGATCACCTGAAATTTAGACACCCCAGCTTACTTTACCTGAAGATTAACCACCCCATTGTTTCTTGTGGGGAGGACTCAGGCTGGGATGCATGGTGTGTATTGTTTGGGTAGGCGTGTCTAGTCATCAGGTTGATATGATATTTCTCTCATCCAGGTGTGTCAAGAACTGATTTATAAATGAATACAGGTGATGGGTGTGTTATTTATACACCTTGAGGAGATATGGTTGTGTGATTGAGTGGAGGATGAGACATGTATTTTAATTCTTGCTCCTTCACCTTTTCTTCTCGCTTTTATACCTCACATTATCCTATTTTCTCTTGCTTGCTCTTTTCGTCGTCCATGCCTCTTTCTCCCTTCTCTCCTCCTCCTCCTCCTTCCATTTCTTTTTCTCTCTTTACTAAGTTCCCTCGTTCGTTATCAATTATTTACTTACGTTTTGTTTAATATATTAATTGAGAAAAAACATACTAACTTTGACGTCTCTGTATGGCTCGTAATTTTACTTCAGTTTACAGTCAAAAGGAAAAACGCGAGGAAGTATAATCAACAGACCAACGGAGAAGGTAAACATATTCAAGAAAAATTTACCAAACTTCATTAAGTCTTATTGTCCGTCTCAACAGGTGTGGGTGGGGGTGGGGGACTACTTGATATCGTTTCAATTGATGATTTTTAGTGTGGTGGGGGGGCTGGGAAAGAAATGTTTTGGTCTTGCATAGGAAATAACTAGGGAATTTATTTATTTTACAGGGAAAAAAAAACGTATAATTTTTCCTCAGTAAGGGAAATTAGAATAGTATCTGGATGATTGTTGAGCAGTGAACAATAATATGGTTGAGTGTAGGGTTGTTTGTTACCACTGAATAATACCAAACAGTAGTGTGGGTATTTTATTGACTACGTTACTCCTGGATGAATGATGACCTCGGTGACCTTTTAGTGACGTAATGAATGAAGGTTAAGGTCAAAGTTATTTGTATTTTGTATTGTTTTGCACCTCACAGTTCTTTTCCTGTCCAGTGTACGCGTGACATAGTGGGAGTCTATCGGTTGTTGCTGGCCAGTTTCTACATTGAGGAGGGAGACGGAAGGACGAACTGACACCTCACTCACTCACTCAATCACTCGCCATCTATCTCCTCCCTCTTCCTTAATCCTTTACAGTTCTATCCCCTTATTCTATTATGAGTCCTACCTCACTATCCTCACTATTCACATCTTCTAGCCCGTAGTCTATCCTCAAGACAACCTCAGTCTATCCTTCCTCTGAGCTATATGTATTGATGATAAACTAAACACCTGGGACTGACTGGTTCCTATGCCGCCTCGGTCAGTAACTGGGGTAGGTGGGTGACTGTTGGGTGAGTGGGTGGGTGGGTGGGGGACGATGACTGGAAGACTGTGTGGATGAGGGACGATGAATAGGAGACTGAGTAGGTGGGTAGGTGGGTGACTGGGGGGCGATCCTCACCTCTAATGCGACTGTCTGGCCCAGAAATGTGGCCGATCGAATCCCATTTCCGGAGTTGAGTTAAGGAGTCGATGAGGACTAACCTGAGGAGGAGGGGGAAAGTTCTGCCTTCACCCATTCCTCTTTCCCCTCACCCTTATTCCCATCACCCCCTTCCCCTCACTCCTCTTCCCCTCACCCCCCTTCCCCTCATCCCCCTTCCCCTCACCCCCCTTCCCCTCATCCCCACCCTTCCTCATTCCTCATTCCCTTCCTCACCCCTTTCCCATCACCCCCCTTCCCTATCCTTCCCCCTTCCTCACCCTTCCTCATCCTTCCTGTTCTTTCCTCAGCCCTTTCCATCACCCTTCACTCCAGACGTAGAGAGAAAATGTTTACTCTTCATTCTTGCCTCAGGCCGCGTGGGAATCAAATCGCTCACTGTAGCCGCTGGTTGAACGGTTACCTGTTTTTCATTCCATTTTCCCATTAGTGATCTGTAAACATTAATTCCCAGGTAACAACCAGGTATTTATTTATTTGTTTATTTGTTTATTTGTTTGTTTGTTTGTTTGTTTGTTTACTATATAGTGCTTGTTGGCAGTTCATTGAATTTTTTTTTTTTTTTTTTTGTCTGACGATTGTAGGTTTCTTTTCTGCAGATTTTGTTAAGTAGGTGTGTGTGTGTGTGTGTGTGTGTAATAAATTTGTTTGCTCTTGCCTATGTATATATATAAATCGTTTGTTTATCTAATTCTTTTGGCTATTGTTTTTGATGCTGCTCGGACTTGTTTGCGTCTTGGCTCTTTCGTTTGTTTATTTTTACAAAGTGTGTGTGTGTGTGTGTGTGTGTGTGTGCGTGCGTGTGTGTGTGTGTGTGTGTGTGTGTGTGTGTGTGTGTGTGTGTGTGTGTGTGCGCGTGTGTGTGTGTGTGTGTGTGTGTATGTGTGTTTATTTTCAATCTCCCTGGCAGATATTATGCAGGAATGATTTATTGAATATATTTAATGATGTTGCTACAGAAAATGTCAATTTCATTCTGTTTCTGTGTAATTTATTTTTTTTTTATGTCAGCAGGACACAGTGGTGCAGCAAGCAATCAAATAGCTGGTTGCATCTGTGTGTGTGTGTGTGTGTGTGTGTGTGTGTGTGTGAGAGTGGACAGACAGATAGATAGCTAGATAGTAAGACAGACAGACAGACAGACATACACACAGACAGATAGATGGACAGACAGACAGATAGTCAGACAGACAGACAGACAGACAGACAGACATAAACAGTAACAGTTACCTCTCCTCCTAATATCCAACCTAACACAAACCTCTCATTTCACTACGTCCCTCACGTATGAACATCACCACCCGTCAAGTCAGGAAGGGAGGGTGGGGTGTTTGGACCAGCTACCGGGAGAGCGATATATCTCGCAGTCTTAATTTTACGCCGAGTTTAATCCACAATGAGAAAAGTTTGTGGTGAGGCTTTGATAGGAAGAGCGACCCTGGTGAAGTATGTTGGGGGTGGTGTATGTGACAGTGAACGATGATGGTGTATGTGACAGTGAACGATGATGGTGATAATGTGTATGTGACAGAACGATGATGGTGATAGTACTGTGTATGTGACAGTGAACGATGGTGGTGTGTGACAGTGAAATGATGATATGATGGTACTGTGTATGTGACAGTGAACGATGATGGTGATAATGTGTATGTGACAGTGAACGAAACCAAACACATACACAAGGTACCACGAAAACTATTATTTATACTGGGAGAGTGAAGTGCATGAACGCTGTAGACAAGACTGTACACTCACCAGTTAGCAGCAGTGTGGGAGACCCGGGGGACCAGCTCTGAGTGGTAGCGGCAGATTCTGAGATTTTGTTTTCAGTTCACGTGAAGGAATGCTCGACTCTCTGACCCTCCTATCTTTTTCTGTTTACGTAGTGTAGTTGTTTGTGAATATTGTGTAGATGTGAGGTGAGTAGAGGTAGCCGGTGGTGAGGTAGGAGCCTAAAGGTAGCAAGAGTAGAGGTGGCGCGCGACCGGTTGGAAACTAAGTAAGGGAGGAAAAACGGAAGAACATCAACCAATGAAAAAAATGAAATTATCAGGAAGAAACTCGCGATTTGTGGACATAGAGCTGCCGACGCACCCAACACGTTATATAAGATACAGTTAATAATAGGAACTGTTGTTTTAAAAGCTTTGAAGTTAAAATGTCTCTGTTGGAAAATATTCAAACATCGGACACTTTTTTTTTCATTAAGTTTTTTTTTAAGGGGATTTTTTTCTCTTGGTATTCCGGGCGAGTAGAGGGAAAAGAATTTGTGATAAAAAAGATATTTGATTATTCGTAATTTTTTTTCCGTTTGTGAGAGAGAGCGAGAATATTATTTTTAGCTTTTGCTTTGAGAAATATTTTTGTTCCTCATATTCCATTATTTATGCTTGTGTTTTAATTATTATTATTATTATTATTATTATTATTATTAGTATTATCTTTATTAATTTTTTCTTTTTCTTTTAAATATTTAAATTTTTCTTCGTTTATTAATTTATTCATTTATATTTTTCTTCATTTCGTTATTTCTTCCAAATAAATTTTTCTCTTATTACATTTCCTTCCTCCCTCCCTCCCTCCCTCCCTTCCTTCCTGTACAGATAAGGAATTTACATAAAAATCAGTTGTGTGTGTGTGTGTGTGTGTGTAGAGGAACGACCCACTCCATCATCCTACTGGGAACCTTGAATGTCACGTAGCGAGAATGTGCAACTAATGGATCGTCTGCTGGCTTGTGTCTCTGATCGATTCATCTGTTGTGGCTTGTGGGTTATCTGTCTGGTCGATCTGTCTCTTCTGTCTGGTCGATCTGTCTCTTATGTATGGTCGAGCTGTCTCTTATGTATGGTCGATCTATCTTCTGTATTTTGGTCGACCTCTCTTCCTACTTCCTTTCTGCTGAGTCTTGGTTTGACCCGTCTACTCTCACCTACTTGACCTTGTATCTCACCTGCTTAACCCTTCTCTTACCTGCTTAGTCCCCATCCCTCGCCTACTTAGTCTCAGCCCTCCCCTACCCAACCCTCATCTCTCACCTGCTCAGTCCCCAGTCTCACCCACTCAACCTTAATCCCCACCAAGTTAGGTCCCCATCCCTCGCCTACTTAGTCTCAGCCCTCCCCTACCCAACCCTCATCTCTCACCTGCTCAGTCCCCCTCCCCCCACGTCTCCTGCATATACCGATAACCCTCCTGTGTCAGTCTGGTTGTGGCAGCGGCACCATTTAGGACGGGATCCATATTATACCTGTGATGGACCTCATAAATCAGAGCTGATCTCCTCCCATACGTCAGTGCCAGAATTAAGGCGTAAGGAGAGATGATGTGAACCAGCTGAGGTATTGGATTATATGATGGTAGACTAAAGGTGTTTGAGTCTCACACGTTTCCGCCCTGGACGAAGTAGAATAGAGATTGGTTTAGGTTAGGTTAGGTTAGGTTAGGTTAGGTCAGGTTAGGTAAGTGGATGTGTAGCTATAGACTTCACCTTACCTTATCTCACCTCGCCTTACCTCACCTCACGCGTTTCTCTCACAGAACGAACTGTGTCCTGCAACCAGCTCCAACCAGTGATGAAGACCCATTGACTTGTGGTAAGTAATGCTAATGATAAACAGTACCTTTATATGTACAAATCTAGACAACACCGTATCCTTGAAGAGCTCCATATTAATAAATTAAACACAGTGTGAGATTATATAATAGAATACTCGTCAGACAGAAAAACAGGCCACCATTTCATGTTTTGTTCTGCTTCTTGGTTGGGGAAATAAATATAGCAATAATCATCTAACAGTGTGATGGTTATATGAAAAATGGCATAAATTTCCATATAATAGTCTATGTTAGTATAATAGTAAATGTATCTGTGTTTTGTATATCATTAACTGAAACACGCTGGGTAGCTTCAAGGGGGATTGTCTGACCACCTGAAGATTGACCACCACAGGTTAGGTTAGGTTTAGATGAGGTTACATTAGCATTAAGTTAGGTTAGTGTCATTGGAGTTGTGGTACAAGAAATTAAAACTACCAAGTTGGCCACCCAAGTCCCGATTACCTTCAGCTTAAACCAATTCAGAATAATTAACAGTTCGCTGTCACTCCTGGAATAGGTGTCTTCCTGATTACTGCCTCTCGTGGGACGGTGAGGATCCGGGGAGAGCGGGAGGAGGAGAGAGGAACTAAGATGGGATAGGTAAAGAATGGTAGGAAGACTAAGAGATAAATTGAAAGAGAGGGAGAAGTGGACAATGAGGAAAAGAAGGGAAAAAAGTTCTAATGATGAGGGAGAGAAATGGGGAGGTAGAGGTGTGGGAGATGAAAAGAGAAAGGGGAATATATAGATAGAGGGGTGAAAGAAGAGAGGATAAATGAGAAGGAAGGGAAGTATAGGCGATGAGGAGAGGAAAGTAAAAAAATAAATCAAATGGAGTGGGAGGTAGAGGAAAGAAGAAAAGATGATAAATTGGAGGAATGGTAAGAGAAGAAGAGAAATAAGAAGAATTGGAGGAAATGGTGATGAGAAGGTGGAGAAATAAGAAAATAGGGAAAGTTCCAAACAGAGAAGGAATAGATAACAGGGAAGAAAGAAACAAAATGAGGAACAATAGAGAAACAGATAATAAACGAAGAGGTAAAAGAGAGGACTAACTACATGACATCTCTCTCATCAGGTCATATAACACTATCCTTAACTTCTGCCTAAACTACTAACTTCACATCCTCGGGGCCCCAGGTACTTACAGTATATAATTACATGAATGGAATCCCAAATTAAGACCCGGAACCTAAAGTCGTCCAACAACAACAACAACAACAACAACGTAATTAACAGGAGTAGTTAGGACACCCCCCCTCCAAAACTGGTAAGAGGAATGGGGAGTGGATGAGTGATGTGACGTAATAGGAGTGGAAACAGTGAAGGGATAATTCTAGGTTAGGTTAGATTAGGTTAGGTTAGGTTAGGTTAGGTTTGTTTTTAGACACGTTGGTGTATTCCTCCCGTAGTTACGTTTTCAGTTACGAGAAATATTCACCTTAATGAACTTTGAGAATCCAACATCAAGGTGCATTAGAAGGTAGCATTATTATTGACCATATTGATGACATTGTTATTGTGTGTGTCAGACCTCCCAGGTTGTGTGTCTTTGAAGGAATTCACGTTGGCGTGGTGACTCATGGATTCACCCACACTGAGGAAGGGCGTGTGTAGGGGTGAGGAGGGGGTGGTGTTTAGGGTGAGGGTGGGTGCTGGGGTGAGATAGGGGGCGTGTGTGCGGTGAGGGAGGTGTGTGGGTGAGGAGGTGTGGGGTTGAGATGGGGGCGTGTGGGGTGGGATAGGGGCGTGTGGGGTGGGGAGGTGTGTGGGGTGAGGAGAGGGGGTGTGGGAGTGAGGAGGGCGTAGGGTGAGGAGAGGGTGTAGGGTGAGGAGGGAGGTGTGTTGGGTGGATAGGGGCGTGTGGGGTGGTGGTGTGTAGGGGTGGATGGGGGCGTGTGGGGTGAGAGGGTGTGTAGGGAACAGGAGGGGGTGTAGGGTGAGGAGGATGCTGAGGGTGAGGAGGGGGCGTAGGGTGAGGAGGGGGGTGAAGGTGAGGAGGGTGAGGAGGGTGTTAGGGTGGAAAGATGTGGGGTGAGGAGGGTGTGGGTGAGGAGGGTGTGGGGTGAGGAGGGGGGTGTAGGGTGAGGAGGGGGGGTGCTGGGGTGAGGAGGGGGGTGGGGTGAGGAGAGGGGTGTGTGGGGTGGGGAGGGGGTGTGGGGTGAGGAGGGGGTGTAGGGGTGAGGAAGGGTGTGCAGGGGTGTGCAGGGGTGTGGGTGTGAGAAATGAGGATTGAGAATGGAAGTGAAGGTGGGTGGAACAGGGTGGAGTGTATTACAGGTTGGAAAGCAGAGCGTGATAGAAGGTGGGGCGTGGTACAAGGTGGAAGAATGACTGTGGAGTGTGGTACAGGATGGAAGGTGGAGCGTGGTGGAAAACGGAGCGTGATACATAGTGGAGCGTGGTATAAGGTGGATGGTCGGGTATAAAGAACGAATCTTCCCTTTTAGTTTGGACACACAGACAAGAGGTCAATATTGGCTGATACGGGTCTCAGTTGCCTCGCCTTTACTTCGTGTTGCTGTTATAGATGTTTTTGGCTACATCATGGGGTTGTAGCTATTGAGTGTTGTTGTAGTTATTTGTTTTGTAGTTGTTGTTGGTACTGTGGTGGTTATTGTTGTTTTTGTTGTGGATGCTGCTGGTGTTTTTGTTCTTCTGCTGTAAGTGTTGTTGTTACTGCGGTTACTGTTGTTGTTACTGCGGTTACTGTTGTTGTTACTGTTGTTACTGTTGTTGTTACTGTTGCTATTGTATTTGCTGCTGCTAGTTTTTTGTTGATGTTGTTACTTTTGTTTCTTTTGGTCTTGTTGGGTTATTTTGTTGCTGCGTTTGACGTGAGTATTGGTCTATAGCCGATACTCTCTCTCTCTCTCTCTCTCTCTCTCTCTCTCTCTCTCTCTCTCTTTCTCTCTCTCTCTCTCTCTCATCATTATTATTACTCGCTGTATTACTCCCTCTCTTTCTTTCCATTTTTTTTGGTTTCATCCCTTCTTCTCCCTCGCTTATTATCTCCCTCCTTCCCTTTTTTTATCTCATATTCTCTTCCCCTCACACTCCTTCCCTTCATCTGTGTTCCACCCTCCCTTTATCTGCTTCATAACTGGATTATCCTTTAATTTCTCGTGTTCCCTCTTTATAATTCCATATTCCCTGAAGGAGTGTTTTTGTACATTTGCTAATATTATTTTCATTTGATTGACAGTCGAATTAATTGACAGAATGACGAGGACCAGTGTGTGTGTGTGTGTGTGTGTGCGCGTGTGTGTGTGTGTGTGTGTGCGTATGCGTATGCGTATGCGAACTTCCCAAGACTATTATATTCTTTGAAGCATAAGGTATGGTGTCCACCCCTGATGGGACCCAGTACATCATGGGCCTTAGACCAATTGGTTAGGATCCATGAACCCACGAGGACTCGGGGGCCCGTTTGGTCTACAACCATCTCTTGTTTATCAGGCCCTCGTCTTGTTTATTCCAAGTACACAAACAATGTATAGAAACAATACAGTGCTCATTATAGTCTTCATAAAACAAGGGGTCACCGCAAACACACCCCCCCCCTGCTTTAAAATTTTATAGTGAGAGTGAAAACAAATATAATGTTTCGTGTGTGTGTGTGTTGGTCGGGCTCTCCTCACCAACTGGCCGGGAGCTGTACAAACACGCTGGTTAATTCTCTGGACTTCTAGCCTCTCTCCTGGACTGTGTTTTAGCTCCTCGTGGAAGATCAGATAAAGAAGGGGACGAGTGAGTTAATTGGTAGAAGAAGAGAGGGGAAGGAAGAAGAGGTGGAGGAGGTGGAGGCGGGAAGGTAGAAGAGGGAAGGTAGAGGAGTAGGAGGGAAGAAGAGGAGGAGGGAAGGTGGAGAGAAGTTGGATGGTGGTGTTAGAGAGGATCACGAGGGAGAAACTTATTGTGTTGGAATGTAAGGACGAGGAGACGGAGGGTGTGAACTATTGTATGACATCAGAGCAGCAACACCACGAGGAGGATGGAGTACAGTCTATCTTTCTATATTTAACCAAGTACACCACACAGCCTCTTTAGCTGAGGAAGAATGATTTTACATTGAAAATTTCTATGGCGTTGATAAATAAATTAGTATCATAAAGAATAATTACTATGAATATTCTTAAATTTTAATTCAGTTTTGGATTCATAGAGGTCAAGGTTGAAGAAGCCATAAGTTCAGAAAATTTTCAAGGGAAAGTTTTTCTGGGTGGAAATTATGAACTCTTGGAACAATCTGCCAGGGTGTTGTGACGGCACCCGAGTGTGAGCTCTTTCAAGACCAGATATGACCAGCACTGGAGTAGGTACAGATACATTCAGGAGCCAGTACATGCCCAGTACTTGTCAACAGTGTGTAACAGTCGTCTTATCAGGTACTGGCCCAAACCAAGCAGGGTGTTTTATTACATGATGTTATAATTGTGACACTACATTTATTCAGTAAAAATTGTCGTAGAAGTTCACAATATTGCTCACCATGTACCTAGTCTGCAGGTATATAGACAACGGTAAAGAATAAGTAGATTTAACAAGTATAACCCAAAAAAGTTGTTGAAAGCTGTTCATTGTTGTTTAGGTTTAGGAGAGAGCCAAGTGTGACGAACCATTGACCTAATCAGACTTAAAGAAATGCAAAGCTTTTGCAGTGAGACGATTTAACTTCATAAAAAAAATGCACAGCGTTCTTGGGCTGGCCTGAGTTTACCGTTGTTTGTATACCTGTACTGTTTATGTACGCGTTGAAATTGTATGACGAATTTTACTGAATTATTGTTTATCTGTCTTACCTATTCAATTCTAGCGTCTAACTAGATCCAAAAATTAGATGAGTTTACCCAGAGAACTGGTTTTCTTAAAGTCAGGATGGATGCCGTAGAAAATGAGTCTCTTATTGTGGCTGACTATAATATATTTTACCAAACCTTCGATAGATATAGGTATTTATACAGAATCATTATGCAGTGCAGGTATATATAAATGATACAGACCAAGTCATCAAAATGTTATTTCCATTGAAATTATTATGTGCGATTGATGTGATTGATGAAATAACTAAATCTACACGTTAGACAAATTAAATACATGTGCTCGTAAATGTTGTAGTCACTACATTGCACTTCGGTTAATTGAGACTGGCGGGTGTGTCTATTGTGAAAGATATATAAGCACTAATCAAAAAATGCGTTACAATACATGTATTTCGAGTATAAAGTTTTCCATGTTGATTCAGTTCGTTTAGTTTGTTTTCGCAGTTCAGGATGATCTAGAGGATGGTGGCGGCCTAACATATAAATTAAAACCAATAATATCATAATCTATGTATAATTTACTGTCTTTTAATCCACGTAGGCGGTATGCAATGGCCTTGTTAATCCTGTAAATAAAACTACCGTAGGGCACGTTTTCCTGACAATAGCATATATGAATAATTAATTTCAAACTACGCAGCTGTTTTGACCTGAATGGTGATTAAAACTTAATGTTTATCCTGGTGAAACTACAGGTTATAGATGATGTTTGTGAATGACTGCTCTTCTCAGTAAGCTCGCTCTCTGTATGTGTTCCTTTGATAGGGATTATCTACAGTATGTGGTGTTGCCTCACAAGTCGCCTTCGTGGGTCCAGCTGCTGATCCACTTTTACAGCTTCATTGATCCACACATATATCCTCACTGATCCACACATATATCCTCACTGATCCACACTTATATCCCATTTATCCACACTTATATCCCCATTAATCCACACATCTCCATTTTCTCAGTTACACAATTGTTCTCTCAGGTTCAAGGCCACTAAGAAGAGGTGAGTGAGGGGGGAGACGGTGTTTGTTCCACTCCACCTGCCTCCCTCCCACCCTTACCCACCTGCCTCCCTCCTACCCTTACCCACCTGCCCCCCTCCATCTCTACCTGGATCTGCCCCCCCCCATCCACCCCTACCTATACGACTGGACCCCCCCTCTCCTCATCCTCGCAATCATCCTTGTCTACCAGCGCGGTGTGTGTGCTCGTCTGGCGAAACACTGGCCCCAAGAGAGCCTCTCCAAAGCCTACCTGGCCCTACCTGTCCATAACCTCCCCGGGTTCATTGATCCATCACCGTGAGATAACCTGACCACGGGATAGATAGATAGATAGATAGATAGATAGACAGATAGACACAGACAGACAGACATATTGATTGATTCGGTTATACAGTTCAGCATGCATATACAATAGTCAACACAGGTATACAGTGTACATAGCCCCATCCCTACTCACTGCGACACGTCCTAACCTCACGTATTCAGGGTGTGTTGTGTTAATCCCTGGCTGGAGCCTTGTGTAGGTGGGTGTGAGTGTATTGAATTGAATTGAAATGAATTGAATTGAAACAGTTTAGTATGTGTTAGTGTGGATTACTTCTCGAGGGGATTTAGGTTTGGGTGTAGGGGAATCTCCCAAAGCGGTGATTAATGAGGGAGTTTAAGGTATTTATCATTAATGCCTTCCAGAGTCCAAATTATTGATTTGTGTTGTAAATTTATTTGACAAGCTCAGCTGATCATATAGAGACAATGAGAGCAACATCCCGTCACCTCCTCCTGACAGTCAGAAGTAATTTTTGTCAGATTTTTTTTTCTCTTATGATATTGGTCAGAGTTTTATTGCTGGACATCAATGTTTTGTCCAGGCATCAAGGTAAGGAACGGTTACTTCCTCTTTATGCAGTTACAACAACATCTTCGTAACTGTTAGTAGACTCCCACGATACACAATCTGCCTTTCCTGGTGGTAACATCGTCAGTTCGTGGTAACACCGTCAGTCCGGCTTCCTTTTAACATCCAGACGAAAAAAAACTTTATTGATGTAACTATAATTAACTTCCTTTATTCCTTAAAATATCATAATGGAATATCTCCTTCACAAGAGTAGTTTATGTCGTCGGTATTATCTTTACTCCAGGATTGGCTTATTTTGGCTTCGTCGTGGACTTGGGCAGTTATAATTAGTTTCTCTTCTTCAACAACCCCCCAAACCTCCACAGCCTCTCGCCCCTCACTGATGGTCGATGCTGCCGTCCTCTCCTGGTCCCTGATTCTTCTCGCTCTCTCTGTTAATGTTGGGTCATGTAGCCAGAGACAAAAGTCGTTCTTACAACCAGGTAATAAAATATTATACAACTATTTGCCTTTTGTCTATTTCTTCTCTGGGTTAAGTACTTGTCACACGCATCTCTTATGTCTCCTTCAAATACACATATGCCTGGGCCTTAGTCACTTCCCCGCTTACAAATTTTGGCTTGTTGGCAGAAGGTAACTTTGTATTATAATGTACAGTCTGTCTGTTGGTTACCTTATTAAAATCCTTCATTTTTAAAGAATTTTACTACTCTTTGTCCTTAAGACTTACGATTACAAGTGAAAAAACAATAATAAACAATGCCATGTATGTTTGATCCTCCCGGGGGCCTTTATGTGGTCTGGAGATGGTTGTGGTTTTAGCCAAGGTTGCCGAGCTCCGTGATGGGTGGTGGCAACGTCGTCATCTTTCTTCATTACCTGGCTGCCCTCCCTCATTAAATCTTACTCACACTCACAGCTCTTATACCTCACTCTCCATCACTACTTAATTTAATTTTTATTGACTTTTTTTTAACATTTCAGTCATAAACTCATGCATGTGATCAGTAACTCATTACTGTCTTATATAACACAACTTTATGTAAACTTGAAGCTTAAAAATGACAATACAAAAATCATGTTTCCCTTTACGTATTGATATTTTTGGAGGGCTTCATATTCATAGATTATTTTACCTGTGTAGTTTAGGTAACTCATAATACCTTAATCAACCCAGCCAGGTGAATTTTTATATTGTATCAGTTTTTGTTAATTCATTACTGGGTTGTAAATACAGTCTGTTTTAACTTTTTTAATCTTTCGACTTTTTATCAGGATGTTTCCATTAGTTTTGCCGTTAACCTCTTCCTTAACCAACTCCTCTTTATCCATTTATTCCTCTTGGTATCCTCTTGATGTCTTAGTCTTCAAGTCATGTCTTTATCGTAAACTCGCTAATCTCTCATGTCTCTCCTTGATCTCCTCAATGATCGTTATTTTTATCTCATCGTCTCAAACTCCACATTGACTTACATCCTAATCTCTTCCTTCATCTTCAGGATCTCTTGAGTTTGGTGATGCAATGTGTAAAGTCTTCCTTAATAGATCTTGAATTCTTCCCTGATCTCATATAACACCACCTTGACTTCACTAAATTTGTGTTTGACCCTATTTTTTGACTGCGTATTTTTTCTTAGTTTTTTTTTTACTTCACTGATTTTCTCCTTGACTTCTTCACTGACTTACGTGACTTTCCACCTTGACTTCCTCTTGGCCTTTTCAATGACATCCTCGACTTTTTTTTTGCGTCCCATCGACTTCCCAGACGTTCCTCCTCGACCTCAACAACTTTACCTTCACACTTGATCAAAGTCTGTTTACCCCCTCTGTCGTGTACTCTTCCCTAAGTCAACAGACACACACACGAAGTTGGGGCGAGTTGGAGGAAGGAAAAACCCTCACAGAGAAGGTGCCTATACAGCATCCTACTCAGCAGTCAAGTCATCAGCAGTCGTCGGAGACGAGGACGCTCTACTTTCCGCACGAATCTATTTGTAGAGATGTGGACTGACGGAATGGAAGGGAAGGAGAGGAGGAGGGGGAAGAGTGGGCGTTGATGTGTTGGTGGTGGTGGAAAACTTTGAAACCTATAGACGTGTGGAGCTTTGTTGAGGTGCTGAATCTACTGGAAAAATGTAGAAGTTTTGTGTAATGTAATTGGAACACACACACTGACACACACACACACACACACACACACACACACACACACACACACACACACACACATACACACACACACACACACACATACATACACTGAATTTCTGAGTTAATTTTGTGGGGGCAAAGACTGTCCTGGGTTTAATCAGTTTGTTAATCACTAAGTTAACACAAAAGGTCAAACTCGTGATAAAGTCTGAATTGTGGTGTTGGGGGAAAGTTGCCGCTGTAAAACCAACTATCAATTTAAGTTATATAAAGTTTTCTTTCCCTCCCCCATCTTCTACCACACCATCACCCGCTACCACCATCACCCTACCATCACCCGCTACCACCATCACCCGCTACCACCATCACCCGCTACCACCATCACCCGCTACCACCACCACCACCATCACCCACTACCACCATCACTACTACTACTACTACTACTACTACTACTACTACTACTACTACTACTACTACTCACCACTACTACTCCCCTACACCCCCGTCGCACCACCGCCATGCCTTACACCCCTTACTGGATGAGAGGAATAGTTTCTCATTTACACGGGTTCGAATCTCTCACTGGATCCTTCAAGTTGAAACAGATAATTAAGTACAACGAGTGGGTGAGAGTGAACCTGAGTGGGTGAGAGTGAACCTGAGTGGGTGAGAGTGAACCTGAGTGGCTGATAGATAGCAGTACCTGAGTGGCTGATAGATAGCAGTACCTGAGTGGGTGATAGATTACTGTACCTGCACTTTATAAATCTAAGTATGTATTTATATTTCTCAATAAATGTAATGAATCTAAGTGTTGATTGATTTACAGGGCAACAAACTAAATCAGTGATGGCCAATAGAAGTTAGTGAGTCTCTAGGGAGTTCCTCTCTCATCTCAGTGGGTCGCGGCCTTGTAAATTTGACCTTAACCCAATCTCATCCTATCCTATCCTATCCTATGTAAACCAGTGTAACTAATCTAATCTATCCACCCTCAAGAAGAGTTACGGTGTTTAATTATCAGGTGAAATAAACTAGGGGTGTCTAATCTTCACGTGATCCAAGAGTTTCCCTCGTTGATATATTTTTTCACGCTTGACCTTTCAGCTTATGTGGTGGCGTGTGGGCGTGTGGGCGTGGGTGGTACCAGAGTGGGCGTGGGAGGCCTGATGCTACTGGGCCTGAAGGGAATTAAACTGGCTAATGGATGGTCAGTGAGATAGAGAAGAGGGGAGGGGGATAGGGGGTAGAGAGAGGGAGGGGGAAGAGGAAGGGGGGTAGGAAGAGGCAGGGAGGAGGAGTAGCAGGTAAGAAAAGGAAGGAGATAAGAGAAGTAATAAAAAAACAAAATAAAAATATCACATGGCAACTGGTAAGACACAGTAGTAAAATTTTAATCTGAAATTTAAATGATAATTATAACCAGACGAAGGAGAAAATATATAGAAAATGTCACTAACAACTTGTACAACTCTGAGCGTAAATCCTTATAATACAAATGTAAGTTCAAGTTACTACAGTCATTTCACCAGTATATATATTGTATTTATTCTCATCAGGTTGGTTTAGGTTAGGTTGGTTTAGGTTAGGTTGGATTAGGTTGGGTTGGTTTAGGTTAGGTTGGTTTAGGTTAGGTTGGTTTAGGTTGGGCTGGTTTTAGGTTGGGTTGGTTTGGGTTGGGTTGGTTTAGGTTGGTTTTAGGTTGGGTTGGTTTAGGTTGGGTTGGTTTAGGTTAGGTTGGTTTAGGTTAGGTTGGTTGGTTTAGGTTGGGTTGGTTTAGGTTGGGTTGGTTTAGGTTAGGTTGGTTTAGGTTAGGTTGGTTTAGGTTAGGTTGGTTTAGGTTAGGTTGGTTTAGGTTGGGTTGGTTTAGGTTGGGTTGGTTTAGGTTAGGTTGGTTTAGGTTAGGTTGGTTTAGGTTAGGTTGGTTTAGGTTAGGTTGGTTTAGGTTAGGTTGGTTTAGGTTGGGTTGGTTTAGGTTAGGTTGGTTTAAATGTGGTTGGTTTAGTTTCGGTTGGGTTTATTTTGGTTTATTTAGGTTAGATTCCCCACTAGGAGTCTCCCCTGGCTAAAGACTGGGAGGTACAGTACTTGAGGCAGGATGATGGGATGTGATTGAAATTATAAAATAGATAGATAAAATACTGTCTGGCAAGGTAACTCCTCGCATGACAAAAGAAGTGAAGACGAAAGGTGGAAGTGAGGGAGAAAGTGGATAAACACGCTCTTTTAATCCAAGTATCCCTTCCTCCTCCTCCTCCTCTTTCTCATCATCATCATCATCATCATCATCATCATCTCCTTCTTCCTCCTCCTCCCCCTCCTCTTCCTCTTCCTGTTTGCCTTTGGTCCCACACTCCAACTTCCTTTCTTCCTTCCTTTTCTAATCGGACTACGAAGTTAGGGAAGCGGAAAATGATCGTCTACTCAGGCAATGGAGGTGATGGGGTGGTAGTGGTGGTGGTGGTGGAATAGGTTGGTGATGGTGGAGGTGATGGGGTGGTAGTGGTAGTGGTGGTGGTGGTGGTGGAATGGGTTGGTGATGGTGGAGGTGATGGGGTGGTAGTGGTAGTGATGGTGGTGGAATGGGTTGGTGATGGTAGAGGTGATGGGGTGGTAGTGGTGGTGGTGGTGGTGGTGATGGAATGGGTTGGTGATGGTAGAGGTGATGGGGTGGTGGTTGTTGTAGGTCAAGGAGTCGGTGGTAGAGGTGACTCGAGGTGGTATACCATTTGTCTCTATTAGTTCAAACGACTATCAAATTCCGTCCACACACACACACACACACACACACACACACACACGGTAACAAAAACAATAAAAAAATAATTTATATGATAGGTTTCCCTGGCCAGGTTCCCGTGTGTGTGTGTGTGTGTGTGGGTGTGTGTGTGATACATTTGTCTTAGTGAAAATATGATGTGAAACTATTACAACTTGAGCTGGTCATTACTCGTGTGTGTGTGTGTGTGTGTGTGTGTGTGTGTGTGTGTGTGTATTTTTCATATTATTTACGGGTATCGTTTGTTGCATTATGTATGTGGCGCCTCAGGGGATGTAGTGGGGTGGTGTTGTAGCTGGCTGGCTGCTCACCTGTAAAAATTTCCATGTGCAGGTAGTAAAATAAAGCAATAAAACACACACACACACACACACACACACACACACAGTAAAATAATGTGTGTGTGTAGGTGTTGGTTACATTATGACCAAAATATCTCATTTCCATAATTTGTATAATTTTTTAGTCACAACGTAAATTTAATTATTCATATTTATTCATTTTTTCCCTTGTGAATTAATAAGTATTATTTAATTACCCTTTTATTTGTCTTGTGGTTTAATTCTAGTTAATGACATTTTCTGCCTTAAATCTCTTAGTTTTGTTTTGCTTTCACACTGATAACTTCACCTTATGGCAAATCCCTTTTTTTCCTATAACTTTTGTCGCCAGTCGAGAAAATTGTAAAAGTTTGAGGTAAAAATGGAAAACGAATGTCCCCATCTCCCCCCCAACCCTTCCACCCCCCCACCCACCCTTCCACCCCCACACCCCCTCAGTCCTCTAATGCTTCGTTCAGTCTCTTATAACTTGTTCTGTCGTCTTTTTTTTTTATATATTATCCATATTTTAGAGAATCTGGATAATTTGGTGTCGTTTAGTTTTGTTCTTGAAGTAAATAAACAAATAAACAATGTTGACTTTCACTATGTTGTTGTTTGGGGGAGAATTAGGGAGTATTTTCGTCTGGTTAAATCCCCAAATGGACCTGTTTGTTTTTGTTGTTTGTTTGCCTGTCTGTTTATGCGTGTGTTTGTGTGTGTTTATATGTCTGTCAGTCTCTGTTTTCTGTCTGTTTGTGTCTGCCTGCATGTCTGTTTGCGTCTGTTTATATGTCTGTCTGTGTTTATGTCGCAACTCTAAAGGAACAGAGGCAATAAAACAGGTCCTCATTCTCCTAAGCTAATTTTACACACACGCACACGCAATCCCACACGCAATCCCACACGCACACACAATCCCACACGCACACACAATCCCACACGCACACACAATCTGTACCCCAAATCCTCCTGGTGGCGAAAGACCAAATTATCCCATTGAGACGATTAGAGAGAAGGATCGAGGCGCGGGGTGATTGCTTGAGCGGTATAGGTACAGTACGTGGATTGATTGATTGATTGATTGATTGATTGATTGCTTAATTGATTGATTGATTGATTGCTTAATTGATTGATTGATTGATGGATGAAAATTAAAGTGTTTAGTCATTATTTTTCATATATATTTTTTTTGTACTTGTTGATGTTGTTTATATTAAGGTAACAATGGTTGAGATCGGGACAAGAATGTGGTGTAGCTCCGAAAAAATTCACGTACCCAGGTGTTAATTATAAGACTCCCCTGTGATTGGCGACGCTCGGTTGGCGTAAAGGAAAGCTGGGGGAGGGTTGAGGGAGTGGTGGAGGAGGGCTGGGGGAGCGTTGGAGGAAGGGATGGTGTGGAGGAGGGTTGGAGGAGAGCTGGGGGGAGGACTGGGGGAAGGGGGAGACTTATATAGATCTGGCAGACTCAAGGCATCAGTTCGTTGGGCAATTTCACTTCCTTCAATAGGTTTGTTTACAGCCGCCGTTATGTCTGTCAGCTGTTATGTGAGTCACCAGAACATAAAGCATTGTTTAAAGTCTTGTTATTTTTGTTTTAGTGATGATATTGTATCTAGCGCGACATGAAGATTGGTCCTCTCCCTTGGTTATTTCACCTTAGGATCAACTACCCAAATATTAACCTAACTTAAGCCTCTCCAGGTAGCGTAAGGGCGTTTCAGCATTACGTAAAATAATTCTGGGAACACGGTGGTAGGGGGGGGCGACATCTGTAGCGCAAAACATATTAGACTAAAGAAGACAAAACAACACCTGTAGTCTATCACAAAATGACTCGTATTACAAAGGTGAAATATCCAAGATTTTTTGATTCGGTAATTATGTTTTATTATTTAACAAAAAACATAAATTACACACAGATGATGAAAGTATATAAAAGTATTAAAATTGTTCACCTACTTTGTTACTTTGTGTTGCCTCGAGTATTTTGGTACCGGAAGGGCCAAGAGCATCGTGTTACTGTTATGTTTGGTGTTGGTGTTATGACAGCTTAACGATATAACGCCAAACTGCATCAGCCAATGAGGGTGTTTGTTTACTTGACGTCATCAGAGAGAGAGAGAGAGAGAGAGAGAGAGAGAGAGGGAGAGAGAGAGAGAGAGAGACCGCCACCTGGTGTCCATAATAAATAACCATAAACAAACGTATATAACTTTGTTCCATTTATAAACGACGTGTTGTTGCCCCGCCATTAATTATCCAAACGATGGTGTACTCTGTTTGTGTGTTTGTTTTCCCTATATTACATAACTACTTTAAGTCAACAACAACCCCCCCCCCCCAAAAAAACAAAGCTGTGAGATGTGTCAGGTATAAAACGTTTACCAGACAGCTGACGGAGGTGTTTGTTCACTCTCGTTCAATTAGCAGCTTGAACATAAACGGGGAAGGTAAACAAAGGAAACAGACGGTTGTTAAACAGTTTTTTTTTTGTGGCTGCTGGACCTGAATGATGAATGTGACTTATTTTATAATGTGTGTGTGTGTGTGTGTGTGTGTGTGTGTGTGTGTGTGTGTGTCTTTCTGTTTGTGCTTGTAATTTGTTATTCAGATAAGACTTGGGTATTGCCGTAGGAGACCCAATGCTTAGGGGTAATGTAGGATGGATGAAAACACAGGTGAAAACACAGGTGAACCATCCTCACCTTTACCTCACAGAACAACCAGTAGAAGGGTCATACGTCAGAGTTCTCCTTCGTCATAAATCTCTCTAACTTGAGAACTCTCTCTGTATCTCCTCCACAAACTAGATTAAACTGAGATAACTTGTACATGATCTAGTGTCCAATGAGAAGTAACTGTCTCATATTTCTCAATTTCTAACGTAGGAGTGGACGTAGAGAAGGAGAGATAATGAGAAGGTGGGATTAGGTGGTATGGGAGATAAAAGAGTGAGAGAGATGATAATGGGGAGAAAGGCATAGAAAAATGAATGTAGAGATAGAGAGGAGAGAAAAAGAGGTGAAGAGATATACACACACACACATACACGTACAGTTTTTAAGTGTTGAAAGAGACGGTGGTGGTTAGGTTAGGTTAGATTAGGTTAAGTTAGATGATTAAGTTAGGTTAAGTTAGGTAGTTAATCTTAATGTGAAAATAAGCTGAGGGAACTTATTGTGATTCCTTATTTCCATTTTATTTTACGTCTGGGAAAATTTAAATATTAATTAATCCTCAAATTCATCTTTCAGCAAATTCTATCCTCTCTTCGTTAATAGGAGCTTGAGTTGTGTTAAGTGATAATTATGTAAATGACTTGTGCTTACGACGTGTGATAAAGAATAGTGCGAAGCTTATTGGTTTTAATTGCTTGCATAGCCGGGAAAACTGTATGCTAATTAAAGTGTTAGTATTGGCACAGCAGTTTGTTAATTTATTCTATATGTTTTGCTTATTAATATTAAAGGTAAAGATTGTTATATTGGGTTACATAATGAGTTAGTTATCTCCTAAAAATTATAAACTTCTGATTTTTATTTTAGTTAAGAGGAAATGAATCGATATTGTCTTGTGCTTTAACATGTAGGCGTGACAGAGCTCCAGTAACATACGCTTTTAGTCGCCTCCACAGAGATGCCAAGACCTTTTAGTCGCCTCCGCAGAGATGCCAAGACCTTTTAATCGCCCCCGCAGAGATACCATGACCAGTGTTCTCCCAAGCCTCCCAGGAGAAAACTTGTCTGGTATTATACACTCTGGCCCGGGTGCCGAGTAACAAGCTGTCTCTTCCATATTGTTACGTACGGAGCTTCTCAGTTTTTCGTTCATACTGTTCCTTACATCCGTTTGTGTCCTCTTATAGAAAATGATATAAATACTTGGTTGTGTTGTGTAGAGATTAGTTAAAACTTTATGTTAATATGTAATAGTTTTTATTTAAAGGCCACTTGATTAAGTTACCATTTGTAAAAGGAATTATATGTAATGCAATCCATAATATTACGAACACTAAGGATAAATAGTATGAAAAATTTGACCCTTAAATTGAATATACAGTATAAACATTGAGTCTCTGAGCTTTTCAGTCTAAAGCTTCATAAACAAGTTGTTCAGTTTACTGTCAGATGACGCGCTTTGCTGAGTAGTTTTTGGGGTATCTTGCGTGCCTGTGTGTGTGTGTGTGTTTGTGTGTGTATCTAGGTTAGGTTCCTGCCAGACACTGTGGACTAGCGGGGTGTTGATTATATCGCTATTAGATCTATAATATTAATCCAGGTAAGGTTAGGTTAGGTTATTATTAGGGCGGTTAATCAAGTGAAACAAACTTGGGTATCGAAAAATCTTCCAAGTGATCACAAGGTCTTAATAAACGCCACATTCTACTCTTAAGGAATAAATGTACAATATTATACCACACAGGAGGAGGCAGTAACAGCTGGTGGTGGTCGTGGCTAACTTTGTCATACGTGTATAATGTAGACACACTTATCCACAATCTATATCCAGGGAGGTCCCACAGGTGCCAGGCCAGACTGGATTATCCACTCGGTATTGATAAATTAATATACATCTTTGTGGAAGGGAAGAGACGATGGTGTGAAGGAGGAAGAGTGATAATAAAAACAACGGAGAGGAAGAAGGATAATAGGAAGGGGATTAAAGAGAGGAGGAAGAAGTGTGGTAGGAGAAGGATTAGGTAGAAGAATAAGGAAGAGAAGGAGGTTAAGGAGAAGAGGAAAGTTAAGGGAAGAAGAACAAAAGAGGAGGAAGGGTTAAGGAGAAAAGGAAGATGGTGTGGATTAAGGACAGAAAGAAGAAAGAGGAGAAGGAGAAGGGGGAGAAGAAAGAGGAAATAGACAACAGATAAGACAGAAGTTGATAAGTAAAAACAATGGATGGAGATTGTAAATAAAAGAGAGAAATATTGAATAAATCTTCCTCATTTTCTCTCTTCTTCCTCATTCCCATCTTCTTCTTCCTATGTTACTTCCTCGACATTTTCTCCTTATACACTACGACTTCTCCTTCCTTGCTTTCATCCTCTCCTTAATTACTTTCTCCTCTCTTCGAGTTCTAACCTCTCCTTTCCATCTCTTCCAACTTTCCCTTCCTCTTACATTCTTGTAATACTTTCCCTCGTCTCTCTTAGTTCCAAGTTTCCCTTTCCTCTTTGTGGTGTTTCCATAACTTTCTTATATGTTCTTTCCCTTTGGTTCAGCCGGGTAATGTGAAGTGATGAGAGAGAGAGAGAGAGAGAGAGAGAGAGAGAGAGAGAGAGTTGATACACGATCTTCCACTTTTCACAGAACCTGTTTATATCGAGATCACTTGGCCGGTTGATGAACACTTGGCCGGTTGCAGCTGGTTATGGTGGACACTTGACCGGTTGTAGGTAGTTGTGATGGACATTTGAGCGGTTGTGGTGGACACGTGTAAAACCTCAACTTGAGCGACCAGGAGGAGGTGCCTGGTGGTGGTGACAGTTTGTGCGTTACTGTATGATCTTCTTCAGGAGTAAACCACCCAAAGCTCCCCGGCGGGTATTCCATTTCACCTTCGGTAGAATTGTATTGACAGGTCCTCAAGCTCAGACATGGGAGGAAGGAAGTTGCTTGAAGTATCTATCCTTTTGAGGGTCAGGAACAGCCCATCGTCTTGCAGGGTACAAAAGATTCAATTGAAGTTCATTGTGAAAATGTCCAGTCAATTTTCCAGTCATATTTGATAGTGGTTTTAATGCTGGCCAGTCTAGAAATTGTAGTTTAGGTGCAATGCTTTCCAGTTAATATCTTTGGTATATTGGTATTAATATTGCTAAAGCCTTTGTCTATATTCAAATGATGGGGATGTCTTTATTTATGGTTATTTTCCTGCTCCAATATTCATATACATCGAAGTGGATTCCACTTGGTGTTGGCTTCCACTTGGTGTTGGCTTCCACTTGGTGTTGGCTTCCACTTGGTGTTGGCTTCCACTTGGTGTTGGCTTCCACTTGGTGTTGGCTTCCACTTTGTGTTGGCTTCCACTTGGTGTTGGCTTCCACTTGGTGTTGGCTTCCACTTGGTGTTGGCTTCCACTTGGTGTTGGCTTCCACTTGGTGTTGGCTTCCACTTGGTGTTGGCTTCCACTTGGTGTTGGCTTCCACTTGGTGTTGGCTTCCACTTGGTATTGTCATCCAGATCTCGCCAGCCATTCTTACGGTTTTCAGTGATTTAGCACGAGTGGATTTTTCCGTCTTCAAGGCTCTAGTTTAAAGGTCTTGGACAGGAACACATCTCTCGCATTAAAACCTTCCCGGAAAGTCACAGAGTTTTTATCACAGTTTAAAAGTTTGATTTAAGCTTCTGTGTCGAGCCTGTAAGAATATGTGGTGGTCCTTCTTAGTGTCAGGTGATGTTTATAGTCTCAAGGAAAATATGAGGACCTAAATGAAGAACACACACACACACACACACACACACACCACACACACACACACACACACACCACACACACACCACACACACACGTACGTTGTGTTTATATAAAGGGCTCTAGAAAAGTTCACTTCTACTGGGTAAAAATTTTGTTTTTTTTCAATGGGAGAATACATGTCACCGAGGAGAATGTGACGTCACTGATATTGAAGGAGAGAGAGAGAGAGAGAGATCTGCTGTCTCTCTCATATGGTCGGCCGCTCACGAGATCTGTGCGTGGTGGATGAGGAAGGGGGAAAACGAGAGGCCGGGCTAACGACGGAGCTATCACGTGTATGTGTGTGTGTAATAATAATAATAATTAACGGTTTATTGAAAAAATTCTGCAGCCCGAAGGCTGAAAATATACATTGGACATAAATGACTTAGTGTGTGTGTGTGTGTGTGTGTGTGTGTGTGTCTGTGTGTGAGTGAGTGTGTGAGAGTGTCTAAGGACTTGGAGGCTGCCGCTTTCGAGTGTTCTGTTGATGCAGCGTCAGAGAGGTAAGTGTTGAATCAGGAGACATGTGGATAATGAAGCAGAGATGTCTTGTTGCCTCCCGCTCACCCAACCTAACCAAACGAAGCCAACCCAACCCAACCCAACCCAACCCAACCCAACCCAACCTAACCCAACCCAACTTAGCCTAACCTAACCTATCGATGTAGGAGGCTTTCCAAGTGAGATCACAAGGGAGTGGATAAGCATTTCTCAGTGAACCAGAGAGAGTCTTGGGAGGCGAGGCGTGTAACATAAGCGACCTACATTATTACCTCTGCTGACTCAGTGTTGCCAGATAAATGATGGGAATTTAGTCTGGTGGCTTTGTTTTTTTATTATTGTATCCCATCTCGCCCCCCCCCCCTTCCTGCCCCACCCCCCTTTCCTTCCTCAGCCCCCAGCCCTACTCCCCCTCCCACACACCTCATCTCTCGTTGTGTTTAATTCCTTTGTTTATTGGTATATGATGTCATGATAGTAAGATTATACATCGATGTGTACATACTGTAGGTACATATACATACACAATTATATACACGCGCATACGTACATATATACGTAAATAACTTAATTTATTCACGTTCTAGGCGCGCGCGTGTGTGTGTGTGTGTGTGTGTGTGTGTTGGGCAAGAGTGTCACCTGTAGTGTGGAGGCCGCAGCCCATGACCTTCCTGAAGTTAGCAGAAGGTGGTGTGGCTGGTGCGTCTCCAGGTGCTGCTAACTCTAAACTGTTCCTCTTAACACGGGGACAATCTCTTGTATATTTCTCTTGGTGGTTTTATAATTTTCTCATGTCTTTTGTCTCTATACAGAAAGTAATTATTTCTCTGGAAAAGTTTAATGACAAAAGTTCTTTCTTTTAAAATGTCCATCTTTCCTTATATAATTTAATTCAAACCCAGACCGTTCAGTTCCAATTTCTTGAATCTTTTGAAATTGAATTTTTTTTTCTGTTTTCTGTCGACTTGCTATTAAAATAAAAGTAATATTTTTTCATTTTATCATTTACATTAAAATTGTAAGTGACTGTACTATACTTTTACCATACGCTCAAGCCCCCAGAATGCAATATATTAGCTGTATTTCCCCCACAACTCTCGCTGGCGCTGTATGGTCACACAGGAGGAGGAATAACCCTCAATTTGCCTGATTTCCCAGTAGTCTTCATTATCCAGCTGATTGGTGTAGGATTAACTGTGGTGTTGATAAATCGCTTCTCTCAACACCATGTTTCTCACTGATGATTGTGAAATGATACCTAGACCACTAGCATGATATTGATACATTACAGAAAGATTAAGAACCTTGATGAATTGTTATGTTATCGTAATTTATAAATATTTTAGAAGATAGCGTCGACCAGGGTGATTCGGACAGCGTCGACCAGGGTGATTCGGATAGCGTCGACCTGGATGATTCGGTTCTACTTTTGACAAACTTTGCTCTAGACTTTCTTATTTATTGAGATACACAGCCAAGATTTTTATACAAGCACACTACTATTACTGCCCATCAGCCACATGAAGTTCATTAGTTTAGCTATAAAACTTCCGTACCTATAGAGTCTGTCAAGTCCGGTCCACATTATTTACTCTGGAAATATGAAATTGGTTGTTATGTTGCACTGTAAAGTTAGAATTGGAATGTATCTTAATTTTCTATTTATATAACGAACAGGTGGCGGACCAAATTACCCCAGGCCACTAGTCGGACCAAACTACAATATATGATGGTCATTCAGGTTAGGTTAGCTTAGGTTAAGTTCGGTTAGGTTAGGTTAACGATAGGGAGGTCACTCACTAATGATAAGGGATATATGTATTAATAGTTCACTTTATCTTTTGGGCGAGTTTACCTTCATTACACATGGGAAATAGTCCCTTGATCACATGAAGATTAAGCACCCCAGCTCAATCCTCGTGAGATTTAATTGCAAATGTTTTCGTTTTGGCTGTGAAAAAAAATTCTTCTGGTGTGTAATATTAAATTTACCTTTTTGGAGTATTACTAAACATATTCTTCCCTCTCAAAATGTTCATAATCCTCCCCCGTCTTCCTCCCACTTGTCTTTGTTGTGTTTCACTCTTGGCTGGCAGTGTCGACCCCTTGAGATGACAAGGGAGGAGGGAGGCGAGGCGGAAGTGTTAATGGGTACCTCACCTGGGGATTACTGGTAGGGGTTCACAGTGCTGGTAGGGGTGCACAGTGCTGGTAGGGGTGCACAGTGCTGGTAGGGGTGCACAGTGCTGGTAGGGGTGCACAGTGCTGGTAGGGGTGCACAGTGCTGGTAGGGGTGCACAGTGCTGGTAGGTGCACATTGCTTGTAGGGGGTGCACAGTGCACAGTGCTGGTAGGGGTGCACAGTGCTGGTAGGGGTGCACAGTGCTGGTAGGGGTGCACAGTGCTGGTAGGGGTGCACAGTGCTGGTAGGGGTGCACAGTGTTGGCAGGGGTGCACAGTGCAGCATCTAAAGAATGTCACATGTCACGTACGTCAAACTGGTCCCGGGTCACAGGTCACGGGTCACAGGTCACGGGTCACATGTATGTCATCTCGTGGTAAACTTTAAACCGAGTTGAATTGTTCGTCATCATGTCTGTCTGCCTGTCGGGCTTGAGGTTTGTCTTCGGAGTTTCGACACGTGAAGTTTGGGAGTTCACATTTCTCTGACTCACAAGACGTGGGTGGTGGCGGGGCTGAGGCATCAACAAGTAGGTAATAACATATTGTTTTTATGTCTCTCTCTCTCTCTCTCTCTCTCTCTCTCTCTCTCTCTCTCTCTCTCTCTCTCTCTCTCTCTCTCTCTCTCTCTCTCTCTCTCTCTCTCTCTCTCTCTCTCTCTCTCTCTCTCTCTCTCTCTTACCAAGATTAATTACCTTACTTCCTTACTTGACGGTGTGTGTGTTGTATATCTTCTCCATGCCCCTGTTTTTCCTCCTCATCCACCTCCTCGGCCTGGTCTTCTGTTTTACCGCCACTATTGTGTGTCTGCGTCTTTTACCAACTTTATCGGTTCTGTGGCAAAGTTAAATAAGATAAGTTCGCTCATGTCACTTTTTTTGTTTCCCTCCCTCGTATCTAAATGGAGGGGTGTGTGTGTGTGTGTGTGTGTGTGTGTGTGTGTGTGTGTGTGTGTGTGTGGCGGCGTACTCTGCTCCTCTGGGATTTCTATACACACTCTTCGTCCTATAGTTTCTTAAATTTTTCTTCACACACTTTTGTTTTCCTTATAAAAACTATTATTCTATCGTTCCTGATTGTAAACTGATAATTACTGCCATTAGTTAGGTTTGATATTCCCATCCCTCCCATTTCCCACCACCGCCTTCACCCCCACCCCCTCACAGCCCCCCTCATCCACAACCCCACCCCCTCCACCCCACCCCCCCCACCTTATCTAGCCCATCCCTTCAAATAGTTTGTTGTCATGGTACTCTTTTACGTGGGTTTGGGGTAGTTGTCTCTCCTCCTTCCGCCCCTCTCCCCTACCACCACTCCCTCCCATCATCAAGTGAGAGAATGGGACTTAAGTATCTGTAATTTCTCCTCGTCTTTCTCTCTCTCTCTCACAGCTAAATATATCAAGTCAATTTTACTAATGTGTTTAACTAATCTTGTGGAAGTCTGCCATCTCTCCGTCAAGGATAAAAAAAAAAAAGTACAACATTTACCTTCTATAAAATGTGTATTATAGTGAATATTATTTTCAAAGGTATTTAAAGGTTTTATTTATATTGAATTGATTGGTTGGTGATAAGAAAGATAGATATTATGCATTGGTAAATATTAGGATGTTTTTCATTAGTGTTGATAAATAGTAAAATGAAGATGAATAAGTTTATACACACATGGTACGATGGTGTGTGTGTGTGTGTGTGTGTGTGTGTGTGTGTGTGTGTGTGTGTGTGTGTGTGTGTGTCCTCGAGGAAGGTAAAGATAATATTTGTGTTGATAGTCAGTAGTGTTGTTCTTTTGAGGGCTGGGAGCGGTGGGTGAGTGTTGCGAGGGAGGAGAGAGAGAGAGTGCACGAGGTGGGAGGAACAAGATAGAGTACACGGGGCACCTCTGTAAAAACAATTCGTAAACATAACTTGATGAATATAAATACTTAATAAATCAAACAATAGATACACGCTGGAAGGTTTAATTGTACTAAAAGGTTTACTAATAGCTTCAAAAATCTGTGTGTGCCAGGAACTTACTATTCGAGAATGTAATATTTCTGTTTTACTAAGCAAGTCTCCTCATGGTATTTAATGTGTTGCTGTATCAACTTTCGTCAATGTAAATAAGACAGTAGATATGTGAGTATTATTAAAGTCTTCTTGTATCATACTTGTAGTTAAAAAAATAATTATTTCACAAGTGGAAAGAGAAAGTCATCCATTATTTGGTATTGTGTTCGTGGGGGTGTAGAACCCAGATCACTCACTGGATGGTAAAGCGACTTGTCATCATAATCAGGTTAGGTTAGGTTAACATTGACGCCACAAACGTTACTCAGATGACATCGATTGTTTCATTGGTTGTATAGAACACACCTGGCGTCGTAAATGTGAGTCATGTGTTGGCGTATTCATTATCCCACAGTACATACCTTGGAATGGTCTCTGGCAGGTCAGGGTCAGGTTACCTTTTTTTACACGAGGAGCAGCCACTTACCAATCATGGTGGTCATTTGTCACTTCATCAACCAAGCCTTTGATCTCCCGTTGGTAATTAATCTACATAACACACACCAACACATGATGGATAAGTTGAATCTCAGTATTAATAACAGATTTATATACTAACGAACATCACCCGAGAGTAAAACATAATGATTTGGTTTCTAGTTAATGATTCGGATATGTTTGTGTCCGAATGAACTGACTCTTTGAGATAACTTCAGCAACAGGAAGTGGAATATACTCACCAGAATGATTAAGAACAGCAAGTGTGTGAACTAGTAATAGCTGTCCTGGCGCTCAGTTCATAATGATGACTATAAAACTGGCCAGTGGTGCGGATGGAAGAAACTGTGCAGAATTAATGCAAGTTATGAATTTCTTGTGAACCCTGGCATAAAGTGGAACCAAAAAGCTGACGTTCTTGGAAAAACTAAATAAAAGTATATAAATTTTATCTGGGTGAGGATGGGAGGTGCTAACACTAATATGTGACTCGGGTATAAATTGCTTGATGTTTTATGATGTCTATAGCAGGCTGTAAAACTTAATTGGAACTCAAATTACATAGAGAATAATCAAAATCTGTAGCCTCCTAAGTAAATACATTTGTTGACTAGGAATTAATTTCATCGAGTAGGCGGCAGATTTTAAACAGTGTTACTACAGGTCGATACAAGAACACCTTTCAGAAGAGATATTGACATCGCTCGGGTTGATGTCGTTAGCCCGATAAATTGACTAGCCGTCGGTCACAACATACAGCTTCATATAATATACAGCTTCATACAACATACAGCATCATATAACATACAGCTTCATATAATATACAGCTTCATACAACATACAGCTTCATATAACATACAGCTTCATATAACATACAGCTTCATATAACATACAGCTTCATATAACATACAGCTTCATACATACAGCTTCATATAACATACAGCTTCATACAACATACAGCTTCATACAACATAACAGCTTCATACAACACACAGCTTCATACACTATACTCGGGTTTGAAGTATATAATATAGTTAGCTGTATCGTATTAATACCTCCCCGAGTATGGCCTAGCTGAGTCGAGTATTTACCTCACCAAAATCATGGACAGGGTCTTTACATATCTTGCCAAAAATTTGTATTTATCATGATTATAGAATATAGTTTATAAGAGAAATCGGAACAAGAAGAAGCAGGACACCTTATTGGTAGGTTCTGTTCAGCTGACTCACCAATGAACACACAGGACGTACTTCATGACTCCACATACACGTTGAGGATATTTTTTACTGCCATTTTTTACTGGTGGGAGGCGTGACCCCCAGACTCAATAAAGCCTTCCTTGCTATTTGATATTTATACACCGGCCATCCTGAAGTAAACGGTGGGCGATGAGTTGTTTACTTAGACTGGGTGAAAAAATTGGAATAGAGAAATATGATTGTTGAGAGAGAGAGAGAGAGAGAGAGAGAGAAAGAGAGAGAGAGAGAGAGAGAGAGCCCATGTCATTTAAGAACATAAGAATGGAGAAAACTGCAGCGGGCCTAATGGCCCATACTGGGCAGTCCCGTTTACACCCAACCCTTATTGCTCATATAAGCATCCAACCTATGTTTGAAGCTATTCAGCGTATTCGAGTTAATGATGATATTTGACAACTTGTTCCATTCATCCACAACTCTGTTTCCAAACCAGTGTTTACCTATTTCACGCCTAAATCTAAATTTGTTTGATTTAAAACCATTGTTACGAGTTCGCTCCTGGTTGGATAGTTTGAGTACCTTTGTAATGTCCCCTTTGTTTAGCCATGACTTCCACTTATACACCTCTATCAGGTCGCCCCTCGCTCTACGTCTCTCGAGGGAGTGCAAATTAAGGTGCTTTAACCTGTCTCTATACTCAAGGTTCCTAATGCCCGGGATTAGTCTTGTCATTCTCCTCTGAATTCTTTCCAATGATTCTATATCCATTCTGTAATACGGTGACCAGAACTGAACTGCATAATCCAGGTGTGGTCTCACAAGAGCAAGATACAGTTTTAGGATGACCTCGCTAGTCTTGTAACTAACACTCCTTTGTATGAACCCAAGTACTTTATTAGCCTTGTTACGAGCAAAAACACATTGTTTACTTGGCTTAAGGTTCCTACTTATCATTACTCCTAAATCTCTCTCGCAGTCGGATTTCTATGGCATCGTTGTTCATCTGGTATCTGGTTTCCCTGTTTACATCTCCTATACTGAGTACATTTGTCCACATTTTCATCTGCCATTTTTCAGACCATTCGAAAAATTTGTTTAGATCTTCCTGTAGTTTTGCGAGTCCTCGTCAGATTTAATAACACGTCCTATTTTAGTGTCATCAGCAAATTTACTTATGTTGCTGTCTATGCCGATATCTATGTCGTTTATGTATATAATAAATAATAATGGTCCAAGTACTGAGCCTTGGGGAACTCCACTTGTGACGTTGCTCCAATGGACTTAGTGCCGTTAATGCTCACTCGCTGTTTCCTGTCCTGTAACCACGCCCTAATCCATTTAAGGATGTTACCTTTGATGCCATGAGCTTCTACCTTTCTAATTAGTCTTTCGTGGGGGACTCTGTCGAAGGCTTTGCTAAAGTCGAGATATACCACATCATAATTTGCGCCCCTCGTCCACCGATTCGAAAATTGATGAAAAGAACGTTAATAGATTAGTTAGACAAGAACGTCCGCTTGTGAAGCCATGCTGGGAATCATTGATCAATCGGTGCTTCTCCAAATTTAAATATCAATAAAAAGCAACATCTTCAACATACACTCTACCTGCAGACTTCACTCACTTTTATCATGGAAGAAAAGTAACCTAAGCCAGGAGATGGTTATCGCCAGCCTGACGAACCCCGCTTCCTGACAACCAAGCAACGCCAAGCCAAGCGAACGCATCGCCTCGCCAGCCGTGCACTTTTCCAGGACAGACAACCAATTCATTACAGGACTTAGCGAACGAGAAATAACAAGCAAGATTAAACTACACAAATAACCTTTAACTTCGATGGTAATTTACCTTATTGATGTTGATAAAATTTGAGGGAAAATTTACTCATTATTAAAACATGTTGAGGGGTGGATGGCCATGTTGTGTTGATGATTGAAACATGTTGGGGGGTGGATGGCCATGTTGTGTTGATGATTGAAACAGGTTGAGGGGTGGATGGCCATGTTGTGTTGATGATTGAAACAGGTTGAGGGGTGGATGGCCATGTTGTGTTGATGATTGAAACAGGTTGAGGGGTGGATGGCCATGTTGTGTTGATGATTGGAAACATGTTGAGGGTGACAAGTGTTGTGTTGATGATTGAAACAGGTTGAGGGGTGGATATTATGTTGTGTTGATGATTGAAACATGTTGGGGGTGGATGGCAAGAAGTTGATGATTGAAACATGTTGGGGGGTGGATGGCCAAGGTTGTGTTGATAATTGAAACAGGTTGAGGGGTGGATGGTCATGTTGTGTTGATGATTGGAAACAGGTTGAGGGTGGATGGGCCATGTTGTGTTGATGATTGAAACATGTTGAGGGGTGGATGGCCATGTTAAAGAAGATTGAAATAAGGGGTGGATGGCCATGTTGTGTTGATGATTGAAACATGTTGAGGGGTGGATGGCCATGTTGTGTTGATGATTGAAACAGGTTGAGGGGTGGATGGCCATGTTGTGTTGATGATTGAAACAGGTTGAGGGGGTGGATGGCCATGTTGTGTTGATGATTGAACAGGTTGAGGGGTGGATGGCCATGTTGTGTTGATGATTGAAACATGTTGGGGGGTGGATGGCCGCGTTGTGTTGATAATTGAAACAGGCTGAGGGGTGATGGCCATGTTGTGTTGATGATTGAAACAGTTGAGGGGTGGATAATAAGTGTTGTGGGGTTGATGATTGAAACATGTTGAGGGTGGATGGCCATGTTGTGTTGATGATTGAAATGAGGTTGAGGGTGGATGGCCATGTTGTGTTGATGATTGAAACAGGTTGAGGGGTGGATGGCCATGTTGTGTTGATAATTGAAACAGGTTGAGGGGTGGATGGCCATGTTGTGTTGATAATTGAAACAGGTTGAGGGGTGGATGGCCATGTTGTGTTGATAATTGAAACAGGTTGAGGGGTGGATGGCCATGTTGTGTTGATGATTGAAACAGGTTGAGGGGTGGATGGCCATGTTGTGTTGATGTTAATATTGGAATTATTTTTGTTTATTTTTCAGTCAAATTTAACACCATTTTTGTGTTATATATTAGAACTCATCTTACTGGTAATGAAGTGTTTATTAATATGTTTCTTAGAGTTAAATGAACGTTTACCAAGTGCGTTTTTATCTTGTAATAACTGACAACTAAGAATTTATGTTACTCGGATTATGTAACAGTTTTATTATTATGTGAAGAAGAATGAGGAATCAACATTTTTTACAGAGGGTGAAAATGTTTGAAAAAAAATATATGGCAATTCAAGAATGTTTTGGAAGATTGAGTTTAGTAGAGTGTAGTGATAAGAGGGTGAAAAACATAAGCTTGAAGATGGTGAGAATAAAGTGATGGAAATGGTGATAATGGTGTTGGCTGCTGTACACTGAGGTTAAAACACACACACACACACACACACCTCTTCCCCTCTCATTCACTCTTTCGTTCCTCATCATACCGACCAACCCCAGCCTTCTCTCTCTCTCTCTCTCTCTCTCTCTCCATCGCTTGTATTTTACGCGTTCCTATTTTACTAAGATTCATTTCTCTCGTCTCATTTTCTGCAGTCAAGATGAGGCATAGAATTAGCAGTGAGGAGGAAGAGGAGGAGGAAGAGGAGGAGGAGGAGGTGAAGGAGGAGGTGAAGGAGGAGGTGGAGGTGTCACATTTTTTCCCATTCGGTGTCTTTCATCTTTGTTCCCTCATTATCTTTCTTGTCTTGTTCCTCTTCTACTCTTCTTCCCCTTCCTTGTATTTTCTTCTACGAGTTCATCATCATTATAACCTCCTCCTCCTCCTCCATCATCTCATTCTATTGCCACGCTTATTCTTTTTTCTTCCTCTTCCTTCATTTGTCTTCCCCCCTCTCTCCTCTGCCCTCCATCTTCATCTGTCAACAAGAAGAGGATGGTAATGTAGCGTTAAGTTAGTATTAAGCACATCAACGAGGCGCTTCCTTGATGAGAAAAAGTTCATAATTACTTCTTAGGAAAGGTATTGGTGGCCATTGTGTAGTGGAGATGTAGGGGTGAGTGGGTCTCTCTCTCTCTCTCTCCCTCTCTCTCTCTCTCTCTCTCTCTCTCTCTCTGGCTGGTGATGTTTTATGCACAGTCTTATGGATTTACCGATACGTGTGGTGAAGCAGAGGTGGGTGGTGGTGGTGGCTCGTGGCTCCTTCCTCTCTCTACCCACTCAGTATCTGTGGCTCCTGTTTCCCATCATCTCTTGTCTGTTAACTGTCTTTTTCCTCCTGTCAGTTACTGTTTCCGAACCCCAGCCAGTTAGTTACGTCTTGAGGGATTTTTTGATGGTGTTAATATTTTCCCTTTGGCTTTTATTTATGTGTTTTATATTATTATTATTATTATTATTATTATTGTTATTGTTATTGTTATTGTTATTGTTAATGTTGTTATTATTATTATTGTTGTTATTGTTATTGTTATTGTTTAATGAGTCATTGTATGTATTGATGATTCGATATTGATTAATCCGTTTCCAATCATGACGTGACTAGGATGTGATTGGCATGATAAGGGCGACTTGACGTTATAGCTTCCTAGTTACGACCCTTGGCAGTGTGATGATGGTGTAGCTTATAGTTCTCATTTTCTTCCTCTTCCTTCTCCTACTTCTCTTTCCACTTCCTCCTCCTCCTCAACTTGCCACTTTCCTCTCTCCTGTTATCGTCCTCCTCTTCCCCTTTTCTTCTGCTTTTCCTCCATCTCTTCCCTTCTACTCTCTCTGTCTCCCCTCTGCTCTTCCTGTCCTCCCATCCCTACCCCAGCAATGAGCTTCCCATCCCATCCCATCCCATCCTTGTGCTAAATCCATTCCCTCATTAACGCTCTACCCATTCCCCCACCATTACCCACCCTAACACCCATTACCCACCCCACACCATTACCCACCCCCAACACCATTCCACCCCACCCATTAGTCCTCAGAGCGTAAAAAAAATGAAATTATCCCTGCCTGTACCGTTAGTCTGTCTGTCACGTTGGTACTTTACAATATATTTCTAATTTCTGAATATACGTGGATCATTCCGGGAAGTTGAAGTGAAGTAATTAAGGAAGACTGACTTTAGTGCTGGTAGTGCATCCAGGTGTTGTCGACCACAGGTGAGTTATGAGTCTCGTTAAGGGTGAAGGTGTGTTTTCTGGCGACAATAAGTACGTGGTTTTATTCTTATATATATTTTCGTTAGTGATGCATCTCAGATTTTTTTTCTGCATTTTATCTGGAATTTAAATACTGAACAGAAGTGGATTAAGAAATAAACTGAAGAATAATTTGTGGACTAAAGCTTTTGGTGGAATTCCTTTGTCTGGTTATAGCCTTTGGAACGTGTGGACAATTATGCCAGTATCAAACATTAATTACAATCGTGTGATAATTTAACTCTTCAAGGGAAAGTATGCGAAGGAAAGGTCATTGTGGATACAGGTCAATACCAGTTGTTTGTTCCTCAGAAGATGGCATCACTCGTACAGCATGACTACTTGTTACAGCATGACTACTTGTTACAGCATGACTACTTGTTACAGCATGACTCCTTGTTACAGCATGACTACTTGTTACAGCATGACTCCTTGTTACAGCATGACTCCTTGTTACAGCATCACACCTTGTTATTATCCCGAGTAATTACGTCGTGTTCTTCCCTCTAAAGTTTGTCAAGTTGCTCAAGTGTCAAGGACGCCAGCGGCTCCTCTCTTTGGTCTTGGTGCACTACACTGCGTCACAGTCGTTCTGGATCCTGGAGCACTACACACTACCACCAACTCACACCACCACACACCACCACCTACTCTCACCACCACCACCACACACCACCACACACCACCACCTACCCTCACCACCACCACCTCATACCACCACACACCACTAGACACTACCATCAACCCTCGCCACCAAAACCACCACTCATCACTGCTTCCTACCACTACCACCACCACCACCACAAGAGTCCATCAGCCACCTGCTTATTGTCTTCTTTTTCCCTCAAGGCGGACGGGAGGGGGAGGAAGGACTGACATAGATATCTACTTCAAGAGACAAAAGAGGTGTGTGTGTGCTTGTGTGTGTGTGTGTGTGTGTGTGTGTGTGTGTGTGTGTGTCATTGTGTGCGTGTGAGCTTGCTGGGTCATGTTCACGTGTAAAGGTTTATTGAAGTTCATTGCTACTTATTAGAGTTGTGCGTCACAGTGTGGGAGAGACGCGCAAGCTGGGAAACGCGAGGCGGCTTGTTTACGTTGCCGCTGTGTACCTTGGATGCACGACTCACTATCAGCTTACCTCTTTTCCTTTTCCTTCTGCCACGTTCCATCCATCCCCATCCTCTCCTTCCCTCTACAACTTACAACTCCCGATCCACTAAACCACCCCTTCCACCTCCCTCCTTCTGCTCCTCTTCCGTCATGATCCACTACCCGACCCGCAGCTCACATGATCCTTGACCTGCTGTTGGGCCACCCACATGTCCAGGAAGGCGCACCTCAACTTGTAACACGTGTTGTAGCGGTCTTGATTAATATCTGTCCGAAGCTACTGCCGCCTCCTCCTCTTTCTCCTCCTATTTCTCCACTATCTCCTCCTCTTCCTCCTCCTCTCCCCCACCTCCTCCTCTTCCTCTTCCTCCCCTCCTTCTCTTCCTCCTCCTCCTCCTCTCCCCCCCTCTCCTCCTCCTCCTTTTCCGTTCGATGCACTTAAGATAGATCAAGATGTAATCCCTTCAAGATCGTGTTCCCTGATCCTTCTTTCCAGCAAGGACACTCAATAACCTTTCTTAATAGACTATAAGAATAATATTTTAATGGTCGCTTTAAGATTCGTCTCTTCTGGCATATTTCACCTGATAATTACCCATTCTACCGTACCCTACCCTACCCTACCCTACCCTACCCTAACCTATGAGAGCTTCAAGGGGTCATGGTCACATCTCTGTTGTAGGTTAGGTTAGGTTAGGTTAGGTTAGGTTAGGTAGGTTTTAGTTGGTTAGTCTCTGCTGAGTATTGTTATTGTTAGATAATTCCCTTGCTTACATGGACGGAGGGAGACGCTGGTGTATAAGCAAACTTTAGCTGAGTTCACAGTGGGTGGTGTTGCTTAGCCATGCCCTGACTGCCTTGTTAAGTACGATTATTTTAAACACGCAACCACTCGCTCACTTCATTCATTTCTCTCTCTCTCTCTCTCTCTCATACAAACTAAAACAGACACACACACACACACACACACACACACAGACGACGTGAGTGCATTAACACAATTACAAGAACTAGTGTCTCGAGGGTGGTTAAAAAACACTCATTGTTTATTGTGTATGTGTGTGTTTGTGTGGGTGGGCGAGTGTTTCTGTGGGTGTGTGTGGTCAGTGTGTGTGTGTGTGTGTGTGGGTGGGCGAGTGTTTCTGTGTGTGTGGTCAGTGTGTGTGTGTGTGGGTGGTGAGTGTGTGGGTGTGGGTGGTGTGTGTGTGTGGGTGGGCGAGGTTTCCAGTGGGTGTGGGTGGTGTGTGGGTGGGCGAGTGTTTCTGTGGGTGTGTGTGGTCAGTGTGTGTGTGTGTGTGTGGGTGGGGCGAGTGTTTCTGTGGGTGTGTGTGGTCAGTGTGTGTGTGTGTGTGTGGGCGAGCACAGGGTGTGCGGGAATGGTGTGTGTGTTTGTGTGTGTGGGTGGGCGAGTGTTTGTGTGTGTGGTCGGTGTGTGTGTGTTTGTGGATGTGGGCGAGTGTTTCTGTGGGGTGTGGGGTTTGTGTAAGGTTTGTGTAAGGGAGGAGTGTTTCTGTGGGTGTGTGTGTGTGTGTGTGTGTGTGTGTGTGGGTGGGCGAGTGTTTTGGGAGTGTGTGATGGTGTGTGTGTGGTATGAGTGTTTCTGTGAGTGCTTATTTGTGTGTGTGTGTGGGTGGGCGAGTGTTTGTAGCAGTGTGGGTCGGTGTGTGTGTGTGTGTGGGTGGGATGAGTGTTTCTGTGGAGGTTTATCGGTGTGTGTGGGAGAGTGTTTCTGTGGGTGTGTGGGGTCGGTGTGTGTGTTTGTGTGGGTGGGAGAGTGTTTCTGTGGGTGTGTGGGGTCGGTGATTGTGTGTGGGTGGGCGAGTGTGAGCTAAGTATGTAAATCTTAAGTCAACACCCGAGTTTTTACCGTAAGTTAAGAGAGATAAGAAGCTTTCACGTTCTTCATCTTAAAAGTTTTTCTTCTCGTTGTCTTTTCCTGGCGAGTCAAATATCCTCTTTAATTATTTACACCTTTATAGGTATTTAAGTTATATTATCTTGCGTGTTACGTGTATGGCATCGACAGAGACCTTTTTGTTGTGTATTTTTTAGTGTCTCAAGATGTTTCGTTTGACTTGGGAATTAAAAGATTTTGTTTTTTCTTTAACTTTCAGGAGCGAAGGAGGACGCCCCTGGGTAATCGTAGTCCCCTGTCGTAGTCCCCGGCAGCGTCTTCTGTCTGTGTGAGGAGGAGCAGAGTACAGGGAGGTTCACATGTTCCAAGGAGTTGTGTCAGAATGTTTCCTCCCGGCCCAGGGCGAAGGGGGCACCGTCCTCCTCTCCCCTCCCAGCTTTTGAAGTCACCACTACTCGCTAGATCCTCAGGATAAAAAGAAAAAGAGGAAAAGTTTCAGTTTTATATAAAGCGGTGGTGACGTGAGCGAGAAACTATGACGCCATAATCTCAGATCGTGACGCAAGCAGGAGAGCGATGACGTCACGAGTAAGATCTACAGTTATTCGACAACCTAGCGAAGGAAAGAGCGGGAGCTATGGGTCTATCAAAGGTAACTCCACGACCTACTTACGGAGGAATAATGACGAGCTTCACGAGGTTGACACCAAGCCTATACCGATCATTGGGCTGGTGGGTCCCAGTGGTGAAGGCGACACCTGCAGTAGCTCGAGTGACAGTCAGGACGCTCTCTCCGGGACCTCAGAGAGCCAATTAATGAAGGATAATGAAGTTAGAAACATTAATCCCCAAGTTGGTCAGACCAAAGTGGACAGCATCGTGCATCTCATAGATAGTGGAGGTGTTGGCGGAGGCACGACTGTCAGTTTATCTCCCGTGAGTGGACAGACAGTGGAGTGCCAGCCTCCTGTGCCGCCCCTCTCCCACCACGCGCCCACCAACATATCCATGAAGAGACAGCTGACGAGGCCTGAGAAGCATGAGGCACGAGGGAGTGTGGGTGAGGGAGGGGGGCGCGGTGAGGCTGGGCAGCAGCGGGCGGGACACAGTAGCAGCGCCAGTTACTCGCGGGCTGTTGCCAGTGAGAGGGAGGCGGCAGTCACCGTCACCGTCTCTGATACAAGTTCAGTGGACTCTCCCCTCCTCTCCCCCCACCGGCCCCTACTCCACACCTCCGACAGGAACCCGGACTCTAAACTCATCAAGGTTGAGATAGTCGACGCCCCAAACATGGAGGTGGACTCAGGAGGACGCCTCGACAGGAGGACTACCATCATTGACAGGTAAGAGTACTTAGAGGTGAGTGAGTGTAGCACCTGTGGCTGACACTTAGAGACGCACCTGGGGTAGTGTCACCTGTCATCCCGACTCTCCTCCCCCAGGGTATTAAAACTTTAAATTCACACTGAGAAAATAATCTTAATGCTTCTCGGGTGTTAATTCAGTCCAAGAAAAGTTATTGTCCGTTAAACATCCAAATGTTGAGCCTTTTTTTTTTAACAGGAGGTCCTCAATACACTCCTGTAACAACGGGTGTGAGTGGAGTGTCACTTGAAGTAGTAGTGTAGTGTATTAAGTGACCGTCAAGTGTGTCCGAGCGTTAGTGCTGGTTAATGACGTCACCGGAACCCGCCCCCCCCCCTAGTGTACATATACAAAAGGAAAAATCTGAAAATCCTGTTATAGTTCGTCTAGTGTGATGACCTGACTGTGGTGTTGTACCTCAAGTGATGACGTTCTTGTGACTTGTAGGGAAAAGAAAGAAATTTATTTTGGTGAGAACAGAATAAACAGTTTCCTGCCAGATGGGTTAAGAGCAGCCTCCCAGATGGTTGTTTTTTTTCCTTAATTTTTACTCAATGCTCAACTTAGTTACACTCGACCTGAGATGTAAATTGATTTATCGGTTTAAGTGGTTTAAGTTATTTTAGTCCAAGTGTGTTGTGACTTGACGTGTTGGTGTGCCTAATAGGTACATTGACTATCGACGTATGATATGACTCAGTATGTAATGAATCGACGTATGATATAATTTCTTATCATTAATCGACCTATTCTAAACACATGAGTCAAGATGAGCTAATTGCTATAAAATATATATCCCATACATTAATATAACTAGAAGATAACACTGATATAACCTAAGTGTGGTTCATCATTAGGTTGTGTTCCCCCTCCCCTGGCCACTCCACCACACTCCTCAACCCTCTGGTGGCTTGGTCGTCTCCCCTACAGCATCACGACACCTACATCTAAGTGGATTTATCGAGGACTTGGGGATTATAATGTAGATAAAGAAGAGTTTGTGTGAGCAGGAGAGAGAGAGAGAGAGATACTGTACAGGTTTATCAATAGAATCTAAATGTTGTAAATCCAAGAAAATGCTGGAATTTGAACTCTCATTATTTTACGAAAGTGATTACTGGGAAAAACTGTTAAGAAAAGTGGTGTTTAGAGAAGATTAAGAAGAAGAGGAGGAGGAAGAATAAGAAGGGAAGAAAAAGAAGAAAAAAGTGCTCCGTATTGAAGGCATTCTTTAAAGATCTTGTGTGTGAGTTATTGTTACTTGTGTTGAACAGAAAGGAAAAACTACAAAAATTGTGCATTTAAAAATTACTTCTACCATTACAGAAAGAGTTACAAGGCTAAAAAAAAAACTATGGTTATATTTAGTGAAAGAAAATATGTGTTGTCATACTAAACGAAATGAGAAATGATAAAACGTGATTGGAAATTTAACTCAATAAAGACAGAAACTGATTTTTAAAATTGGTGTTGAGAAAAGTGTCGCATAGAAGAGGGTGTTTTGATCACCTGGAGGAGGAAAACACAAAATTGTCATGGAAAATTGCAGTGTTCGTGGTGAAGTGTGTTGCGGCTGACAGATGGTGATGATAATGATACTAATGATGATAGTAATAATAGTAAGGATATTAGCAATAAAATACAATTATAATGATGGAAAGATGATGGTATTAACAATAAAAACAATGATAATGATGATAAAAATTATAATAATGATGATAATGACGACGGTTATATTGGTACCAGTAATGACAGCATCAATAACAATAACGAAAACGTAACTAACTGTACACAAAGAAATATAACGAGTACTTAAGTTAACTCCAAGTTGTGTTAGTTCCGAGAGCCAAGAATGGAATATGACGCAGATTTAGATTCATAGCTTGGAAGAATGGGGTTAGGTTAGGTGAGAAGCGGACGAGTGAGAGGTTAAAGTTACGGACGAATGGCAAAAGAGGTTAAGAGGTTAATTGAGGTAATATGAGGAATGAGAGGTTTAGGTTACGGACTAGGTAGTGAAAGAGGTTAAATGAGGTGAGAGGTCAAGGTTACGGAATGGTAAAAAGAGGTTAAAAGGTCAAGTGAGGTAATATATGCAGCAGTGAGAGGTCAAGGTTACGGAATGGTAAAAAGAGGTTAAAAGGTCAAGTGAGGTAATATATGGAGCAGTGAGAGGTCAAGGTAGCATGGTAAGACAACTAGGTCACGAAGACACTAGGTGAGGTAGTGCTGGTTCATGCTCCGGGTCGCTGTTATTGTCAGAGAGGGAGACAAGACACGAGACTGTACCTCCACTAAACATGAGAATCAGCGAGATTTTGCGAGGTTTTATGTAGTACCAAGAAAGAGGAAAGTTGTTGATAAAAATGGGGAAAAGTGGAAAAGGAATGACTTGTTAGAGAATGAATTAAGATGATTTACTGTAGTTTGAATGAATGAATGTATGTAGTAGGGGATATTTTATTTGATTTCTTTTTTTTTAAGGAAGATATGTAAAGTACTTTGAAAATAGTTACAAAGTTAACATCGTATAGTTTAATAATTACTAAGTGACATTTTAGAGGAAAAATATATTATCAATGACCATTTTTATATTTTTTTTACGAATATTTCAACTAAAATTTGTCAGTAATTTTAATCTGGTTTGTATGAAATTTATAACACGGAATGACAATATCGTAATAACGCGTTGGATAGATTGAGTCATATTTCCAGTAATTAATACATTGATCGTCAGAAAGTTAATGTTTAATAAAAGCGTCGTGTTGGGATGAGAGGAATGTGGATGATTAATCTCATTTGGACACTAATCTGAGGTGGAATGAACTATGTCCTAGATCACACACACTCCCACTCGGATCCTGTATGTGTGTGGGGGGTGTGTGTGTGTGTTGGTTATGTCCGTGTTTGGTAATCGTTAGTATCAATAAGGCATAAAAACAACCCGGATATATAACTTGCTTGGGTAAATGGTTTATGTTATGGGGATGAGAACACAGACCTATTTTTGTTTTACAGGAAGTAGGTCACGTTCACCAGTCTAGGATTAAGGTAGTGGATAAGGGTTCTGAGTTTTTGCCTGGATGCGCTACACATCACTTGTCTAGCCTGTGTTAACTACGAGGCGCTGCTCGAGTTTTAATAAGTATACAATACCAAGAAACCATGGAACTGTAAATGATTCTATGTTCAGATATAGAATTGTTTTTTGTTTTTTTAATTTACCATCTTTATATTTTAAGAAAGAATGTATTTGTTTCTTGATGTTATGCTCTGTGTTGGAACATAATGCTAAGTGGTTCATGGTTTAGACATATGTCAGGTTTATCTTGCGGGAATATATACGATATTTAATGCTTTAAGTTACAGCTTTTCATTATCTCACTCCTGGAAGAGAACACAGCATCGTGGCTACATTTCAGGGCTCTGGGATCAAACTTATGTCTGGGCGACGTGTTTTAAAGGCTGGAGAATTTATTACACTTGTTACTCTCAGTCCAGGAGGGAGAGGAAGCTAACTTATCTGGGGAGGTAAATTTTTGGTCTCGTCCTCAGAGGGGGTGGAGAGCCAGCGAAATGAACAGCGTGATTTTTATTCGGTGCGATGTGTGATTTTTTTTTTATCGTCAGTGGTATCTTTCGGTGATTGCAAAAACTGACATGCAATAAAAATACATAATGTTGAATAAAACTAAGGTGCAATGCCTGATGTTTACATTGTAGAAGCTGATAAATTTTCGTCATATCTTGGATGTAAACAGCTACCCGATCAGCAGCGTATTGAAGTCTTTGAGAAGATCACCAATTCTTCCATAATTTCTTCCCTGCAGTTTCTAGGGTTATGTCTTGAAGTATTTGAAGGTCATCATCATCATCATCATCGTCATCATCGTCATCATCATCGTCATCGACAATATCATCATTATGGTTAGGTTAGGTTTTACAATAGTTCACTGTGAAGGATTACTAGTAAATACGGCCCCCAGGCCACCGTCATTCTGGTTAATACTGAAGGATCACTGAGTGTGCCAATGACGCTGCGAATGAAGCCACTGGGGAGAGGGGTGTGTGAGGGTGGGGAGAGGGGGAGGTGGGGAGAGGGTGTGTAGGGGAGAGGTGTGAGGGTGGGGAGAGGGGTGTGAGGGTGGGGAGGGGGTGTGGGAGGGTGGGGAGACGGGGTGTGAGGGGTGGGGAGGGGGGTGTGGGGAGGGTGGGGAGAGGGGTGTGGGAGGGGTGGGGGAGAGGGGTGTGTGTGAGGTGGGGGAGAGGGGTGGGGGAGGGGTGGGGGAGAGGGGGTGGGGTGGGAGAGGTGTGTGAGGGTGGGGAGAGGGTGGGAGGGGTGGGAGGGGTGTGTGTGAGGGGTGGGGAGGGGTGTGTGTGAGGGGAAGAGGGGTGTGTGGGGGTGGGGAGAGGGGTGTGTGAGGGTGGGGAGAGGGGTGTGAGGGTGGGGGAGAGGGGTGTGTGTGGAGGGTGGGGAGAGGGTGTGTGAGGGGTGGGGAGAAGGGTGTGTGTGAGGGTGGGGATGAGGGTGTGTGGGAGGGTGGGGAGAGGGGTGTGTGTGAGGTGGGGAGAAGGGTGTGGGGGTGAGGGGTGGGGATGAGGGGGGGGAGGGTGGGGGAGAGGGGTGTGTGAGGGTGGGGAGAGGGGTGTGTGAGGGTGGGGAGAGGGGTGTGTGTGGAGGTGGGGAGAGGGGTGGAGGGGTGGGGGGAGAGGGGGTGTGTGAGGGTGGGGGAGAGGGTGGAGGGTGGGGGAGAGGGGGTGTGTGTGAGGGTGGGGGAGAGGGTGTGTGTGTGGAGGGTGGGGAGAGGGGTGTGGAGGGGGGGGAGAGGTGTGTGGAGGGTGGGGGAGGGTGTGTATGAGGGTGGGGAGGGGTGTGTGTGAGGGGTGGGGGAGACGGGGGTGAGGGTGGGGATGAGGGGGTGGTGGGAGGGTGGGGACGGGGTGTGTAAGGAGGGTGGGGAGAGGGGTGTGTGTGAGGGTGGGGAGAGGGATATTAAAGGTGATAAATTGTACACTGTATCATCACAAACTCTCACGTGTTCAGTGTATTAAAACAGATGAACGAAAATACAAAAGAAAAATCGCTAATTTCTACGATATTTCTCATACACAACAGCATCTTTGTGTTCTGGAGTTGACAGTCATAAACCATGAAGGAAGACAGACAGACAGAGAGAGACAGAGAGACAGACAGACAAAGATAGATAGATTTGATAACTGTTTTAACCTAAAGTTGTGTATCGGCCAGAATGAAAATCAATGCATGTATAACTATGTTCAGAATTCACATCGTGGACTAGACAGACAGACAGACACAGACAGACAGACAGACGAAAATCAAGACAAATCAAGACGTAGTGTTTTCTCATCACTAAACAACACGAGAGCAGAGACTTGACAAGTTTAGTCGGAAGTGAAAACCTCGATAAATTTTTCTCTCTTCCAATCCATTTTTAGGTGACCCAATGGCGCCAGTCTGTGTAAACAAAAAAAATTACCAAAAAAGTTTATAAAAAAGTATGATTAAAGTATTATAAATAAGCGTTGGGAGGTGAGTCGTGTTACTCATTAAGCCTCAAGTTCAGGGCTGAGGGAACGACAATATATTATAAGGCTCTGGAAAAAAGTTTAGCTTTTAGAAGACTTTGAAGGTGTTGGTGAGAGCATTATAATTTACCTAGGTGTTTTTTGAAGGTGTTGTGGGAGAGTTTGTAAAATGGCTGGGGTGTTTTTTTTTTTAAGTTTTGGAGTTGTTTTGAACATTCTCGGTCTGATTTAGAAGTTTAGAATACGATTTAGAAGTTTTGGAGGGATTTTAGAATTTTTTTTAAATATTTAGAAGTTTGTGAGGGTGTTGTAGAAGTTGTATATAGGTTCCTGACGCTTTCTGTTGGCCCCTGAGAAGGTTGTAAAAGATGTTAAGAGTTTGTAAAAGGTATGAGAGGTTGTAGAAGATGCTGAGAGGTTGTAGAAGATGCTGAGAAGTTGTAAAATCTGCTGAGAAGTTGTAAAAATGTCTCCGATGTTGTAAAAGTTGCCGAGGAGTTTAAAAGCTCACGAGAAAGGGAATTGAAAAGAAATTAAACGTTCCATATTTTTTTTAAAGGATCTAAGATGTTTCAGAGTTTGGTTACGTTAGGTTAGGTTATGTTAGGATAGCTCACTCTTTAAACACTGGCCTTCTCACACAGTCATACACACGAGTGGTCGAGTCATAGTTTTAAAGAGTGTAAATTTTGATAGCGTACACAGATTACCTTGATCAGTGAGTCATATTCTATAACACACACACACACACACACACTATGGGTGATTTATACACCTGACGGAGATCATCAAGAACATCAATCGCCAGTGTTGGGTGTTGGAGGAAGGAGAGGGGTGGCAGGGAGAGGCCAGCACCACCAGGCAGCCCACGCCAGCACCACACCAGGCAGCCCACGCTAACACCACCAGGCAGCCCACGCCAGCACCACCAGGCAGCCCACGCCAGCACCACCAGGCAGCCCACGCCAGCACCACCAGACAGCCCACGCCAGCACCACTCAGGCAGCCCACGCCAGCACCACCAGGCAACCCACACCAACAACACCACCACCAGGCAGCCCACGCCAGCGCACCACCAGGCAACCCACGCCAACACCACCAGGCAGCCCATATACGCCAGCACCACCCAGGCAGCCCACGCCAGCAATTACCAGACAGCCCACGCCAGCACCACCAGACAGCCCACGCCAGCACCACCAGGCAGCCCACGCCAGCACCACCAGGCAGCCCACGCCAGCACCACCAGGCAGCCCACGCTTCCACCACACCTTTAACCTTTCCATGAATTTGTTGTAATAACACCAGTCTGCGTTTTCGCGTTTCCTAGTAGATCGCCGTGACAAAATTACACACACACACACACACACACACACACACACACACACACTATCATATCTGTAAATGAAATATTGGCATTTGGAAAAAAAAAATTATTACACTGCGTTTTGAAGGAGAAAATAAGCAGGGAGAGTTAACGACGACACCCAGACATTAAGGGTTGTTACTGAACGGATGAATTGGATGATTTTGAAAGATAATTGGAACTATTGGAACGAGTATACGAATTGGTTGTGAATCCTAAGGTGGCGATGCGCTTATGTGTCTCATTTGTGTTTGGTTCAGCTTCGATTAGGAGTGAAGAGGAGGAAGCCTTGTCTGTCTTTACGGGTGAAAATGGATGACCGGTTGCAGGTACTGGCGGATGAACGGTTGCAGGCACTGACTGATGAACGACTGCAGGTACTAACGGATGAACGGCTGCAGGTACTAACGGATGAACGGCTGCAGGTACTGACTGATGAACGACTGCAGGTACTGACTGATGAACGGCTGCAGGTACTAACGGATGAACGGCTACAGGTACTGACTGATGAACGGATGCAGGTACTGACGGATGAACGGCTGCAGGTACTGACGGATGAACGGCAGCAGGTACTGACGGATGAACGGCTGCAGGTACTGACTGATGAACGACTGCAGGTACTGACTGATGAACGGCTGCAGGTACTAACGGATGAACGACTGCAGGTACCGACTGATGAACGGCTGCAGTACTACGATGAACGGCTACAGGTACTCGACTGATGACCGGTTGCAGGTACTGACGGATGAACGGCTGCAAGTACTGACGGATGAACAGTTGCAGGTACTGACGGATGAACGGCTGCAGGTACTGACTGATGAACGACTGCAGGTACTAACGGATGAACGGCTGCAGGTACTGACGGATGAACGGCTGCAAGTACTGACGGATAAACGACTGCAGTTACTGACGGATGAACGGCTGCAAGTACTGACGGATGAACGGCTGCAAGTACTGACGGATGAACGGCTGCAAGTACTGACGGATGAACGGCTGCAAGTACTGACGGATGAACGGCTGCAGGTACTGACGGATAAACGGCTGCAAGTACTGACGGATGAACCAGACAATTCTTATACCACTCCCTCCGACCACAATGTAAATAGACGCACCGCCGCCGCCACCACCGACCACCGACCACCGACCTGATGAACGAAAACACGCCAACAAAAGGCTGACGAATGGAGACAAAGTCGACGTTGGGAAGTGAATTTATTAACCCGAGTGTGACGGATGCCTGTTAACTGCTGGCAAACACGGTCGTCACCCTCCATAAGCTGACGGAACTAACAAAGCAGGTGTCAAGGGAATTTCTCCTGTCAGTAGATATTCTTGTACCTTGGCAGTGTTTACAGTCGATCTCCGTCACCTCCCCACCCTCACTCCTCACTCCCCACCCCACTCCCCCCACCCTCTCTCCCCACTCCTCCCACCCCACCCCCCCCCATCCTCTCCCCTCGTCATCCCCACCCTCTCCTCACCCTCCCACCTTTGTCCCCACCCCCCACCCTCAACCCCCACCCCCCTCATCCCCACCCCTCTCCCCACCCTCTCTCCCCCCACCTCTCCCACCCCCACCCCTCTCCCCCCACCCCTCTCCCCACTCTCCCAGCAACAAGTGTAGTTCTGGTTGAGGTATTATCATGTATTTATTTATATTATCGTTACATCGTCTTGTCGCGGTAGATTAACGAGCCAACAGCTGCTCAGGGTTCAACAAGCTGTGAATACATGACTCCCATCCCTCTTACAACGTGAGATAATGACCCCCCTAAAGCTGTTACATAGTTATCTTAAACACATCCCTCTGTTGAATATTACCTTTAACGTCAACAAGTAATATCCTTCAACAAGATTACTGATAAAAGACTGAATAGGCAGTAATTACACCATCTTATGCTATAATAAAGTCAACATTATTAAAATTACAAGTATTGTATGTCATTAAGATCATTATATTTCAAGTTAAAAAATTAGCGAACTGTTTTCCTTATAAACCAAACGTCACAATACCTCATCACAACACACGTCTGATCTGACCGCTCACACACACACACACACACACACACACACACACACATGATGAAGCTGTACCAGATTACGAAAAATATTGCCACTATTCTCCTGTGATGATACGACGCTGTTGTACACACATTAATTCATAAAGTTATAAATAAAGGGGAAGAAAATTCTAATGCCAGGATTTTTTATGATGAGGTGCAATGAACTCACTCTCTCAACAATACCAAAGTGACGTGTGGTGAAGAATATTTACCGGGTGAGTGGCATTGTGGGATGGGAATCAAGTGTTAAAACGAGGTATTTATTCTAGCTGGTGATAATTTATACCACAGATACAAGAACCTTCAGCTATAAACACAGGGAGTAGAGTTGAGGTGTTATGCGGAGAGTGTGGAGTAGGGGGAGTTATTACCGTGGTAGATGTAGGAATATTATCTCCCTTCCCTCTGACCTACTGGACCCTCCCTCCCCCCCGTCTTTCTTTCCTCCCTTTCTCTTTCCCTTCATCCCTCCCACTGCCAGCCATTCCACCCCCTCTCCCTCCCTACACCCCCTCCTTACCCCTATCCCCACTTCCATCCCTCCCGCCCTACCATACATTAAGTTAATAGAGTTTGGGAGCCTTAGATTAAAAAAGTTAAGGTTTTTTGCGTGTTGTGGGGGACTGAAAACGATGATATTTTCGCCTGCCGAGATATGGAAACTGTTTTATGTGGTGGTAGTACTTTATGAAGGACCCTAAGTTGTTGATATTATCTTGGCTGGACCGTGTGTGTTGTCTCGAGGTAAAGGTGTTGGTTGTTTTTGGTGCACAGACAGACATGGAGACAGACAGACAGACAGACATGGAGACAGACTGACAGACAGCTTCTCCTCTTTATGTATTTATTTTCTTTAACGTCGTCTCCGTTTTTATATTTGGTGTTTCCTTTATCATCTTCTTTTCTCCTTCTTTTCACTTCCTTTTTTGTTCATCTTCTTCATGTTTAATTCTCTTCTTTATCTTTCTTCTCGTTTTTTGTTTTTTTTGGTGTTTGATTTTCTTGTTCATGTTCTTTGTCTTTATCTTCGTCTTTGTCTTTGTCTTCGTCTTGTTTTTCTTAGTGTTGTTTTCCTTGTGATTGTTCCTCTTCTTGTTCCTCTTCATACTCTTCCCCTTCTCCTCCTTCTTCCTCTTGTCTCTCTTATAATAAAACTGAACCATGGACGAGAGAAATAAAGATGGCCTGGACGAGAGGATTTACTATAGATAAAAGATGTACATATAAAACATTGTCAAGTACATCATTCTTGTGTTATTTCTGTAATATCTTCAGAGAGAGAGAGAGAGAGAGAGAGAGAGAGAGAGAGAGTGGACAACGGGAGGGAAAGGACACAAGCGGGGACTTCGATGAGGGGGTACTGGTTTGGGATTCGGAGTCGAGGATTGGGGGTTCGGGATTCGGAGCCGAGGATTGGGGATTCGGAGTCGAGGATTCGGGATTCGGATTCGGGATTTGGAGTTCAAGATTCGAAGTTCAGGGTTCGGGATTTAAAACTCTAGATTCGAAAGCGGGGTTTAGACCAGACACAAGGGGATGTGGTCAGAGTTTAATCACACAGTTTCCGGGAGGGCCAGGAAGAATCATGCGGGGATTTTTCTTCAAGAGTTAATCCCTGTGTGTATTTTTCCTCCGTCCATTATAAGATAAATGGAAAAGAAATGTAAAATATTGTGTGTGGTTAGCCATGATATACTGCCTGAAAGAAAACCCAAAATATTGAAGGTTAGGTTAGGTTGGGTTGGGTTGGGTTAGGTTAGGTTAGGTTGGGTTAGGTTAGGTTTAGGTTCGGTTGGGTTTCTAATTCCATTGCTGAGGTATTTGTAACTTATATAAAATCCTGTGGTTGATTATGGAGAGGTTCCGATACCCTATAGAGAGGTTCCGATACCCATAGAGAGGTTCCGATACCCATAGAGAGGTTCCGATCCCTCATGTTATGGAGTTATAGGTGGGGCACTTAATAGCTTCCTGGGATTAGATAGGAGGATCATTTACTGTGATTTATAGACGTCATAATTTTATAGATTCAGTCAACAAGCTGATCGTAAAAGAAGATTCGATCCCGAGTATAAGCTAATGGAATACGCATGATTTTAAGAATGTTTCAACCTTAAGTATGCTATTTTTTGTAGGGATCTACTATTAGGAATTGCTAGTTAAATTAAAACGACTAAACAGACTATTAGAACATCATTTAAAGGGAATTTGATCAAATTAATTCAGAAAATACAGGTCAAAATTCTTGTTCTCGAAAAAAAAAAACAATCATGATTTAGGTAAGTTTTCTCCCCGTAAAGGTCAGATTGGCGTGATCATTTGAGTGCCAGAGTCTCGGCACCATAGGCCCAGCATGTAAACAAGAGAGCTGGGTTTATTAGTGGTTGGTAGAGGTGGCCTTGGCACAGTCTGTAGAAGCTCCTCCTCCGGGTAATAACGCTGAAGGAGGTGGTGGTAATGGTGGTGGTGATGGTGGTGGTGGTGAGAGCCTTCTGTTGCTGGGTGTTGGTAGGTGGGGGGGGAAGTGTGTGTTGAGGGTTGGTTTCATCACACACACACAATGTCTGTCAGATATTCCGGACTAGCAGGACGGTGTAGGGGAGGATTGGCAGTGTACCAGAATTCGCTTTCATTCTCAACTACCGTGACATGGGGTGAGATAACCTCTATCTCTCCTCTTCTTTCTCTATACTCACTTCAATTATCTCTCTCTCTCTCTTTCCTCTTCCTTCTCTTCATTATATTCACCTCAATCCCCCCCCCCTCTCTCTCTCTCTCCTCTCTCTCTCCCTCATTTCTCCTTTCTCTGTCTCTTGAATCTTACACATATTTCCTCTTCTCTTATCTCTTTCTCCTCTGTGCGTTTTAGTCTCGTGGTCTTCCCCTTCCCTTTAATATTTCAGGTTATACAAGATGTCTTCTTTCGTTATACAGAATATTGTTGTTGGGTCGACAGATGTTGTGGTTATATTGTGAGCTGTGGTGATGGTGGTTGCGTGGTGATGGTGGTGTGGTAATGGTGGTAGTGTAGGTGGTTGGTGTGGCATGGTGGTAGTGTAAGAGGGGAAGATGGGCGTGATGAGAGAGAGAGAGAGAGAGAGAGAGAGAGAGAGAGAGAGCGCCTGATATTGGAGGTGGTTGAAAGCCTTGAAATTCGGGTTATATAAAACGATGGTATAGGAGATGGGGAAGAGGTGTGAGGAAGAGTGTGTTAAACTGGGGTACAGATGCTCGCGCACCTCACATAAAAAATACATTAATCAACTTTCATCTACACGTAAAGTTTTCTCCACACACGCACGAACACACTCACAATTTACACACATACAAGTGTACTTCTTACACACATATACGGGCACACACACACAATGAGAATTTAAAAAACGGGGGAATATTTTCATCTCTCTCTCTCTCTCTCTCTCTCTCTCTCTCTCTCTCTCACACACACATTCCCCTGATATCGATGTGACTCTGAATTCTAATTTTACGGGGTTAACGCACTATGGAGGGAGGGGGGAATACGTAACACTTGTGATGCTAAATTGGTCGTAAACTGGATTAGGAACTGTAATCCACTCACAGGAAAAATTTAACTACACCTAACCTAACCTAACCTAACCTAACCTAACCTAACCTAACCTTAAACCAACCCTAACCTAACTACACTTCCCGGATCGACGTTCCTTTTGCTGCCGCCTATCTCCTCATCAGTATTCACAAGGCGTCTACAAAACCTTCCAGAAACCGCCAAGTTTCCCTCTGTGTTCGTTGCCATCATCTTTCTCCCAGTTGCTCAACCCACACAAAATTCCATAACGTGTGTGTGTGTGTGTGTGTGTGTGTGTGTGTGTGTGTTTACGTGGAATACTGTCGTCACAAGAGGCAAGATACGACGTCTCTCCATATCTCCACTACACCTACCCATCACCTACCTACCCCTTCTTCATCTCCCTCCGTCTGCTCAAATTGCCATTCGAGTAAATTTAAACCATTATGCTTCTTTATCATTGACCTTTAATTTTAACCTCTGCATATTGACGCCATCATATTCATACGTCTTTTTGTTTGGGTGGGTTTTTTTTTAGTCTATTTATGGTGATTTTGTTTTTTGTGTGTGCCATTTTCAGGAGTCAATTTCCCTGGGTTACTTAATCCATCATCTCATGCATATTTAATTACTCGATAATTTCCACTTGCGGCCGCCTCTCGTCTCTTGTTGCCAGTGCGGCCAGTACTTTTATTTTTATCAGTTTGCTTTACCAAATTATTCTCTTGATTTAGTGCTTTCCCGGTGTGTAATATTTATTACTCTATATAGATTTTTTTTGGTGACATTGAATTTGCATAGGTTGTGAGTAGGCCTATTTCCTATCGCCTGGGAGTAAGAATGTCCTTATCTATGGTGTACAAGATAAAGGCTGTACAAATTTAGATAAGAGTGATAAGAAGTATATGTATGTACTGTACGTCGCTACACAATGTACAGTACTTATTAAACTGTGACACCCCTTTGCTGTTATTATTATACAAAAGAATGATTAAGAAAATAACCCCTCGTCAGTTGAAGTTAGGGTTAGGTTTGGTTAGGTTAGGTTAGGTGGGTGTCGGTGTTGTGTTATGAACGGTGTTAGGTGTTTTGGATTGCGCTGTGTTGTACCTGATAACATGTTGTTCCTGGTGCTGTGTGGGATTAAAAAAGTGATTCATAGATACCGCAAGTTAGATACCGCAAGTTAGATACCGCAAGTTAGATACCGCGCTAAATACCGCAAGTTAGATACCGCAAGTTAGATACCGCAAGTTAGATACCGCAAGTTAGATACATCCTTGGTTGAGCTTATCAAATATTTTCAATACTAAGAAAAATAAAAATAGTCTGAGCTAACGTCCGGTGACCCTGGAAGCCAAACCCTCCCTTCCCTCACTGGATTTTGAAGACCTCTCCTGTGTGTTGGGGAGGTGAGTATCCTGCTAAGACCTCACTGTGTATCCTGTATGTGTGGGAGCTCCTTCCTTCCTTCCTTCCTTCCTTCCTTCCTGCTGAGAAACTAATGCTGGAAATCGACTTTTTTTTTTTTTTTTACACAAGCTGGAGACTATGTGTGGTTGGCACTTTTTAACCCCACGTTCACTCTGTCTTGAAAGTAAAAAAAAAAGATACATTATTGTTTAAGCCACAAATATTGTACCCAACTGTAACGTCCTTGAGGGATTATTCTGTACTGGTAACGTTGATTATTGTAAACTAGTATTGCCAGCTTTAAAAACTAACTCCTATTGGTTTAAAAGTTTGCCTCGTTAACTCGGCATCAGCCTCTCAGAACTCAACATCTCACAAGCATAGATACATTACCTTTATCTGGTTCACTACACAAGGCTAATTTAACCACTTCAGGTGATGATCTATGAGTTAATTGTCGTTTGAGGAGATATGCAGTGAATTAATTCCTCTGATCGTGATGTCAAAGCTCTCCAAACACACACAAGCTATTGACATCATTATATACAACCACCTCACCGCCTTGCTACCTGAGATGTCATTCATGTGTATATCGAATCTGCAAGACATCTTAATACACAGTTGATGTAATTGACTGTTGATTCATACATAGTCATTACATCATCACTTAGTAGTCTGTTTGTGAGTGGCTGTCCAACGCATCATCATATCATCATCATCATCATCATCATCTTTACACGTTTCCTCCTCCTGCTGTTATATCTGTCGGCGTGAATGTCAATTACTGAGCCCCTGAAAAGCAAAGCGAGTAGTCAGGTACCACCATTTGTCTTGCTCGTGTAACAGTTTTGTCTCGACATATGGGTATAATGTAGATTGTGTCAGTGTAGCATCGTGGTGGTGTTGTGTTGTAGTTACGGTGTTGATATCAGGGTGTTGTAATTAGGGTGTTGTAGTTAGGGTGTAGTAGTTAGGGTGTAGTAGTCAGTGTGCTGTAGTTAGGGTGTTGATATCAGGGTTATTATTTTTTTTTAGATTTACAGGTTAATTAATCTGCCTGTAACACCTGTAATCTCATTATGTTTAATTATCCACAAAATTCTCAAATTAAACTTTTCTAGACAGCTAAACTTGAGTGGCCATCATTTGTGTTTGTAAACTGAACTAAACCTTATTTTTGTCCATTTCTATGTTGTTAAGATGTGTAATTTTAAAGAAAGATGGAAGTCAATGGTAATTTCTGCCTCTTTTTCCTTCGACTCGGGTTATGAAAGTACACTCTCATTGTTTATTCAAAGTAGCCATCATCTTACAGTGTACCATCCCTCTATCCAGCCAAATGGGGTGATTATATCGTCAGGAGGCTCCCCAGTAACTACCAGCCAATCACCACCCAACCTACTCCAGTCTCTATTCCTTTACTTTAAGATGATTTACTTACATTATTCT